>NW_024104554.1:4137241-4631208 GCF_003945595.2 Pipra filicauda | reverse complement strand
GATGTTGGGAGAGATTTGATCTTTTTAGTACCCTTATGTGACATTTCCCTTATAAATTATTAGTCTAGCTGGCAAGTCCATCAAGGGAAACTGAGGCACAGTAGCTGTAGCATTGTGTTCTGCTAATAGAGGTTACCCTGCAGGTAGCAAAATGTTATACTTTTAAATGGGTGAGCTGATTTAGGTCATGAGTTGCTTTTTGCTAGAGTCTTCCAGTATATCTGTTTAATCCAGTATAGGCACTATATGTTCACCTGGTAGGGGCAAAACTGTCTGTCCATCTCTCAAACAATGGTGATGTAAACATAATTGATGCTAACCACCTGTCTTCCTTATGTAGAAAGTGTGTTTCAAAACACCACTATGGGTAGTGGTAGGACAGGACATAGGGGTTTGCTGGTATATAAGGCTGAATTTCTGAGTTGTGTCACTGGTGTCTTTGTGCTGATATCATTAGGAATTTGTTCCCTGGCATCATGAATATGCATAGAAACAGACCTGAAGCACAAAGGTGTAATGCTTTGTGTTAAATTTACATGTGTGATTAACATGCCAACCAATAAGAAGTGCTATTCACTTTATTTGAGCACACACAAGAAAGGATATGGATGCCAAAATGTGTAGCTGTATTCCAGATGCCACTTGATCCATCCAACTCACTTTCTTCTCTGTAAGACCATTCTTTGCATTCATGGGATTCAGACTTTCCTGACTCCTTCCTCTGCTCATCCTGCATCTCAGGAAGGCCATGGTTATAACAAACCACTGCTGCAGTGTGGAGATGCTGAGAGGTTTCTGGCCTGGTAATATCATTGAGAGGAAGCTCTGAGTTGCCGTCAATAGATTTCTGTCTGTGGAAACTCTTCTGATATGGAGGTAGCCTAGGTGTCCTTGCACTGTGCTGACTGTTGCTTAGACACAATTATGAAATGGGCATCAAGACAGCATTCCTACCACATTGCTTTGCCAGGACTGAATTTGAGTGCCCAAAGATACTGACTTCTTTTGACATAATCACAAAAGCAAGCAGGGTGTCCACTAAGAACACAAAATACATGGTGATAGTAACCCAAAATGGATGGCTTATGCAACAACCCTCCCCCTAATTAATGTTGCACATCTCATTTAATGAATCTCGTCTTCTGCTTTTCTCTCCAGCTAGGCTATGAATATCTTGAATTTCTAGAAAAAGGAAAAAAAAACCTAGTCAGCCCTGCAGTGTCCTTTGTTTACTAAGAAAATCTTTCTTTATCCTTTAAGCTACCAAGTTCCAGCTGTTCCCAGAGTTCACTGATGTGTCAGGAAGGAATTACTTTAACACTTTCATAGAGAAATATTTGCTCATACAGACTGTTTAGCTTTGACTGTTGTTCAGGGGACATTGTCTCTTTACCACCACTAGCTGTTTCTCTAGCTCTTAAGCAGTACACTTTGCTGCCCACCATGAGCCATCCTTTCCCGGCTAACATGGTTGTGCATGATTTTCACATTCAGTACCCTGACTGCCAGAATCAGATCATACCCTTGTGACCCATATAAAATCTGTTATCAATTTTCTCTCACTATGAAATATAAATTATTAACAGACCTTAAGCCTCTGCTACACCGGCTATTTAAAGTAATGAATTTTTTTCCTTAAACAGTGGAAGCAAAGACATTACAGCAATTATTTTTTATTCTGCAGCATAAGTGGATTAGATTTATCACTGTTGGTTCAGGTTCCACAATAAAATAGGTTTATTTATTGTTAGCTTGAGTTAAAAAATGGAAAGAGGTATCCAAAATCCTTCCACACACATCTGTTAGATTAGAACATGGGAGCTCTGGTGCTTGCCTTTACTCCTTTGTCTGCTTCATTGCACTCAGACTAGAGAGTTAGAATAGTGCTGATGGGAGAGTACAACCACTGCTCACAGAGTGAATCATGTCAGGCAAGCACACAACGGACTACGTAGTTATGTCCTAACATAAAAATAAATGTGAGTATAGATGCTACAGAGACATTTGCCAAAGTCTTTTTAATGGACATATGCAAATAGGCGTGTCTTCTTCATCTTAAGAACTGTCTACTGCCATGGGAAAAGGAGAGGTAGAGGGATGAGACTGAGCTGGGATGCTGGGGAGGACACTAAAGAATGACACTTGCTGTCCCTGCTACTTATGAACAGTTCGGGGTAAAAATTGCTGCAGTTTCTGTTCCTTCTCCTCCTCCTGGTAACAATAACGTGTACACTGACCCCTCCTCAAGAGCATTACTGCAATCTGGTTGTCCAGGGGCCTGGCCTGAGTAGCAGAGGGAGGAGAGCCCTGGGCTACTCTGCTACCCCAGCAGCTCCCCACGCCTCAAGCTGCTAAATGGTGACTTATTCAGCTGCTTTCAGGATGGTTCAGTGGGTCCTGGCAGGTTCAAAAAGACTGGGGAGATGGCAGCTGGAAGCAGTCAGATGTGCTGTTTCCACCTCTGTGCTACTACTATATGCTCTCCTGATGGGGATCCCACAAGTTGACACAGGTCTCTGAGGCTCTAAGCTGCACATATCATGAAGATGAATGACTAAACTAAAATTGTGAGTCTGCATTTTATTTTGTTAATCAAACACTTTTTTCAAAAGAAATAGGATTTTCTCTGGAAGCCAGAGCAAAGCCTGATTGAGTAGTGCATTTATATTAAGTTTAACTGGTTAGCCTTAGCAGTCTCATAGGATGTATTTTAATTTCCTGCCCAAAATGTCTGTGTAATGTGTGGCATGTTTTTAAGCGGCAGATATTTTCACAGAATATTTTCAACAGTAGAAGCATTGGTGCTTCTACAATGAGCATGCATCTGATTTGCAAAGTACCCTGAGATCCTCTACATTACTCATGAGAAATATTGTCTCTGGCTCGCATTTCTCTAAGGTTGTTGGATTCATTAAAAATTCTGAGAAGTTCTACATAATGATTTTGTAGCAATGACTGCTGGTTTTCATAATGTTTCAGTATGTCAGTTAATTCTTGCCTCATGGCAGGTCAGTTCTTTCAACAACAGAGTTCTCCATCATTGGCTTGACATCCAAGCATCGACACTCTGCTATTTAAAAACAGTTTCCAAAACACCATACAAAATTATTTTCAAAGTTGTATGGTCATTTTTCTGCAATCAAGAGATCCTATAAATTTTGCCCATTGTAGGCACAAGACATAATCATCAGAACAAAATTTTCTGGGTTTTTATATAGTAATCTTTTGTTCTTGTTTGTTTGTTTGTTTGTTTTGTTTTGGTGTTTGTTTGTTTGTTGTAAATGGAAAAAAACCCACAGCAACATCACTTTAAAAATAATCCACTTTCAACTATGAACCACAAGTCATGGATGAACGGGAACATAATGTTATGGTGAAGTATTGATATTCATTGTACATGATCTGCCAGCCGCATTTAACACTATAGCTGATTTTTCATAAATTTGGGAGAAAAACTTAATATTTTGTGCTTATTTTCTCTTGACAATGACTTGTCCTTTCTGTGTTATGCACTTCCATCATAAGTGTAGTGAACACTTTACAAACTAGCTAGGGTACACAGTAATTTTACTGAATACATTTACATGGACATGCTGAGTCACATGGAAATTTAAACCTGGATATGAAAGAGATGGAGCTCTGAGCAGAGTCCTGGAGCCCTCATTCCTCATTGACAACACACTATACTGGACTACAATCAGTTTTACTGCCTTTAGTATTCATTCCACGTCCTCAGGACGGCATGGCATCTCTGATGCGAGAGCTTAAATCTTCCAAGCAAATATTTATGTAAGAAACATTAGCAATTTAACTGTGATACTGAGAAGAATAGTAGTTTGGGCTTATATTTCGTTAGAAAAAGACAAGGACCAAGCTTGTAACAGATTAAATAAAAACCCACTTTCTTTTTTGGGTTTAGGCTGTTGTCTGGAAAGAATTCATAGAGGGATTTGGCCTGTTTTCTGAATTATGAGCTTCTTTGAGGTTTACATATTGCTCCTATTCCACCCACCTCTCAGCTAAGTTGAAACTTGATTTCCATGATGCCTTTCATCTTCCTGAACAAATAGCAGTTGCTTCTGTTGTCCTCTGTAGTTTTCCCACCTGATTTCTCTCTGTCTTGAGCAACTGAGAAAACTAGATATGCCATTTCTGATTCAGCAGGGGTCTCATTTTAACTGTGCTCACCCATTTCCCTTAGTTGTTTTGTAAACAAACACTTCCTTTGCCCTATCTTCATTTCTGGCATTCTCTATTAAAGACTCTAATTCTTCTTTCATTTACAATAGGATATGTGCTCCAGATCTGCAGTAATTTCAGAGTTTATGCAATTCCTAGAGGTATCTTCAATGCAAACTTTGTAGCTGGCACATCCCTTTGCTGTGCCGTCTTTAATTTCCCATTGTCTGCTGGGACACACAGAAGCCTCTTTCTGATGTCACCCCATTGTCATACCCTTCTCTTGGTGACTTTGCAGCAAGAATTCCCATTTATTCTGCTGGAAGATGAGAGTCCTTACCACAACAGATATTGCAAAGGTTACTCTTTCAACCCAAAAATCCACAGATCATGAGAAAAGTTAATTGGTGTATGTCTATGCAAAACAAGTACTGCACTTGAAGAGCCATATAATGGAATGTGATGTCAGAGTGCATAGGGGCTTTTGGAGGTGGATGTTTGCTAGTGCTGGAGGCTGGAAAGTCCGGGCTGCAGGTTTGCTTCTGTCCGTGTTTCGTTCTTCGTGTACCAAGCGCTCTGCACTGAAGCCGAGAGCACTGGAAGGGCCAACGCTGGTGCCTGTGGGCTTATCTGTCTCTTGGGGGAAACTAAGAATTTATATTAGTTTAGCCTCTCTTATCTAAGCCTAACCTCCAAAATCCCAAATCAAATGTATCAGAAAACTAACAAGGTATTTACTCCATTTGTGATACTCATTTGACCCTGCCAGTTCTGCTCTCTCCTCCACACACTGCAAAGTGACTGGTTTTAGAAAGTGAGCTCCACAGGGGAGAATATCCAGGTATCCAGAGTGTCAAGAAGAGAGGAAAAGGGTCCCTAATCCCATCTGTTTTTTTGATACCACCAACAACCATCCAATAAGAAGTTTTACATCACTCCTTGGCCATGCAAGAGTCCAAAGCTTTTAAAGATAAATGTTATCCTGAGATGAAGTGCTACTATCAGTTGTTTTCTGTTTAAAGATCTTATCATCATCAAACTTATTGCAGAATATGATTTCTCTGTTAATTTCTGGGAACAATAGAATAAAATTTTAACGGTATAGCTTCTTTCACCTTTTAGGGGTCCCCAAAGCTCTGAAAAACCATACAGGAACAGCTTCACTCTGTGCAGAGCTGCAGTCTTCTTCAGACTGAAACACAGAAAAGATTTAGCATTGCTATATAAATTTTTAGAGAGAACATTATGACAAATGTCATTTGCAGTAGAACTGCAAGGGGGACTTTGGTCTGCAAGATGTAGATTTCTAGTTGGAGTGTGATGAGGATAGCTGAGCAAACAGTCTCCTAAAACTGCAGCATGGGATTGTCAGTGCTTCTGAGCTCATTGCATCTTGTCCAGCAGCAATGTCCTCCAGCGTGATGCTTCTGTGCCTGCTCAGCTCTGACTCAGAAAGGAGAATGTCACCTTCTGAGTCACGGGTGTCTTCTGTTGTCTTGGGTTTCACTGGAAGTTTTTAATGCACGTGGAGAGACCAGAGTCAGTCCCAATTGCTTTGTGAATGAGGCTAATGCACGATTTACCAGGCAGAAGCAGGACTGGTTTGCATCTATATCTACAAGGCTCCCCTTGAACAGACCTCAAACCTCTGCAGCCTGAGCCACTCTCCCTTCACTCTTATCTCTTAAGGACCTTTTTGTCTGACCTGGGCTACTAGCTTTAATTTAGGTGGTGTGGAACATGTTGCTGCTCAGCAGCTTGCTGAAAGCTGTGATCTACCCGTCATTATTTCGTTTCAGTGCCTCATCAGCTCCTAATGTGCTGGCTGATACATTAGTAATGTTTTTCACATGCATTTATCACTCCCAGATGTCATGCAAATGTTATGGGGACTGCAGCTGGTTCACAAACCAGGTAGAAGGGCTGAGGCTGGGCTTCTCAAACAGAGACGGCTGCAAAGCAGGATTTAATCTTAGCCCCAGGCTGCAACCATGACTATTAGGTTAGATATCTAAAAGGTCAATGCGTTTGAGATCAAGGCTGTGGCCAAACAACAAGTCATGTATGTGTGTAGTGAGGGATCCCAGGAACATTAGCTGCTTAAACCCAAGGCCACTATTGATTGTTAATGTAAATTCACTTATTTTACAGCTTTGAACAGAAAGTGTTGTTTTCTAAAAGACTAAATTTTAATTATTTGGCCTAAAATCTCTCTCACTGTCAATGAATGCTAGATTCAGGGGATAATTACATTAATTTATTTCCAATAAATTTCAAATTAAAATGATATACTGGGGAGAGACTTGATTGAAAATCTTGCTGTTTTGTTCCTCATTTGAAAACTTGTTTGCAATTAGTCAAGCTGTCAGATACCCAGGGAATGTGTTTATTTATTTATTTTTACTGGGAGGAGGGGAGGAGGAAGTAAAGCTATTTTTGTTACCATGTGGGAAACCCTGTGGTAATGCTTTTTGTGCGGGCAAGACTTCAGAATATTTCAGATCACAGTTTACCATGAGATAACTCTTAGATTTTGCTTTAGTATGTTGTTTTCTAGCATACTAGAGCTAATCACAGGTTATTTAGTAAGTGCAAGTCCTAAAAAAAAATCAGATTCCTGAAATTAGAGGTAGAGTTTAATCTTTAATCCTTCCTCCCATCCCCCCCCTCCCAGAGCTGTGAGCATGGATTTTATTTCTGCTTCATGTCCTTGGGGCTCTGGGCTGTGGCTGGTGCCAAGCAGGGGCTTTGTGTTGTTCCAGCGCCAGAGCAGCAGAGCAAAGTGCAATGCTGCGCTTCCTGTCAAGTAGCCTCTTAGCCACAACATTTACCCAGAGAGCTAGAAGCTCTCCTCCGCCTCCCAAAAATTACTGCAGCTGCCTGGCAGGTGTTTCCCTGGGAAGGAATCTCTTTCCCTGCTCATCAGGGCTGAACCAACTGCAGAGACTGGAGAAGGAAGATTCTAAGGGTAAGCAAGAATTACCCATCTCGTAGGCAAGAAATTTACTTGGCTTGCAGAAGGGTCCACTTTACATTTCATTGCCTGTTGATACATAACTTCTAATGTAGTTCCCTTCCTGCAAAAATATAGAAGTCATTCTGGGAAGGGCACAGCAATTCTCCCTCCCATCAGTGACTTAACTACAAAGGTAGTGAACTGTTTTCTCTGCCCCCATTCCTTCCTTTTTACTGAATTGCTTTTTCTCTTTTTTTCTCCCCTGTTCCCTTTCAATCTATATCTGCACCTGGCCTTGTGAGGGATCACTTTATAGAAAGCTTTCGTGTAGCAGTCTGGAGTAAAATTTAAGCTAGAAATTTTCAAAAGCACAAAAAACAGAGGGGTGTCTTAGGCCATGGTCAAATAGATACTGCCGACAGTGGTTGAAATGTTATTGCCCTGTGTTATCTGCTGCTGCCCCTAAAAGTCAGAAAAGAAGGGGTTTAGTTTCAGTTGGTTCCCAATCCATCTGAATCCAGCAGGATTAACTCAGACCAGGAATGCAAACTGTTCAAGCATGCAGAAGCCTCTAAGGGTCAGGACTGCCTTCTAGATCACCAAATCCTGTAGAAGTTATGAAAAGGTTATCAGTTAATATAAGAAGCTTCTGTTCTGGAAATGAGATGAAAACATATAAATAAACCAACATGCAAGTGAAGAGAAGGGAGAGAGAAAATGGACTGACAAACTGCAGAATTCTTATTGTAGAACAACCTAGAAAGCAGCAAATATAAGAAAAGTTATGGGCTTTCATTGTCTCGTTAACATTAATGAGAAAATGCTGATAGCAGTTGCAATTATTTAAAATTTGTGACCACGTGGCCAGACACTATCTAACACTTAAGTAGAGGGCTATGTAAGCTTGCTTAGTCTCAGTGCTAGAAATTACTTTTTCTTACTGCATATCAACAGAAAAGGAGCTATCGAGATATTCCCTGGCAAAATCATCCCATTGAAGGGAAGATATCTTTCTGAGTTGCAGAATGACCTCCTTAAAGTAAATGGGCCATTAGTGATTGAATTCAATCATCCTGACGATAGCTCTAGCTGGCATTGGGCTGAGTGCAGAATGACAGATTTTACTCCATGTAACGGGCAGTCATCAAAACCTCTCCTGAGACAAAGAAGAAGGTACTTGCTGGGTCAACCTGAGAGATGGCTGCATCATGCATAGGTACATGCTAGCTGGGAAGCTAATGGGTGTGATGCTGCAGCCAGTGTGCTGGCTTTCCTGCACATCGCAGCAGTTATGTGGGGCCTGCATACAAACTGGTAGTGGGGAGGAAAGAAGCAATCTTCCATATTACTGCATTTTTGTGGCTATCTCAGCCCTCTTAGAGTCAGTCACTGATGTGTAGGGAGTGACTGCACCACAGGTTCTGGGGTCATGATGACCTGAGCTCTTCCTTCATGTTCTCGGTGCTTAAAGCACGTGTACTTGGAGCGTCATTTACAGCAGACCCACAGGTCTGCCCCTGTGACTGCTTTCTAGGAGATAGCTGCACTCTTATTTCTATCGGTTGGCTTGTCTGCACGGTCTGGATTCATTGACACAGATGAAAAAACAAACAAACCCACCTTTTCGTAGTATAGTTATTTTGATTTTAAGCCAGCCCACCTCACTCAGCTCACTTAGCCAGTGCAGTCAGGCCTGTCTGGAAGGACAGGGGGTACTGAGAGAACAGCAGCAATCAGAGGGATGTCTGGGGAGAAAAAGCAGCTCCAGGCAGTGCCTTCCTACCTCCAGGTTATTTCATCAGCCCCAGATCAGCAGCAGACAGGTTGTTTTGTCTACCTGTGGACATGGATTGATGTGCCTCAGGAGATGTGCTGCAGGAGGGGAGAAGTTTGAGATTACTTACGTCTCCAACTGCTTCTGTGATAATGTGCTGCAGAATCAGGATGGTGGCTGATTAAAAATCATGATAATTCAAGAGATCTGCTGGCTATTTCCAAAAATCCACGTTTATCTGGGTCTGAAGAGAGGCAACTAACCTTACAAGGAAAGCATCAAATTAAAAGCTGCTAGGAACAAAATCCACCAGTTACCTACATAGCAGACACACAAACACACACAGACACTGGTTCTGCTTAAAGGTAAACACAAGGCTCTCTTCTCTGGAAGATGTGAATCTTAAAAGTGGTGAGTTAGTGAAGGAGATGCTGTGAAACCAACAAGTAAATAGTGCTGTCCATATCCTAAATTCACGTTTTATAGCTATGTTGCTCACATTGACATTGGTGGGCTATAAACAATATCAGAGCCTGCCTTACTGTGTTAATAACAGTTTATTATCTGTTTGCTTCAATTTGAACACATGGGCGAGTTGGTCTTCCCAGTCCATTCCTGCATATGTAGGCAGGGAAGTGGTTCAATTGAATAAAAAAATATGATTTTATGTACAACATATTATTTTAACTATATTGCATGTCAGTGCTTATTTAGATAGCCATAGACATTTGGATTCAGCAGATTTAAATAGGAAGCTCATATAGGAAAAAGAAAGAGCTGACCACAAAAAGCTACCATTTCACTACAAAAATCTTCAGGTTTTCTTTGTAGGCAGAAAATGGCCCTATTTGGACAATAACTGTTCCATAGATGTAGCTCTGCATTGTCCTCTATAGGCAGCCTCCCTTCATAGGCGTGATTGTAGGATAACATGCTGCTGCAAAGTCTGGCTTGGGCTACCAGGTCTTTGATTAGAAAGAACTTGAAGGATTGAGCTGGATCAATAGAGATAGTTTTAATTAGATGTAGTAGTGAGTGTCAAAAGCTGCCAGACTCTGACTCAAACAGAATAAGAAAGGATCAGGAGCCAGCCTCAAAGGTAAGTGAAAAAAGCGAGTCTATAGTAGATGGGAATTTTGAGGGAAATGAGAACATCCCGGATAAGGTTTAAGAAAAGCCAAACAGCAGGAAAGTAGGCAGCATGCAAACTGGGATCTTGGCACAAAAATGACAATAAACATTTTTCCAAAGTTGTTCTGTAGATGCTGAGCATATTACCAATGAAATCAGTTGCACCTTGGCCTGGATCCTGTTCTTGGTGCAGAGTGGCTGCCTTCAGGTTATATTCATTTAAGAAGACAGAAACATTAGATAGCGCCAAAACATGAACTGAATTTTGATAAGTGTTTGCTTTTAAAAGGTTATACAGAACTTGATTGCAATCAGCAGCTCAGAGTATGCTAGTCATTTTCAGACACCTTCCATACGCTTTGATATTTGGCTATAGGTACCTGCATAGTCAGAATTTTAGTAAGTAATTTAGATGTTCAGACACAACTTTTCAGAGCCTGATTTCAGTCCATCTCCTTGATTAAAACTCAGTAGTCATTAACTCAGTTTTCTAGTAATGCCAAAGCTTTTCCTTTTGGCATGTTTCTCTGGTTAGGATTTTCTCATAGAAAATTCGTGCAACCCTTTGTAAAATATATGTTGAAATATTAACTCATATTCCATTTTTCTTATGTTGAAACAGAATCTGTCAGATGTGCACTTGGAATATTATTTCTTTTAACAAACAGTTTCATTTCTTTTAATGATGAAGCATTTATTCTACATGGCAGTATTGGGACCTTATTTACTTAATATTCTGTTATCCATTAAAGTTCTGCCAGAATAAAACCACACATTTATTTGCCCTTATTAGTCAGTATTTGAAAATTAGATCAGAGTTTGGGTGCTTGCCCCTGATAAGAAAATAAATAGGTGACTATTAAAATTAAGAAAAAGGCAAATGCCTTCAAAGGGTTGGGAATTTTGTTATTTCACTTTACAAAACAGTAAGAGAAATCATCAGCCAGGTGGGCTCCCAGCCAAATGATAATTGTATTATAACCATATGGGTCAAACTGTTTGCCTAATCGCTTTATATTCAAACATACACACAGAGAATAAAAATTTTTCAGTTTAGAGGAAAACCCATCATGCACTGGGTGAGCAATTGGCCCATGGGTCAGGCACAGAGGGTAATAGTGAATGGGGGAACATCAGACTGGAGACCCGTCACTAGTGGGGTTCCACAGGGCTCCATCTTGGGCCCTGTGCTCTTCAACACCTTCATAATTGACTTGGACACAGGACTGGAAGAGATACTAAGCAAGTTTACAGATGACACAGAACTGGGAGGAGCTGTTGACTCCCTCAAAGGCAGGGAGGCCCTGCAGAGAGACCTCAACAAATCAGAGGACTGGGCAATCACCAACCATATGAAGTTCAACAAGGTAAAATACTGGATTCTGCAGCTGGGATGGGGCAACCCTGGATGTACGTACAGGCTGGGGAATGAGAGGCTGGAAAGCGGTACCATGGAAAGGGACCTGGGGGTCCTGGTTGATGACAAGTTGAATATGAGTCAGCAGTGCCCTGGCAGCCAGGAGGGCCAACCGTGTCCTGGGGGGCATCAGGCAAAGCATCACCAGCCAGTCGAGGGAGGGGATTGTCCTACTCTGCTCTGCACTGGGGTGGCCTCACCTTGAATATTGTGTGCAGTTAAGATATTAAAGTATTAGAAAGTATCCAAAGGAGGGCAACAAAGATGGTGAAGGGCCTTGAGGGGAAGCCATATGAGAAGCAGCAGAGGTCACTTGGTCTGTTCAGCCTGGAGAAAAGGAGACTGAGGGGAGACCTCATTGCAGTCTACAACTTCCTTGTGAGTGGAAGAAGAGGGACAGGCACTGATCTCTTCTCTGTGGTGAACAGAACCTGAGGGAATGGCCTGAAGCTGTGTCAGGGGAGGATAAGGTTGAATATTAGAAAAAAGGTTCTTCACCCAGAGGGTGGTTGGGCTCTGGAACAGGCTCCCCAGGAAAGGGATCACAGCCCCAAGCCTGACAGACTTGAAGAAACATTTGGATAATATTCTCAGGCACATGGTGTGACTCTTGGGAATAATCTGATGCAAGGCTAAGGGTTGGACTTGATGATCCTTGTGGGTCCCTTCCAATTTGGCATCGTATTCTGTGATTCTCTGAAAATGTAGTATCTTAAATGTCTTAGAATAGTGTGTATCTATCCCTTTCAGTGTAGTGGGTGTTTCATGATATATTTTTATATTTGACTGTGGACATGTATCTTTTCATAGCTTGCAGCTATGCTGCCTTGAATTCTTTGTCTTTAGCTTATTCTCACTGCCACTCTTTTGGATATTGCAACTTCCAATCTGCTGGTGGAGCTACTTGTGAAACTCTCCCACTTCAGTCAAAATAAGCTAGGTTAGCAAAGGCCTAATATTTAAACTAAGTCTAATGAATTAGGTTACCTTGAAGGGAGAAGCAAAGCAATTGTATTGCAAATATCCATCCCTCCCTGTCTTGCCAAAAATTTCTGAGTCCCTCAACCAGACCTGACAGAGATCCTGAAGAGTCCAGCTTTGTGAAATTTTATGGCTAGATATTAATTAATTAATTTATACTCTACTGTTTTTCTCTGCTGGGTTGCAAGAAAAAGAAAAGTTTAACAGTGTGGTTAAGTGAAATGGGAAGAACCTTTTAGGAGCACTCTTTCACATTAGCAGGGTGGGGTGGAATGGTAGTGAATCACATGACAGAATAACAGCAAATGGGAAAGGCTTCACATAAGCTTAGCTCTGTCAAATTACTCTCTGGTAACAACAGTGAACCATAGACAGCAGTAACAGGTATAAGAACAGTTATCTCCAGAGCCTCAAAGTCTGAGTAATGAGAGGAGAGAAGGGAGAATTATCATCAACTCTTGCAAAATAAAAAGGGTTTTCCTCTTGGAAAACAAAATATACATATAGCAAAGGAAAAGTCAATAGAAGGAAAAATAACGTCAAGTATGAATGCTTGAAGCAAGAGCTCTATCCAGGAAGTTAACAATGGGCAATACCTGGTACTGTATGCTTAAACTTTATAGAGAGGCTGAAGGAGCCTGCCTATGGGAACTCAGTGCTGCACAAGGCCTTGGGGTTCTTTCCAGCCATAATATGTTCAGAGCTTTCCCTCTAAATTTTCAAACAATAAGCATAGAGGGCAAAAAGGCAGCAAACAGCTGTTGTAGCATGACGGATGATATTTATATTTTTTTGATTCTGAATGATAATGGCAAAAGGATAAATCCTGCCCTTTTTCACACCAGTGTCTAGATCCCATCAGAGTCATCTCAGCATTGTGAATAAAACTTAATTATCTTCCAAGTTAGTGGAACTTGTTTTGTGGACTTAGCAAAACAGAGTAGAGGTCAACAGGGTTTAGGAGAGGAAGGGAAAAGTAGGCTGGGAAACAACAGGGCAGCGACTGGGTTTCAGAGCAGAAGCTAAGAAGGAAGAATTGAAGTTCAGGGCTTTATCCTCTCTTATTCTCTCCTTGCTGCACACACACTTTCAATATTCACAGATGTACACTGTACCCTTCACTGCATCTGCCTACAGCCATACTTGAATCTGTCTCCTGGCAAAAACTTCATATACCGTCTACTCTGCCTCCACTCTTACTGTCCACCTGCTCCCATCTCTCACCTAAGTCTGGAAAAGGGAGAGATCTTGATTCATTCATGCTCTAGAATAAGAAAAGGATGGACTGCACCAGAGAAACCCAGCTGAACAATTGCTACTCCTGCAGAATTTTCTGGAAGGATGGTGAATGTGACTTCTTAGACTCTACCTGCAAAGGCACCAGCAGCAGCAAGTTTAAGAAAGATTTTGGGACTGGTCATTCAGGAGACCTATAGTGGAGGCAAAGTCGAGCTTGCTAAAGTAAACAGGAGATGTGATCACAAAGATAACAAAAGGGGACGGAGGGAAGTTTTATGTCTTGTATGATTGGGTGATAATAGAAATGGGTTGTGCCTGATGGGAGGATTTGGGGCATTTTTTCATTCACTTTTTACATACTAATATGAAGGAAGTGTTCCTATTTATAGTAGAAGATGTCTCAGAATAAATTAGAAATGTAAGAAACACTTATTCACTAGACTAAAGACAATGGAGAACATTTAACCTGAAACTTTCCAAGAACAAGGAATGAAGATGGAGAATTTCAGTGGACTTGCAGGTGGAAAACTAGGGGAAGGCTGGGGTCATATCATCAATTTTTCAATTCTGGGATTGATGATTAAAAAAAATGAAAAAAGTCCATCCTAATAGGTGTTGTGGGATACCTCATTCATTCATTCACAACTCTGAAAGACCCAGAGTTAATTCTTGGAAGTCAAGTGAAGGAAATCAATCAGTTTCAACTGACCTCCCACAATGCTCAAACCCCCATCATGTTGTACTTGTTCTGAGCTACTCCTCTTAGTTTCCTGAGAATCACTTCCTGGAAGATATAGTCTCCAGCTGGATTATTTGGGTCCAATTCACTTTACCTAAATACAACAGTTGAAAGTGAGACAGTTTACTGTGAGCTATTGAATAAATTAAAATTTGAAACTTGAGCTGGCCATAACTGAAGGTGAATAATCATGTACCCATAATTTCTTTCCCCACTAACAATTTCCAACATATCTGCAAAAACCAGCAAACATTTCATTGACAGGCTTTACTTCACCTTGATATTCCCAGGCTGACAGTTAGTTGGGCATACACCTATCTTGCTCTGTTTAGCCTATATTCTTGACATTGATTTGAGTCATTTTCAGTGAAGTATGGATTGAAACATCTTAACAACTTTGCATTTTTCTTGTGGTTCTAAGTGAAGAAGGTAGATTCATTTCTTAGATTAATATGAAGATTGTTCACTTTGATCACAAGTCCCTGAAGGGCAAAATGATAACAGTCCCCATGGGTGCCTGGAAATCTCAGTGAGAGTTTAGGATATGAAGTAGGAAAAGGGACAGACAGCTGGACCATTATTTTCAGCTTTCAGGAGAAGGATACAGAAAAAGGATCCACATCTATACATATTTTTATATGGTTGCAGCCAGAAACATCCCTTGGCTTTGGAAAAAAGGCAGGCAAGCAAATTGGACTAGGACCAACAGTAGCCCCAGTGCTGTGCAAACTGGGGAAACTTTGCACTAACAAAATGGGCAAAGCTCAAGAAATCCAGTGTTCTGTGACAGGCCACTTAACTGACTGAATATAACACATTTTATGTTAGTTCTCTGTAACTGTAATTATTATATCCTAACAGGTAACTATAGCTTTGATGATGCAGTAAATGTTCTATATAATGTTATACCATTATTGTAATATGCATGTGTTTTATATAGTTTTATACATTCGTGAAGATCTCACACAGGTGAGGGGTTGGGCAGGAGGTGTGGGCCAGGTGCTGACTGAGGGTAGGATTTGCAGTCAGGGTGGGAGCTATTGAGCCTGGAGGTAGGGAATGAGCAATTGGAGAGTGAAACCTGCATTAGTTGGTGGAGACCACTATGGTACTGCAAGAACCATAAGTCCAGGAAAACTGTTGAGAAGGGGAAATGTACACACAAATAGCTGCAGTAGAGCACATCACTGCAGGACGCCATGGGTGAAATTGTAGCTCTTTCGAAACCGCCAGGAAATTTGCCCTTGAATTCAATGTAGCAAGAATGTCCCCCTTTCTTTGCTTGCCTGCAAAAGAGAAGAAATGCTGATAGATTTTGCTAAGTTATTTATTTCTGCTTTTCAAATCTTCAGTAAATTATAAAAACAAACAACAAATTTTAATTGAAAGCACACGAAACTGCTGCCTGATTATGCATGTATCACACCTTTTACAAAAGCTGAGCACTGGAAACCAAGGAAATTAGTATAATAAATCCTTACACTTTGCCCATCATAAACAAATGAGTTACTTCTATCAAGTGCAAAAGCATTAATTTTGCATCACAAAAAGACTTCTCTGTCTCATGTATAGTAGGCTTTTAGTATACAATTTTCATTTTGACATCTAATATTTTTAAGGGACAACATTGATAGGGGAGCCTCCATTAGTAATCTTTCTTTACATATTTTCATTCTTTCAGAATGATTTTGAATTTTTGATTAACAAGAAGACCTTGATAACGGAATGGGTAAGGCCCTTGGCAGGAATAGGTAGAAACCAGATGTTTCAACTGAGAATGATTTTTTGTCACTTACACTTTCATTTTTTAACTGGAAGTTTTTCAGAAGTAAAAGAACCTAACTCTGAAGTATTAGACAGTTTGTTTCAAGACATTATTGAAATTGGTTGGTTTTCCTTTTGTCCAAGCTAGGAATTTTGATACCTGTGGTTATATCAAAACATAGCTGTCTTAAGTATGACTGTATGTCTATAATGCTTTGATTACCTGTATGATCTCCCACATTTTTGTCTTATTTGTCTGACAAATCTCTCTTCTAGCTCAGGAAAAAGAAAATTATGCAAAATCTTAACTGTCACTTAAATCTAAATATCTCATTTTTGTGGTTACTAACAGGAACAGAATGTTGTGTCATTTGAACAAATCCTAGAGATTGAGATAAAATACTTCCAAAAGGGTATGAATTGTTCCTATTAATCTCAATGGCATCTTAACTGTGATATAAAATAAATTGAGTACTACTGTTTAACCTTTATTACATAAGAACAAAGTTAAAAAGTGTCTACTAGCAAAATTGATAGGGATAAAGTGAAAAATGAACAAAGGACACAGTTATGCCACTATCTGTGGAACTTGTCTGCACATGGCTTCAGCATACAAGAAGAGAAGAAAGAAAAAAAGAGGGTTAAAAAATTAGGTACAGTTGCATAAAATAAAAAGTCACCACTGACACAAATATGAGACAGAAGAAAAATCACATAATTATCCAGTCAAAGGACTTTACATTTGTTTTTCAAGTTCTTTTGATTCTTGAAGTATTAGCTAGGATCAATATAGGCTGAATAGTTGAGAACACCTGTATGCAAAAATTCAAACTATACCTCTAAAAAGTAAGAGAGCTAGAGGAAATGGAGCTTAGCCTATCCCAGCATTTGAATCCTAAGAAATTCTTATGACAGCCTTTAACTACCAAAATTTCTCAACTGAAAGATGAACAAGTATCTTCGCAGACCCGAAGAAGCTTTAAGGTGGAATTTGCTTTGAAAGCTTGACTACAGAAGTGTTGTCCAGAATGATTTCTAATTTGTAATCTTTGTCAAGAGTTTTTGATTAAAATCTTGCAGACCTCATCAGCAAGAGGAAATCATATCAGCTTTTACAATATAGGAAAATTATAGAACATTTGTAGAAACTAATGTGAAAACTTACCCCTGACGGAGTTCAAGAAGTGTTTGGATAATGCTCTCAGACACATAACGTGACTCTTGGGACTGTCCTGTGCAGAGCCAGGAGCTGAACTCAATGATCTTCGTGGGTCCCTTCCAACTTGGGATATTCTATGATTCCATGATTTTATAATTCATTCAAACCTGATGACATAACAAAATTGTCAAGGCAATTACACTTTTCTGCAATTAAGAACTCAAGATCTGAATCCAGATTCTCTGTTAGGCACTGCTACTTAGGTAATAGTTTATTCAATAACATTTATTAAAGATAAAATTAACAATATAGTGAAGTAATTTATTGAAATATTCTCCAGCAGCCCCCACCCCTTTGTAGGGCTACACTCATGAATAGGTCTTTTTAGATGGTGTACCTACTTGTGTCACATAAAAACATTTAGGTGAATAAAAGCAGTCCTGAGACTACAGGAAACCTGTATCTCCAGGTTTCCAGAGCATATGGAAGTTGTAACCCTTTGTCCTTTACCTGTACCCTTGTGATTGATATTTCATTAATGTAAAAGGACTTGTATAGCAGTGTATTTTATGTTACAAGAGTATAATTTTGCATAATTTCCAATGACAGGATACATCTTTGTGTCACATGTATTGAAATTTAAAGGACTTCTTCATTTTGGGAAGACCTCAGAGATAACACAGAAGCAGGAGGATGAATGACAACATTGAGCTTGTTCACCAATAACTTTTGAGCATCCACCTCTAATCACAAAATTCAACATGCTGAATTAAGTGCCGAACACCCCAAGGTTGAGATAATTCAGTTCTCTGGGAGGTGATATACAACAGCTGAATATAGGGTTCCACCAATTCAATGAAAAGGTAACTCTACACCCAATGGGAGTGGCAAAGATAGGGGTCTCTGAATCTGGTTCCTGAACAAGTGTCTTAAATTAGATTTTGGATGTGAGCATTCCTGAGGGACCATTGATCTCGTTTGACTTATGTTCTGATTACTACAAGTCAAAAAACAGAGACTCCAGTTATAGTATGTTATTGCATCTGATTTGGAAAACAGTCTCAGAACCTGCACAATTCAAGGTGACTATAAGCCAGAAACTATTTGTAAAGGAAAAAATGAATTTTTTTAAGATCTGCTACAGAAGCAAAACATTTCACTCCACAGATCTATATACTGCATATAGATATACTGCATACTCCTGTTTCATGTTGATCATTTCTCTAGATGCTTTAACAACCCCCAGGGTGTTAATAATTCCACCCTAGGATTCAAAGAATTGGGATGAGATTTAGTATTCTACCTTGCTACTTTGAAATTATTGCTCTGCTATTTCCTAGATTTGGTTGCATATTCTTTTCTTCATTAACCCTTGGTCTATGCTGGAGTGTATTACTAATACTGGCAAAACTACTCATCTAAAGTAAATGGAAGTAATTTCCCTCATATAAAATGTTTTTAAAAGTAGAGATATTGATTATCATGGTTTCAAGATCAATGGAATAAGACAAAAGAACAAAGACTGAGACAAAATATTTGGAAAATAAGCACTTAATGATCTATGTATTTGTTTTCAAAATATTCTGATCACTATATATATATATATATACCAATAATTTTGATAAATTGATTTCATTGCCTCTGAATTTCCCATTGCCAGCTCTTCAGTGGCTGGAACATAGAAGTCTAGAAACAAAAATGGTTTTTAAGGCAATCACAATACGTAACCGACATTTCTTTGTTTGCAGATTAAATATTCTTCTCCCTCCCCAAATAATTACAACACTTATAAGGATAATCGAGTGTTCCAAGGACTGTTAGGAGTTCTCAAGGCCTCAAAGCATCCTGCCTATATTGGCAATTAACTCACCTTCCTTTTGGGGGATCAAACACTTGTATCTACTTTCATGCCCTTGGGAGAATAAAATCCGTATGTCAGAGCCATAAAGATGAAGCATAAAACATGTTCTTTTCTCCAGTTCTCAAAAATCTCTTATTCCACAAATTAGATTTTTTTGAGGCCTTTACAATAAACCAAGAATTACTGTCCATCTTTTGAACTCGTGGTATCCATCTGGAGGTGTGGAAAATTCTGAATAGCTTATGTGTCTTCGGATAAGGAAAAAAAGTCTCCACATCTTTAAATTATATGCATCTAAAATAACTCATTTACTGAAGGCCCAAAACCTTCCCAGAACTTCCAGTCTTCAACAATTTTATAACTGAAAAAGCTCCTTCCTAGGTCAGAAGTGCTGAACACATCCCAGTGCTTGCTGCTGCACAGCAATCCTTGCCGTTACACTGGCAGCACAGCATGGCACAGAAAATGGGGTGCTGATCTTTTCTACAGGGGTGAGATTATAACAGTATGACTGATTTGGGTGAAGATTTCAGTTCTAGATTGTCTCTGTTTGTCAGAACCACATCATGTGAGCAATATTCTGGTAGTCTGATGCTCCTTTTTCAATTTTGTGCCACAACCCTATAGATTAATTTACTCTAGCCCTAGCAATTTTAGTACTGAAGGCAATTCAACCTGGTTTGGTAATGTCAACTGCTAAAAATTACAGGTACTCTCTGAACTGGTTCATAAAACTCTGGTCCCTTTTCAGGAGGTTGTGCCACCAGCATTCAACTTGGCATGGCAATGGGAAATCAGATCTGCCTAAACTTGGCTCCAGAAACAAGACAGCTTTGTGTCTTGGGGCAAAAATAATGTCAAGGCAGGTGTCCTAGCTCTGCATGTGGAAGAGGCTGATCTCCCTTTTCCAGCAAATAATTGCAAAATATAAATTCCAGCAACTAATTGCCTTAGCAAGATATAAAACCATTTGCTATTGAAGCTTGATACTGTTTCAAGAAATGAACATCCCAAAGAGCAACTCAAGAGGAAAGCTAATGAAAATGTGCTGTGAGATAGATTGATCTGCCCATATATCCATACATGATTGATCTATCCATATGTATTTTTTATCCCTTCTGTGACCATTGTTCCAGACAACCATGGCACCTTTCTCTTCTAGGAGTGCTAACTGTCCTGTTTTCTCTGTCAGGGTTAACAGTATGCCTGCTAGCAGGTTTTGATCTTTCACAGGTGCTAACTACCTGTAGTGGGTTTCTGTGGCTGGATTTTGGTAGCAGAGGGGGCTACAGGGGTGGCTTCTGTTAGAAGCTGCTAGAAGCTTCCCCTGTCCCATGGAGCCAATGCCAGCCGGCTCCAGGAGGGACTTCTGCTGGCCAAGGCTGAGCCAATTAGGAGAAATAGTAATGCCTCTGTGATAACATATTTAAGAACAGAAGATTGTTGAGCAGAAGAAAATTCCAGCCCGGGAAGAGTGGAGTGAGAACATGGGAACAACATGGTAGACACCAAGGTCATTGCAGGAGGGGCAGGAGATGCTCCAGGGGCCAGAGCTGAGGCCCCTGCAGTCCGTGGTGCAGACCATGGTGGAGCAGCTGTGCCCCTGCAGCCCACGGACGACCATCGGGATGCAGAGACCCACCTGCAGCCCATGGAGGAGCCCTTGCTGGAGCAGGTGGATGCCTGAAGGAGGCTGTGACCCCATGGGAGGCCCAAGATGGAGCAGGGTCCTGCCGGAGACCTGCAGCCCGTGGAGAGGGAAGCCCACTCTGGAGCAGGTTTTTCCAGGGTAGGACTTGTGGCCCCTATGGGGGACCCACATCAGTACAGTTCATTCATGAAGGACTGCACCCCATGGAGGAATGACCCATGTGACAGCAGTTTGGGAGGAACTGCTGCCCGAGGGATGGACTCACGCCGGGATGGTCCATCAAGGACTGTCTCCCGTGGGAGGGACCCCACGGGAGCAGGGTAAGGACTCCTTTCCCTGAGCAGCGGCAGAAACAACAACTGACCATAACCCCCATTCCCCGTCCGCCTGCACCACTGGGGGGGAGGAGGGAGAACGTGGAAGAAAGGAGGGGTGGGGAAAGGTGTTTTTAAGACTCTTCTATTTCTCACTCTTTGGATCTTATCCTGTTAGTAATGAATATAAGTACTCTCTCCACTTTGAGTCTGTTTTGCCCATGAAGGTAATCACTAAGTGACTTCTCCCAGCTCTTATCTCTACTCATGAATTCTTAGCTGTTTTTTTTCTCTCTCCTCTGTCCGATTGCAGAGGGAGAGTGAGAGAGTGGCTTTAGTGAGTACCTGGTATCTGGCCAGGGTCAACCCACTACACTACCCTTTACATCTCAAGTTGCTCAACTGATCAGCAATTTTTCAAGACCTGAAGACACTGCATTCTTGACAGCTCCTGTATTTTTCCTAACTAGTTTAAAAAACAAACAAAACCAAAAAAAAACCCCAACCCAACCAACCAACCAGACAAAAAACAACACCAAAAAAAAACACAACCAAAAATACCTGGAAGAAACATATTTTCCTTCTCCTATCCTCTCAACTCTCAGGTGGACAGGGTGCACGGAAGCAGAGTCAGCCAGGGATGGGATGCACTGGGGGATGTTCTGGGGATACACTGAGGATTTGCTGGGGGATTGGGGAATGCACTGGGGACGCGCGGGGAGATGCCGGGTGTGCACCAGGGATGCGCCAGGGATGTGCTGAGGATGTGCTGGGAATGCACTGGAGACACACTGGGGATGCGCTGGGAAAGCATCAGGGATGCGCTGGGGATGAGCTGAGGATGCACCGGGGGTGTGCTGCGGATGTGCTGGTGATACGGATCCGGCTGCGCGGCGCCGGGCTGGGGCTCTGCCCTGCAGCGCGGGGCTACCTGTCACTTCCAATGACTTCTTCTGCAGCTGTTTCCGTGCCGGAGTAGGATGGCCTGCAGGTGGCCTGGTAGCTGTCTCCCGAGCTGCCGGGGAGCTGCCGCTGTGTGTGACCTGAATCGCGGCGCTGGGCTGTGGGCCCTGCTTTGCATGCAGCGTGCGTGAGCAGGAGGCTCAGAGCAGCCCTGCTGATATGGCTGTTGTAGAGCAGTTATTGCTTCAACACATTTAGACACAGCACCTCTGTAATTTGTCTCGACGTGATATCATCTTTTGTCTCAGAAAACTGACCCTTTTATCTGTCTTAGTTCTGCTTTCTTCAGCTGTTTCCGTTCTGTGCCAGCAGTGACAACGGGCAGTGACAGAGGAGGGAAAAAAGCATATTCAGGTGGTGATAGCAGAAATAATAACTGACTTCAAAGTTACCCACTGTTTTGAGGTGTTTGTGGATTTTTTGTTGGGTTTTCTCTCTTTTATTTTTTTAAGTTGAAATATATGTTTGTGTGTGAGGAATGCTGCCTGTATTACATGACTCCTCTCATTCAACTATTTGAAAATTACAGTGAACCTCACGAGTTGCCATCTAGGAGCTAGATTACAGTTCCTTTTTTAAAGCAACACTTTGCATAGTACTTGCTCTTTAAAATATTTGGGCTTAGATCTCATTGTTCCTTTGCACTTGTAGATAAAATGCTGTGACTGATATAGATGGTATCTGTTCCTGAAGGGAATTTTCAATCCCCTTGTGCTCATGCCCTGCTCATGTACGTCCTACTCTTCCCCAAGAGAGGAGTCACTGGAGAGCAGCAGAGACTGACTGTCACACTGAAGAATTTCTTTTTTGCACTAAAGACAGTTTGTTGTGTCCATGACAATGCAAACATTGCAAAAATGCAACAACTTCAGTTGTCTCTGCTTCCCTCTCCTGTTGACCCTGAGACATTAAGTGGGAAATGAGAAGTTCAAGAAATCAGAGAGCAGACTTTCATAATGGCAGTTGAAAGGCGTTTTATTTAGCAACTAAATCCCATCATGCAGTAGAAAAATAGACATGCAATACAGATTTGATATGAAGAATTAACATGCAACAGTGATAAAAATACATCCCGATAATGATAATGTGAATACAAAAGAGAAGAAACAGTAAAAACCAGAGGGAGATACTGAAGATCAAAATTAAGATTATTTCAAAGAAACTAAGAAAGGAATTACTCAGTTGAATGTCCACGTAACTTGTGTTTGGCAACTAAATTTCAAGGAAAGGTTGAACAAGGAATACTGAACCCCTTTTGGGTTGGTCAATAAATGGAACTCTTCATTCTATGCAAATTAATTGGATATAATCAATCCATGTTATCTCAGATGAGGAAAGGCAAAAAATTGTCTTTGTTGGCTACTTGTCATCCAAGCTGCTTCTTTTTACCCAAAGTCCCCCTTCATCTTTGTCTTCTTGTATCTCTGACATTTTCTAATCCTATAACTTTCACTTAGCCTAATGCTAAATTGATCAAAACTGCCTTTAATATCAGCTCACATATGTTAAACCACTATTCATATTCTTACCCTATTATATAGCTTGTGTTTATCATATGTGATATCCTATATTATCATAAATTAAATACTATATCTAAACTGACTAAAATAGTTAGGATTAAATGATAGATCTTCACTGTTCCACAATGATAATTTTAGGATTTAGATTGGAGGGTAATAATAATAATAATAATATAACAGATTTTGACACTTTTGTTTTGTTTTTTCCCCTTCTGTTAGTTTGCAGGCAGAATTTTAAAAGTCGTACCACAGGCTTTTGTGGCACATTTTTCCTCCTTTTTTTATTCAGGGTTTATGAAACATGTCAAAGCAGTTATCAGCAGATTACAATGGTGTCAAGGGGATTGTCTTGAATAGTTTATATGGACCTTTTTTCTTTTAACCATTCTCCAATACGGTAGGGACTGAAAATGGTATGGAAATTGCTGAAAAAAAAAAAGGATTACTGTGATAAAAAGGGTTATGAATATTATATCACATATAAAACTGTTAAGGGCTAATATGTCCAAATATTCATTTCAGGGGCTTGGAGGGGGGAACCTTTTGTTCTCCACTTTCTCTTCTCACCTTCTCTCTGTCTCTACCTGTTTATTTCCATTATATCAGAAGAATCTGAATTTCTGTAGTTAAGCTTAAGTGGTGTTTTTCAGCCCATTTTCTAATCAGGGGATGAAATTCTGATTGTGTCTAGGCAGTGTTGTTCTGGGGTGTGTGGTTGCCAGTCTAAAGTGAAACTGTTATGGAAAAATAGTATAAACTGGAAGCCCCCCCCCCCCCTTAATTCCTATCCCCAAAAAGCTGCATAACCACAGGAAAAAAATTTGACATTTGCAGATCCAAATGTAAGTTAATTTAATGCATTAATTTTATTTATTAATTTTAAATACTGCATGTGTTTGGGAAATTGAGGCTGATGGAGGTAAAATACCATGCCAGAATTTTGGGATCAGAAAGCGTGTCTGAGCGGCAGCAGCAAGTGGGTCACGGGCAAGCAGAGTTCAATAAACAAAAGCATATGTGCCCTACAGTGCCTCTTGCCTTTCCCTCGAGCAGAGTCTGGCTAGCGAACCTTGGCGGCACAGCGCCGGGCCCGGGAGTGAGCACTCCTGACCTTTATCAGAGCAGAAAGCTGCTGACATCGGGGGACCTCGGAGACTGCGAGATGCCCTCTTGCACCTACTTCTGGCACTGCTGGAAGCGGGAGGTGGTGGGGACCGAGTGTGTCATCCCAGCCCCTGATCTGCAGCATAATGGGGAAGGAGCTGCAGTTTTCCCCTTCTCTCCAGGTCTGCCTCAGCTCTTTAGTGCTTTTTGGGAGGATTTGCCTGAATTTGTTTAAACAGTGGCTCTCCTAAGGGAACTCCAGCTGGGAAGGAGTGAGGGTGCCAGCATCACCTGTCTCCAGGCTCCTTCCTGGATGTGACAAGCGTTCCTATACCTCTCCTAAACTGGCTAAATTGCTGAAAGCTTAAGACTGATGTATAAAACTGTGATCTGCCACCACATATTATAGCACATATTACATATACGGCTGTGTATTATGCACGGGATCATGGTGGAGATGATTTAATGAACACTATACTGTGGTAAGGTATATGATAAATTTAATTTCTTCTGTATCTGCAATTTTTCACAGAAGTATGTGAGCATATTAATGCATATATATTTAGTTAAACAAATACTGACTCTTTATGGACATATTTAAATGAATTCATAATCCCTTTTTTTAAAATTCAATTATGAGCAAGCATCAATTTTTGAAGGTAGAGAAATCACTGGATCCTCCAGTTTTTTTACATAGCATGAGCCTGGAGACTTCAGCAAAAAGTTCCCATATCCAGGAGAAAATTAGAGCATACTTTTGAGGAAGACAACTTATTCAAAATTTTCTAGCGGTATGCATCCATTGTGTCCCCTGCTTATTTTCACTGTTACTGGGGGAGTCACATTTCCATTCTGGCATTACCTAGTTTTCTTTCAACCCTCTTGTTATGTCAAGCATGGTAGAAAACTCGTCTTCTCCCCTGCCTCTTAAAGATGACCATTAAATCTCTGTAAAATGTATGTAAACCAGTTTAATCTAATGGCATAACCATTTTAGTGTAAATTGGACTAATGTGCCTAGCCAATGAGTGTAGCCAAACAGTCTAGATTACCAGGCTTGTCAAGGTGCTGCTTTTTTGGTGGTTCAGCAAGTTGCTGAGGAGTCAGAGCTCAGCCCCGCAATGCCAGTGTGGTGGTGTCCAGTGCCCTCCTGGGCTGTCTGCCTTCTGCTCCAGCTGTGCAGGGGTTTTGCCAGGGATTGAGAGACACAGGGGTTGAGGAGAGACATGTGTCCTTCCCTGCAGGAGAATATGCAGAGAAAGAGTTACTGGAGCTGAAGGGCTGTAACTCATTAGCTGCCATAATTCAATTTACTCTCTGAATTCTACTACAGTCTCCCCTGGGAAAAGGTGTGTTTTTAACCAAGTTGCCATTCTTTTGTAGACACATGAATTGTAATTTAATATCCATCAATTGCCTGGTGTAAGGTTCCTCACTTACAATTACTTAGAATGGATTAAATGAGTCCAAATAAATACTACCTTATCCCTATTGGGACTGTAATGCATTAAAAACATCTTTTATCTTGGCAAGGCAAAGGTTAACTTTAATTTATATAGTATTTCCCTTTAACAAAATGTGTGTATAGAAAAGACCAGTGCAAAGGAGTTCCTTGCCTATATAGACAGGAGAGTGTAAATGGTTTTTTATTCATAAAAACATAACAAACATCTAAAATGAAATGATGGTTACAAATGAATTAATGAACAAGTACTAAGAACAAATGTCAATGAACTGCAGAACTGATTTTTATGGCTCAGTCCCCAACTATCTTTAATTTTCTCCCTGCTGGAAATCACGTCCCCATAACAGAGCTGGCAGAAGAGATCGCGTGTCAATGCTTCAGCTGCTGCAGGGAAAGTCTGCTGTGGGAGCTGAGATTCCCTGTCTCTCCCCATGCAAGCTGGGCTGGCCAAGGCAAACACATCCTCCTTTCCTGCTTGCTCTGCTGCCAGAGAGGTAACCTCTGCAGAAGGTGAAACACACAGCTGGGGAAATACTGCAGGAACCACTAGAGTTCTGTGAAAACCTTTCTTTCCTGCATGCTGAAAAACATTTTCTGCAAGAAAAGGATATTTTTTCAGTGCATATTTACGTTAGATACTGTCCCCACACAAAAAGCTAGTGAAATTGCTAAATTAATTAACAAAATTTGGACTACTAACAGGGGGAACTGCTTTTAGTTCCTGAATTCAAAACACTTAAAAAATAGTCAGTATTTATATTTCAGCTGATGCTCTAGTGACAGAGATCTATGTTAAAGGCTCACCTTAGGCATAGCTTTAAAAATATAGCTCAGAGGTGAGGCAAGTCCTCCCTGCCTCTACCACAAGTCAAATATATATACTTTTTTCAATCTGAACTCATTTAAACACTATCATCTTATATATCATGATTAATGGTCAGGGATCCATCCTCTTCTGCATTCTTTGAAGAAACAGATGGGCATCATTTAAATCACGGCTTTTTCTGGAATTTTTCTTCAAACTTTATCTAATGCTTTATTTTAGTGCTGAGTAAAAAACCTTCAGCCTCGCTTCAGAGCACTATTATTCTGACCATGGTATTTGGACTATGACAGAAGCTTGTTTCATCCGCTCTTATTCCCTCTGTACTCTCTTCCTCCCTCCTCCCCATTAGCCCTGAGCTGCTTCACCCCCACTCACCTATTCCAGATCCCTGAGATTTTCTAGTCTTGCTCGTAGTATTTCTCTCATGCTTTTGAATCCTCTCAACATGTGGTCCTTAAAATCCAACTTGTATTCAGTGTCTCCCACCTTAGACTGAACCCTGCTGCTCTCCTGCATATAGGGGCTATGGAGAAGATCAGCACAGTCTAACATGGCAAAGTTTGTAATTCCTGCCTCTCAGCTGTCCTGGCCCATGTCAACCTGCCCACCTCGCCCTGACAGTGCTATGCTGCATTGTCTTACTGCCCACCAGCTGGAGCTGCCTGCCCGTGGTGGCAGGCAGGCTCTGCCCAGGGCAGAGGTGGTGAGATGAGGGAGCAATGCCCTCATGGGCACCATGAGCAGTGGCACTGCTGTGAAACCTGCTTTTGCTGGCCAGGGAAAAGATGGAGGCATCAGGATGCGTGATGGGGAGTGAGGGGGGCAGTTTGCCCTCCGAGAGATGGTATACGCTTTCAGAATATATATAAGCTTTGTTTGGGGCTTTCTTTTGTTATTTTGAAATAACTGAACATCTATGTATTTTTTGTCTTCCAATTTGCATGTAGATGTACATACACCAGAAGTTGAACGCCGATAAAATCCCCAAAACTGGTGGTTTGATCATTTTATTCACTGTAAGCTCAAGGTATTTGTTAATGGTGTCAGCACTTTGACATTTTTCCCTTTCCAAGGTGTTGATTCACATTTTAGTGAATAAGGATATGGCAGGTAATGGAGGAATGGAGAAGGTTTCCCACCTCAGGGGATGCAGGCTGCCTTCTTAGGGGCTGGATTTTTCAAAGGAGCCGAGCACTCCTCTTCTAAAACTATAACCCTTGTCAGGTGTCTCAAATCAAAGGACCACCAAAAGAACTGTAGACTATTAATTTGTCTCAGTTTTTAATTAGGTGAAAATGCACTTTTGCCTTTTCCAGGCTGCGAGACTTTTGACTGTTTCCTTTGCATGTCTCTCAGTCTAAATGGCAAGAGTCAGGGATTGCTGCTACCAGCTGGAATGAGAACGACTTCTGGCAGCAATTTGCTGGTCCCTGAGGACTTGGGACATTTCCATGTCATTCTCCTCATCAGAGGAGTGTGGCATTAACAGCATAGATCTTCTCTCTGAGTCAGTGCAGTGGCTGACACTAGTTAATACTGGAGAAGGTATCAAAGTCACCCGATGGAATAATGTATTCAAAAAGAAAATTTCTTCTTAACTCCCTTCAGAAAGCCTGAAGTGGTGGCACCTGTATCTCTCTGTAGCTAAGGGACACGGAGGGGTGGCCCATGCACTTGCTCTGCATCAGGGGATTCCCCCTCGCTCCCTCCAAGCTTGTGCTCCTTGTCTCCTTCCCCTAAGCCCACATACCAGGGATGGGGTGGCCTCTGGGCCCCTTCAGGACTTACTGACAAGACCCAGGCTGTGGGTGGCAGTGAGGAGTGCTGTGATTCCTCTCTTTGAGGCAGCTGTAAATAATGTTGGATGCAGCTAATCCCTTGAGGCATGATGATGATTTGGGGATCAGATTTTATCTGCTGCTGTGCTTCCCATTTGTCTACTGGTGGGATTCTTTACAGGCACTTCCAGCTTCTATTATCCTCAGAGCTTTGTGTCAAATGCAAATATTGTTGTTAATTGCTATTTGCATTACAAGAGTGATTACATCTTGCTGTTCTTTAATTCCTGATTTATTGATGAGTATTTTCAACACTGATTTAGCATAGAGGCTTTGCCAAGGTGAAAATTGACTATTTGTTTTGTTATTTCGCCAGTGTCTAATCCATAGCAATTCTTCACCACTTGCCCAACGACTACCCAATTTTCTTCTTAGTGTCTATGAGGGATTTATTGAAGGCTTGAAATTCCCCATACAAGAAAAGAAACTGCATTACTTTGTTCAATCTCTTGTTGATACATACAAAACTTGGATCTGTGAAGACATTTTAGGTAGCTTAATTCATTTTGTCACATTGTTTATCCAGGTGTGCCCTCATTAAATTTGCTGTCTCCCGCTTTGAACCACAGTCCACACCACCTTGCTGCCTTCGTTAGGTGTGAAAGAGTAAAGTACCTACAAGTGTCCATATATATAGGCACTTCCATATTGACTGTTCTGGGTTAATCCTCATGTGGTCACTCTTAGCATTTAAGAATAATTATACTGAAGTAAGTATTATGGAATAGACTTTAAAGCACTTTTGTCTCAGGGGTTTTTCTACATGAAAAAGTCATATAGATAGGACAAGAGTTTAAAATTAGTTTATTCTGTGGGCACAGGGCTGCCTCCACTCACTTCAGTTTGCCACTTGGGAAGCAATTTTCAAGCTATCTGAAAAGGTTTAAAACACTCCTATTCTGCTCACATGGGAGAGTTAGACCAGAAGAGCTAATAGTTAACTGTATCAGTGTAATTAAATATACTGGCACAGAAAAAGCTTCCTGTCAGACCAAATCCTAAATTTTGTGCTACCAAAAAAAATCCCCCTGAACCCAAGATATCCATGTGTCTAGGCTTGTTTAATTAAATGGTATTTAAGATAAAAGTAATTTTTAGACTAAAATCTCCAAAGATTTTAAAGGGAGCATTTTACCAATGCAAACTTGCCTTTGTATTCGGGTAAAGGCTTATATTCACTTTTCTCTCCTGCCAGTGTTACCTCCTCAAGATGGTAAAGGCTACTAAAATGGGAATTTTGTGCATCCATCCTTTTCCTAGTATTGAGCAATTCTTATGACATTTTGTAGTTTGCTGATAGACTGCAGAGAAGCCAGATGCTTTATGTCTTTTCTACACTGCTATTGTCAGATTCTTACAACTGAATGAATACAGCATGAGAGCACAAAAACATAAGTCTCTGCTATGCATTCACCTGTGCTAAATTTGATCTAGGTCTCCAGAAAGAGACAGAAACTCTAGATGTTGCATGTCTGGGCTGAGATCATGTGTTTCCTTCAAAATTCACTGATAAAAACAGTAATGATGTGCTTTGAATTTTTTAGGGGTGTTTCCACATTTTCAATGACCTTTTCAGCCGAAGTGCCATGGCGAGGCCATTTATACCACCCTCTTCCATAAAGATGTAGTGCTACAGCAACTGTGATCTTCCTGTACTTTGCAAGGGAGAAGACAGCAGCAGAAGATGAGGATCCACTTTGCAAAGGCTTTCATGGTTGTGAAACTGAAGGAACTTGAGTTTAAACCTTCTGTGAATGACTTTTCCAGAGGTACTGTATTCCAGTAAAATCCACTGCCTTGTTTTTTCATAGGCTGTGTAATCAAATATAATGACATCTATGATAATTTGAAAGTTCTGATGTGCTCAAAAGTGGGGAGAAAGCATGTTAGAGCTTCTCAGCATGTCAATGAGTGACCCCACCACCAAACAGCTGTTATTTGATGATGTGCTGTGGAAAAGCCAGATAATTTATGTCCTTTCTATCCGAAATTGTTACACTCCTTTACATACATCTCTCTTGAGTCTCCCAATGGCATACAAAGCCCAGAGAAATTACAGTAAAATCAGCCATCCATCCATCAGCTCAGGCAAATAAATTTACTAGTTTAGTCTTTGTTTGCTTTTGCCTTTTGGTTTTTTCTTTCTTAAATAGAGGAACTGTTAACTCAGTGCTCTGTGATAGTTTAATCTCACTGTAGTGAAGAGCTGTGGTATCACACCTATCCCCATTCTTTTCAATCTTCATATTAAATCTCCTACACACACCCCAAGCATGAGGGAGAAGATAGACTGTACATTGCCATCCTTCCTAATGCTCTTCCTCATTGTCAGTTTTCTTCCACTCTTAATTCTCCCTCAAGGGTCTAATGATATGACAAGTTTTTCCTGTACACTGAGTCCTTTCCAAAGACCAGCTTCTCTGTCCCAATATTTGCTTCTCTCATTACACTAAGCTTCAGCTGTCTGATATCCCTGGAAATGACACTTTCTATTAACACATAAAAGGAAAAAAAAAAGAAAAAAAAGTGGGGTACTGGTGGCTTACCTGTCATTATGACTTTGACAAAGAAAACTACAAATCAAAGAGATTTTAGTACTTGGATTGGCTATTTTAGGGGTGATATGGTTTGAAGCTGGCTCCCTGCCAAGTCTCCAAACCCTACCAGAAGAGTTCCCCCCCCCTCCAAACCTCAGGGAGAAGAGGGAGAAAAAACAACCAAGAAAACGCGAAACGAGAGAGAGACAGCTAAAGTGATATATATATATATAAATATATTTACACCTATGTTACACTTATATACAATTAAAATATATACAATTTCCCAAGGGAAAGGGAAGGGGGAAGGGAAAAGGAACAAAACCAAAATAAAATATATATATATATATATATATATATATATATCCCGATTAGTGGCCCGAGATCTAGTAACTAAAAGAGTTAGCAAGGAAATATCTCACACTTTCCTTGGGACAACCGAGAGTCGCTCTGGAACGATCGCCGGCAACCTCCGTCTCCCAAGGTCGGCAAGGCCTAACCAGGCCTCGCTCCCCAACACGGCAGACCCGACAGCAGGGAACCTGCACCTCCAAGCCACCGGAAGGAAAGAGAGCGAAGGCCTCTCCTCCTTTCTTCTTATAATCTGGCTTACATAAAAATCGTAGGGAATACTGGGTAAATCTGGACCCTTCCTTGGTTACAAACTGGTCACCAAGGAAGGCCTAGCCCAAACCACCACAAGGGGTTAAGCGGACATCGGAACACTACATTTGGGGAATAATTTGGACTCATCACTATGTTTTATAAGTAGAATGAAGGCAAAGCATGAAACTATGTTTGATTGCCCACTTGCTTGTCCATCTGCATGACATATACCTGCCAAAGCAGGGCAGAATGCTGCCATTTCACTTTTTCACCTGTTAACATGTGGGTGATATTTGGGGCTACAGCTAATTAAGAAATTCTTGCAGAACAGATTTTCTGAGAGACAGTGCTGAGTCAACAAAGTTGGAAGGTTTCACAAGGGATATTTATGCATGTATGTATCTCTAATCCAGTCTCACAGGAAGTTATTAAAATGTTTGGTTCCAAAAGGTCAGTGTATTCTGTGTTTGATATAATTTCTTATATGGAAATTGAAATAGTAAGGCAGAAGCAAATATTCTTATCTTTTATGAAAAACCTTCTTTGAATGCTATTTTTTTACAGAATATTGCCTTTTTCTCCATATTTCTCAGTCTCAGAATATCCAGGCTTTGCCCAAGCCCAGAAAGGTCAGTTTCAGGAAGTTCTTTTGGTGTCACTATTCAACCATCCAAGTTCTGTTCAAGTTTCTATGCCTTTGTAGGAAAAATGGAAAGATAATATCAAGTCTGTCTGTATGTATAGACATTGCATGTGTAGACAGGACAAGAAGTAATGGCCATAAACTATAACACAAGAAGTTCTGCCTCAACATGAGGAAGAACTTTACACTAAGGGTGGCAGAGTATTGGAACAGGCTGCCCTGGTCATGAAGTCTCCCTCTCTGGAGGCATTCAAAACCCACCTGGGCATGTTCCTGTGTCACCTACTCGAGGTGACCCTGTCTTGGTGGGAGAGTTGGACTGGATGATTTCCAGAGGTCCCTTCCAACCCTAACGATCCTGTGATCATGTGTGCCATTAACTCTACTGCTGGAAACATTACTCCAGTTTATAAAATCTATTCTTTAGAACTTTCATTACTTCTGTGAGCACACATCTTCCTTGGAAATTGTTTCTTTCTTGCCCATGAGCTCTTTCTGTTCTTTATTTTTTCACGCCTCTTCAAGACATTAAATGAATGATACTAATATTTGTCACAAAAAGCTGTAAACCTTTCTGAAGTATTAAAATACACCGAAACCTGACAAAGCTTCCATCACAACTTGCTAAACTGGGTGACCATGCAGAAAATAATCAAATTATAACATTTTATTCAAACTACATTGTATTTTACTACACAAAAAAAATTAGTGTGGTAAACACACTTAACAGAGAAACAAAATAGATTACATTATTTCCTTTGACAAAAGCCCTGATGTAAATGGAATTTATTGGAATTCTCGAAACGACAAAAAGAATTTAACAGTGATAATTTCTTTAATGCTTACTTTGAAGCCACTGGCAAAATATAGTGACTCCACTTATGGCTGATTTCATCCAAGTCATTGTTGTTCCTGAAGTGGGAGCTATTTTCTAAATAAAATCTATATTATCTGCGTATCACAGGCCCTTCTGGAGGTTTGAAGCTAGAAGGAACCAATAAGATCTGCATTATACAATACCTACAATGTCACAGATGAACTTCTGCAGCTGTTGACACACCAGTACTGCTTGTCTGCAGCTCCAAGCTGCTCCATTACTGCATTTCACTAAAGGCATCTCAGGTGAAAACTGGGAATAAGGTCAGGAACACCACTAATTTTGTAGGTTTGTTTCCAATCAGTCTTCTCCCAGGAGTGCATTGCTTGTCTTCCCGTGCCACCGGGGGAAGCATGTCTGCCCCTGAGCAGGTGCCCAGGCTGCTGGGTACAGGCTGGTACATGACTGGTGTGTGCTGGTGCATTGGGGCACATGGCTGGAGCTGGCATCTGCCCTGCTCCTGTATGGCAGGACTGACTTGAGAAACAGGCACTTAAAAAAGGAGTTTGTGAGTCTTGGCATTGGTAAATCATCCAAATTTGGCCATTCATTTAAAGATATGTATTTTATTGTTCTGTAGGAAAACTGTCAGGCAACTGATTCTCATCAGTGAAAAGCAACCTGCTGCATTTTTTCCTTTATTTTATCCTTGGAATTCAACTGGCATTATATTTCTCTGCATTTCTTTCTTTGTTTCCAGTTCTGGAAAGTGTCCTTACCTAGCAAACTATTCAAGAAAAGGACCCTTACAGCCTTTTGTTAGGACAAAGATGTTGATATATTTGGACGGTTCCAGTGAGATCTGGGTGTGTGTACATTGCAAAACTAGCAAAGTCACACCCTGTAAAATAAATTAGTTATATCAGTGGAAAGGAGGGATAATTATGTTAATACTGGAAGCAACTGCCCGTGTAGCTGCTTCAGTCAAATACCCCAGCTCTACCAGTACCCCTTTCTCGCTCTGCCGCAGACTCTTCTCACTGATGGTCGTCAATCACGGAAGGTACGTGGTGAAGGTACGTGGTGAACGTCTCTTCTTTCCCAGGAAAAAGGGATTTAAGAATATGTATGGTGCTTTTCTGAATTATAGTCTCTGCTTTTAAATATATATGAATGATCAGTTTAACATGGGAATTTGCATTTCTCAGCCCTCAGCTGGAGCCCTGTCTTTAAATTCAAGGTGTTATCCCTAGAACAGCAACATTTTTCTTCCTTGATTGCACCCTACCTGATGTTCCTGCAGGCATGTTTCAGAATACTAGTCATCAGGATTTGCATATCTATTTTAGCTCTCTTAAATTGTGTCTTTACAACAATGCAATGACAGAATTTTTCATCCCAAATGACGTTCTGTTTCTGGAGGGTCAGTGCTTTGTGTTTTTTGTTTGAAATAGCACAAGAGGTACAGCTAAGGGCAGGGGATGAAAAATTGCTAGATCTTACAATCATCATCAGGACCCTCCACAAAGGAACAATGGCAATAATAACAAACATATTCATCTGTGAAATCCATAGGATTTGACTAAAAACTGCTTTCCTATCTCTTTAAATAAATACTTAATATTCTGTTTAAAGTTTAGCAACAACAACATTTAGGAATCACCATGTTACTCTGATTCAGTATGAGCTTGCCTAATAGATTATTCTGTCCCTGACAGCAGTCAATACTGGCTGTTTCAGAAGAAGGTACAAGGAACACATTAATGATCAATTATGGAAAAATCTGCCTTTTGGGCAGCAATTCACAATTTTTATACATTAGTCACTTTTTGCAAAAAGGATAATACTGGGTGTACCAAACCACTACATGCAGATATGAATAATGGGTTTTCTGCCTTCTCTTATAAATGTTCTTTGAGCAGTCTAATAGTTTAAAAGTCAAGGTGGTCCATAATTAAATAAATTATGATCCATTGGGTATTTCTTGGGTTCTTTCTCTTTTTTTTACTTTTCAGGGGTTGCTAAGGTGAAGGGAGCTTCCCAGCTATTGCGTAAATGATACTTCAGAGTTCCCTTCCTCTAGCAAGAGAGAACCTGAAAGAATAATTCTGGGATTACACTGTTTAGGACCCCGAAGAACAACTCAGAGATGCATGTCTTGCTCCCATCTTTGCCAGCTTCAGTTCATTTTTGTGGCCTTTGCAGAAGGCTGCATTCCTCACTTTGAGAAATCTTGCAGAATGAGGTGGTTCTTCCAGACCCTGAGTTCCATGTTTTGTGTGTTTACATCCATGCATTGTAAGTGACTAAACAGAAATCTTGTGATTGCAGAAGTGTGAGTTAATAATATTCCTTGATAATTTCTGTTTGGAAAAATGGCCGTGTGCCTTAACCTAACAAAACCTTTTGTCCTTCTTGAATTCTGATCATGCTACTATTAGGGCATTTTTTTAACCTACTGAATAAAAGGCTATTTAAAATTTTATTTTGTAGGGTTTTTTAAATTCTATATCTAAAAGATTTTTGAGCTGACTCAGATTGATTTTTTTGGGATTGGTAAAGAGACCATGTAGGAAACTTTTCAGATTTAAACAGATTTTAATATAGAAAGAGTGTAGAAGAAATAAGATTTTTCAATGATTTTCACGTGTCCCTTGCTGGAGTATCTTGCTGAGAAATAACTGGGAGTTCACTTCCTCTTAGGGGTTTTGCACATCTGAAAAATCCTGAGCTTTGAAACAGAAGGGAGAGAAGAGAAATACAGAGTTAGATTTTCTGTCCTCTAGGGATAGTGTCTGACATGAATTAGACCTACTTAAGTTTTAGATCACATAACCTTTACTCATTTGCTTCTGATTTTGGGATATTTTTTATTGTCATATGATCTTAGTGCTGCACAGAGGTGTTGAAAAAGCTGTTCTGAGTCATTGCATCTGCTAACAGAAGTCAAACCAAAAAAAAGTCCCACCCAAGCACTAAATTCAGCACAGGAGTCACGGCTGGCTGGGTAGTCCTCTGCAGCTGGGGACGAGGCTGTGAGTCAGAGATCTGCAGGATTTAACCTCAGGGGCAATGGAGCAGCTCATCTGCCATTCAGGAAGGCCCACGTGAGATAGGGAGAGACTGAGGAGGGATCTGATGTGCAGCTAACCCCATAACAGTGACAGTACTGAAAAAGCAAATCTGATTATTATAATCTTTGTGTCTCTTCTGAATACTATCCGAGTTGTTAGTCTACATATAAAAAAGCAAAATCCCATGCAAGTCTCCTGTGCATTGTTCTTTTCCCTATTGTGCTTAATGATTGATCAGTTATATAAAATAGGTACAACTATCTGATAATGCTTATGTAAGTACCTGTTTAGTAATCCTTCTCTGAACATCACGTTTTAACTGATGGAATTTATTAACATTTATATTGCTGTAGAGCTGAGAGACATCAGCTAGGTTACAGCTGTGTTATGCTAGGTACTGTAAAAAGAGAGACTCTCAGCATGCCACATGAATCCTTGCCCCATATATTTATTTTATGAAATATATCTTCCATATTTGCATTAATGGGAGGTGACAGAACAGTATAAAATTGACCAGCAATTTACAGCCTCTTTATATTTTAATTAAAAACATAAATATACTTCTGTGTAGCAAAAGAGAAGTTTTCTAAAATGAATTCAGAATTACTTAACCAGCTTCATTCCTTCCACCCACAGCTATAGAGGAATTTTCCATGAAGACATGGAAATAATTTTACTTTAAAAAAATATCAAAGAATGAATAAAGAAATAATCACAAGTTTTTATCAATTTAGGCTAATATAGCAGTAGGTGAAAGATTAACTTTCAGTGATACACAAATAATGACTCAAAACTCACAAATAATGCATTTGTCAGTTATCAAGGAATAAAACATCATTTTAACAACCAAATGTAGACTGAATCCTTGTGACTGTCATCTGCTCACAATCCTATGTGAATAGGAGCAAAATTTGGCTTGTTTTGTCCTATTTAGCAGGACTAACATTCATGCTTACTAGTGGTATGTATTTGCAGAGTGTGTTTAAGTACTTTCATTTTAACCTACTCTTAACCCAAGGATGGGCACATAAATAACCTGGGGTGGGTGGCGAGGCTACAGAGTAAACATTCTGATAATTGTACTCATAGTTTTATGTTAGAACAGTTTTCTGGAAATTCTTGGCAACATACATTTCAAAGCTAGATTAAATCTTATGAACAGCTGTGCTGATTTTGGCTGGGCTAAAGTTAACTTTCTTCATAGTGGCTAGTATTGGGCTATATTTTGGATTTGTGTTGAACACAGAGTTGATAATATAGAGATGTTTTTGTTATTGCTGAGCAGGGCTTACACAGAGCCCAGGCCTTTTCTGCTTTTCATGCTGCCATGCTGGCAAAGGAGGTTGGGAGTGCATGAGAGGTTGGGAGGGGAGACAGCTGGGAAAGCTAACCCAAACTGACCAAAGGGATATTCCATGTCGTATGACATCATGCTCAGTATATAAAGTGGGAGGAAGAAGGAGAAAGGGCAGGACATTTAGAGTGATGGCATTTGTCTTCCCAAGTAACCATTACAGGTGATGGGGCCCTGCTCTCCTGGAGATGGCTGAACACCTATCTGCCCAAGGGAAGCAGTGGATTATTGTCTTCTTGTGCTTTGCTTGTGTGTGAGGCTTTTGCTTTCCCTATTGAACTGTCCTTATCTCAACCTATGAGTTTTCTACCTTTTACCCTTCTGATTTTCTCCCCAGTCCTGCTGGTGGGGGGAGTGAGCAAGCAGCTGCGTGGGTCTTGGTTGCTGGCTGTGGTGAAACCACAAAAACAGTTAAGTACTATGGTAGATTTTCATATAGATTTTGCACAAATAAGAGAGTTGTTCTCATCATTTAGAACATTTTATAAAATTTAGCATTTCCTTTATTCATTTCATGAGATAATGAACCTACTTTTCGATTAGGCCTATATGCAAGATAGACCAAAGAAGGTATATCCCCTGATAAACAAAGTTGGTAAGCTGGTAACAATGGATGAGTAGAAGGCTGAGACACTCAACAACATTTTTGCCTCAGTCTTCAATGGTAACCTCTCTTCCTACAGTTCTTGAGTGGATGGACAGCAAGATGGGGACTGGGGGAGCAAAGTCCCTCCCACTGTTAGTAAAGATCAGGTTCATGATCACCTGAGGGACCTGAATGTACATAAGTCTATGGAACCAAATGAGGTGCATCCCAGGGTCCTGAGAGAATTCTCTGATGTAGTTGCCAAGCCACTCTCCATGATATTTGAAAAGCTATGACAGTCAGATGAAGTCCTAGGTGACTGGAAAAAGGGAAAACTTGGAACCCATCTTTAAAAAGGGTAGAAAGGAGAACCCTGGGAATTACTGACTTGTCAGCCTAACCTCTGTAGCTGGGAAGAACATGGAACAGATCATCTTAGAAGTTGTGTCAGGGCATATGGAGGACAGGGAGAGGATTCAAGACAGCCACCACGGCTTCACCAAGAGTAAGTCCTGCCTGACCTACCCTGTGACCTTCTATGATGGAATGATTACATCAGTGGACAAGAGAAGGGCTATAGAAGTATTTATCTCGACTTTGTAAAGCCTTTGACATGGCCCCTCACAACATCCTTCTCTCTAAATTGGAGAGAGATGGATTTGACGGATGAAATTTTAGATGGATAAGAAAGTGGTTGGATGGTTCCATCCAGAAGGTAGTGATCAACGGCTCAGAGTCCCAATGGACATCAGTGACAAGTGGTGTCTCACAGGGCCCTGTACTGGGACAAGTGTTATTTACTATCTTCATTAATAACATAGAAAATGGGATTGAGGGCACCATCAGAAAATTTGCAGATGGCACCAAGCTGAGTGGTAAAGTTGTCACACTTGAAGGATGAGATGCCACCCAGAGGGACCTGGACAAGTTTCCCACAGGAATCTCATGTGGTTTAACAAGACCAATTTCAGGATGCTACACCTGGGTTGGGGCAGCCCTTGGTGTCATAATAGGTTGACTCTGGCTGGACACCAAGTACCCGCTAAAGCCACTCTATCAGTCCCCTCTGCAACTGGAGAGAAGAGAGAGAATATAATGAAGGGTTCATGAACTGAGATAAGGACACGGAGAGATCACTCACTCATTACTGTCACAGGCAAAACAGTCTCAAAGTGGGGATATTAATTAAATTTATTACTAACAGGATCAGAGCAGGAGAGTGAGAAGTAAAATAAGTTTTAAAAACACTTTCCCCCACCCCTCCTTCCTTCCCAAGTTCTACCTCCCCCTCACCTGCCCCCAGTGGTACAGGGAGACAGGGAATGGGGGTTGCATTCGGTTCATTACAGGTTGTTTCTGCCACAGCTCAGGGAGAGGAGCCCTTCCCCTTCTCCCCATGGGGTCCCTCCCATGGGAGACAGTCCTTCAGGAACTTTTCCATTGTGAGTATTCCCCACAGGCAACAGTTCTTCACAAATTGCTGAATGTGGGTCACTTTTCCATGGGGTGCAGTCCTTCAGGCTACTCCAGTTTGGGTCCCCCACAGAGCCACAGATCCTATGAGGAAAACCTACTCCAGCACGGGCTCTGCTCTCCATTGGTCAGCAGGTCCCCGCCAGGACCCTACTCCAACATGGGACTCCCATGGGGTCACGGCCTCCTTCAGTCATCCACCTGCTCTGGAGTGGGTGTCCTCCATGGGCTGCAGGTGGATCCCTGCACCCCCGATGGTCCTCCATGGGCTGCAAGGGCACAGCTGCTCCGCCATGGTCTGCACCACGGGCTGCAGGGGAACCTCAGATCCAGCGCCTGGTGCATCTCCCCCCCCCCCTTCTGCACTGACCTTGGTGCCTGCAGAGTTGTTCACATGTTCTCACTCCTCTCTTCCCTGCCTGCAATTTTCATCTGCCCAACAACTTTTATGTTATCACAGAGGTGTTGCTGTCATTCTTGATTGGCTTGGTCTTGGCCAGCAGCAGATCCATCCTGGAGCCAGATGGCATTGGCTCTGCTGAACGTGGGGGAAGCTTCTGGCAGCTCCTCACAGAAGCCACCCCTGTAGTCCCCCCTGCCACCAAAACTAGGACATGAAAATCAGATACACACTGGGGAATGAACAGAGGCCAGATATGAGCTGGCTATGTGCACTCACAGCCCAGAAATCCAAACAAGTTCTGGGCTGCATCAAAAGAAGTGTGCCAAGCAGAGTGATTCTCCCCCTCTCCTCTGCCCTGGTGAGACCCCACCTGGAGTGCTGGATCCCAAGTCAGGTGGGACATTGCACTGTTGGAGCGAGTCCAGAGGAGGCCACCAAGATGATTAGAGGGGTGGAGCACCTCTCCTACAAGGAAAGGCTGAGAGAATTGAGATTGTTTGGCCTGAAGAAGAGAAGACTTTGGGGTGACCTAATTGCAGCCTTCCAGTACCTGAAGAGAGCCTGCAAGAAACATGTAGAGAGACTATTTACAAGATCATGTAGTGACAGAATAAGGGAGAAAGTCTTTAAACTGAAAGAGGGTAGGTTTAGACTAGATGTTAGGGAGAAATTCTTTACTGTCATGGTGGTGAGATACTTCAGTAGGTTGCCCAGAGAAGCTATGGATGCCCCACCCTTGAAGGTGTTCAAGGCCAGGTTGGACCAGGCTCTGAGCAACCTAGTCTAGTGAAACATGTCCCTGCCCATGGGAGGAGGTCTGGAACCAGATAGCCTTTAAAGTCCCTTCCAACCCAAGCCATTCTATCGTTCTACTCTATGATAATTTTTTTGTCCTTAATTAGCAACTTTTTATGACTAACACTTCCAGATGTTCCAGGTTATAATTCTTGGGTGTATAAAATTCAGTCTTTGCCACAAGTCTGTAATTTCAGTACTAGTTCTAATGAAACAGAAATAGTTTATCTGTAATCTGAGAATAAACAATCTGGTAAAAATGGAAGGGATACCTGGTGACAACAGTCAAAACTCGATTATGCATTCTCAAAAAAAAACCACCTAAATTTTGCATTCTCTGAGTCCTGTGCCTCACTCCAGCAGTTCATGCTACAGCTTTCAAATCTATCAGCTGATTTCAGTCACATTTGGAAGCAGAATAGAATACTCAAAGGTGAATGCCTGGATAAAATGGAAGAGCCCTATTATTGTTCCAAATCTGCAACATGAGTTCAGCACCTATGAGTTCAGCACTCAGAAAATGATCATGGGACCTTAACATTGGGCTCCACAAAGCAATATGAGACCAGGATTCAGTAGTTATTAATGAGGATGAAACTGAAGTTACTATATGTGTCATGGGAGCAAAACTCAAAAGAGCTGAATTTGCTCAGTGTTCTGAAAGCTGATGCATAGTCAGAAGTGGGATTGTTCATGATCCAGCCTGTAAGAGATTTTTAAGCAGGGTATGATTGTATAAGGGGTTTGAAGAATAGCACTTATATTTAACCAAACAGAAAAAGTGATCTAATAGAGACAGGCACTTCTGTCTGAGTTCAAGGAAGGAAAAATTGAAGACATGGAGATAAGTGGAAGGTAAAGAGGCAAAAAGGTTTGCTGAAGATAAATTTGGCCAGACCAGTCTGCTACCTATTCCTGGCAACACAGCTTATTTTTAGACACAGAAAACACAGTTGATCTAATCTACCACACATCATCCGAAGGACTCCTTCATACAGAATGTTGTTGATGCTTGAAGTTTACATAAATTCATAAAGCAATCAGAAAAAATTCATTGAAGAAAAGTCTCTCAAGGCTATTAAATATATAGACACCTATTCTGATTAGGAAGTCTGTAAACCATACATTTATGGAGGTAAGGAGACACTCTGAAGGGAAGTAAAGCTGCATACTCACCCCATTTTTATTCTCTTTCACAGACATGGGCTATTGACAGATAGACCTTTAGTCTGATTGCTATGACCATTCTCATACTCCTATGTTCTTATCTGAACTGCACTGAATTATGTGACAGGAAATTATTAATTAAGCTGGAGAACATGTGAAAATAATTCCAGAATTTTAAAATGGATAAGTCAAGGGCTGTATCAGCTATCACAGTGGCGATCCTTCCCCTCAACTTAGCACTGATGAGGCCGTACCTGGCACCATTTTGGGCTCCTCAGAACAAAAGAGGTATGGAGCTCTTCCAGAGAGTCCAGTGAAGGACCACAAAGATGATTAAGATACCGGAGCACCTCACATATGAAGAAAGGCTAGGAGAGCTTGAACTGTTTAGTCCAGAGAAGACACAGGGGCATCCTATTAATGTATATAAACACTTGAAGGGAGGGTGCAAAGAGATCAAAGCCAGGCTCTTATCAATGGTATCCAGTGACAGAAACATAGGGATAAAAAAACAATAGGCACAAACTGAAACAGAGGAGGAGTTGTCTGAACAGTGGGAAACATTTTGTTACTGTGAGAGTGACCTAGAACTGGCACAGATTGCCCAGATACCCAAAGGCCATCTGGACATGATCCTGGACAACATGTTCTAGATGACCCTGCTTGAGCAGGAAAGCTGGACCAGATGATCTCCAGAGGTCCATTCCAACATCTATGCTCTGATTCTATGACTGCAAAAGTGGAAGCAGTGGAAGCAGTGATAGAACACTACAAGGGTCCCATCTTATTCCTGGGGTACATATTAAATTTGTTGATTAAACAAAGTCGGATATCACTGTTACTGAAAGGGATGACTGGAGTGAAGTACAGAAGAACTTAAAGGACCCTGAAGACAGGAAAAATCAAAATAGAAAAAAATTAACGCAAAGCACCACATTTTGCTTACCAACTGGAGAAGAAGAAGAGAGGGACTTGGAGTGCTAACCATCTGGGAGGTAAGATCGAAGCTGTATGCTTTTGGGTCTCTATCTGTACCTTTGCTTTGATTTATTTACAACCTTATAATCATAGAATCATTAAGGTTGGAAAAGACCTCCAAGATCATTGAGTCCAACCTTTAACCAAACACCACCATGTCAACTAAACCGCAGCACTAAGTGCCATGCCCAGTTATCTCTTGAACGCTTCCAAGGATGGTGACTCCACCTCCTCCCTGGGAGCCCATTCCAATGCTTAACCAACCTTTCAGTGCAAAAATTTCTTCCTGAGGACAAACCTGAACCTCCCTAGTACAGCTTGAACAGGTTACCCCTACAAGCTGTGGTTACTCCATCCCTGGAAATGTTCAAGGGCAGGTCGCATGGGGATCTGGGGGTGGACTTAGATGATCTTTAAGGTCCCTTCCAACACAAGCCATTCTATGATACTATGATTTTATGATTCTATGATTCTATGTCCTCTTGTCCCATCATGAGTTGCCTGGGAAAAGAGACCAATCCCCATCTTGCTACAGCCTCCTTTCAGGTAGTTGTACAGAGTGATAAGGTCACCCCTGAGACTCCTTTTCTCCAGAATCAACAACCCTGGCTCCCTCAGACTCTCCTAATATAACTTGTGCTACAGCCCCTTCACCAGCTTCATTGCCCTTCTCTAGACTTGCTCCAGCACTTCAGTGTCGTCCCTGAAGTGAGGGCCCCAGAAGTGGACACAGGACTCAAGGTGTGACCTCGCCAGTACCAAGTACAGGGGAGGAAATCACTTCCCTGGTCCTGCTGGCCACATTATTTTTGATATAAGCCAGGATACCATTGACCTTCACGGCCACCTGGGCACACTGCTGGCTCATGTTCTGTTGGCTGTCAACCAGCACCCCCAGGTCCTTTACCACCAGGCAGATTTCCAGCCACTCTTCCTCCAGCCTATAGTGCTGCATGGGGTTGTTGTGACCCAAGTACAGGACCCGGCACTTGGCCTTATTGAACCGCATACAATTGGCCTCAGCCCATTGACCCAACCTGTCTGCCCAGATTCCTCTGCAGAGTCCTCCTACCTTCTGGCAGTTCAACACTCCCACCCAACTTGGTGTCATCCAGGAACTTGCTTTGGGTGCACTTGATCCCCTTGTCCAAGTCATCGCTAAAAATAATAAGCAGGGCTGGTCCCAGTACTGAGCCTTGGGGAACCCCACTAGTGACCGACCACCAACTGGATGCAGCACCATCACTCTCTGGGCCCAGCCATCTGGCCAGTTTGTAACCCAATCAAAACAGCACCTGTCCAAGCCATGGGCTGCCAGCTTCTTCAGGAGAATGCTGTGGGAGACAGTATCAAAAGCTTTGTTGAAATCCAGGTAGACTCCATGCACAGCCTTTCCCTCATCCACTAAGCAGCTCACCTGGTCCCAAAGGGAGATCCTGGGGAAGATGTGAGACAGTGGAAGCCATCCTACAGGATTTATGAGATCAGACTAGAGCTGGGCTCAGAAGTCAAGGGGTAAGGGCATTTGAAGGGAAGAGACAGAGATCCGCCTCCTTCCACGAGGTTCTGTCTGCTTTGTTTGTTTGTTTATTTTAATTACAGTAATTGTAATATAAAATGCATAAATTGACTCCTAGGTCTTCTTTTAAAGCATTGTCAGGGTGTTGTATATACAGCACATGTGGAAAATCATAACCTATAGCCAGGTGAGAAGTGGTATGCTAGGTCCTCCTTAGGACCTCTTGAGAAGGATGCAGATTTGCTCCCTAGAACATGTTGCAGTGCTGCTTCTCCCACCAGGAGAAGGTAAGCCCAGACTGAAGAGACCATCATGAACTTCTGTCTCAGTGTTCAAGTAATGTTTCCAATAAGGCTTTTGTGTGGATTTGAACTTTGGCAGTATCTAAATGAAGTAGCTATTTTGATTGACTTGCTAGTCGTAAGTCCTGAGGCTGCCTGACTCTGGAATTGATAGTCCAACCAAATAATTCCCCTGGAGATGAATATTTATTACCTTTCCCCAATGTGAAAATAATTGAACATGAATTGTATTTAAAGTGGGAAGGTCAGAAAGAATTCAGCTGTTTAGAGTCATTGACTTGTTGAGAATGTTGTTCTCTAATCTAACAAAAGCACTGAATGTATTGTGGCTAAATCGGGTTCTTCACCACCTGAGGTTAAACATCCTTTTGCATGGGTGAATTATGTGGCAGAGTATTTCTGAGAAAAATATTTAGTGGAAATATTTTTCTCAGATGCATTTCTGAACTGATTCACAAAAATATACACCAATATTTTCATAGGAATTAGGATTTTCTTAGCTCTGTTCTACAGGGGTGGAAAACATTTGACAGGAAATGTGTTATTTAGCATGTTCAGATAAGCTGTCCTCTGGTTGTTTAAGCCTTAAGATCTTATCACCTTAATAGTTATTCTTGTCAAAGCAGATACATGAGCAGCTGAGGTCTATATTTGTAGAGACCTGCCTTGAATCCTGGTATTTTATTTAGGGAAAGATGATATTGTCAAGTTGTCCCAAGAGACAAAATTTTCCACAGGAGCAAATCCAAATGGATTTTAAAAGAAGACTGTCAACCCAGAGACTGATCTTTATGACTAGTGATCTCAGTATTGTTTCTTTATGGGACATTGCTCAACATAAGGCCTGTAGATGTCTCCAGGAGAAGAGGGAAAATACAGGAAGCAACTGGTTAGGCTTGGCTTAGCAGGCTACAAGGACCAACATGGAGCAGTAAATGTTTCTAGGAGAAGGAGGAAAAGAAGGAAGCTGGAGGAAAAGACACTGGAGGTCCTGAAGGCAGCTGTAGGAGAAGGAAGGAGCGGCCTGATGGAGCTAGGACCAGAACAAGGGCAGTAGTGCCCTGCTTCCAATGGTGAATGAGTGTTGGGGCATAGTACCCTGTTTCTGGAAGTAAGGTGATGGGTTTAAAACTTTCACTGGTGGTGCAAGTGACGCCTGCAATGTCTGTGAGCTAATGTCTGGTAGGTTGAGGTGGGAGTTGGTGGTACACTCCTTCACACAACACTTAAAGCAATTGTGCCCATGACACAGTTTCACTGGTTGAGAGTGGAAAGCACGTGTGTCCTTTGTCAGGATATGACTATTTATACAAACACATGGGCCCCTCAAGCTGAAAGAGGCTGATGTTCAGGCACACATTTTGGCCATGCCTCTGACTTTACGTTTTCTCTGCACATGTCTGCACATCAGTGTGCCTCATGTTCACACTGACAACCTGAAGAGGCATTATTGTCTAAATCCCAACAGTGTGCTTGAATATGATGATGACACTATTATGCACTATTTCTGTACAAAGAAAACTGCACTGAGAAAAGCAAGGAGGATGGTAGATGGGAGCTACAGCTTACCAGGTGTGGGGGTTTGTAGGGACTACTTGTCTGGAGTTTTTAGTCATTATCTTTTCATATGGTACTTTCTCAAAAAAAGTCAGTGTAGTTCTTGTCTCTCAATTATCTGTTTGTGTGCTTGTACACATGTACACAACTATCTGTAATCTTTCCCTGTAATATTGCCAGCGTGATTTTTTAAAAATCAGAACAGTTGCTAGTAGCTCTGTCTCTGCCTGTTTCCTTTTGCAAAGAAGATTGGATTTCACAGAGCAGATCTAACCGTTCTTATTTCCCAAAATGTAGCAAAGTTTGAGCTTTCTAAAAGGAAAGATAGGAAAGGCACCTTGAGTATTATTGCTACTGCTGCTTCTTTTTAATGGTTACATGGTGACACTGCTTCGCATAGGATTACTGTCAGTGGTGCGGAGGGGATAGAAGATTGGCTGCCTTGAGGAATGAGATGAGACGATAAACGAGAGACGATGTTACCTCTGCGGCATCTGGCTCCATCTCTCAGTTTTCATTCCATGTGTTCTGCGTGGAGCCAAAGTGGGGCTTTTAGCAGTTTCTTGCCTTTGCACACCTGCCATTGTTAGGCAACAGCAAGGAGAGTGAGAGAATTGTGACAAATCTATTTTACTTAAAATAACTGTACTGTGTAAATATTCGAGGGGGTTTAGCATGCATATGTGATAAAGCCAAAAGTTCAACAGATCACCAAAGGTACAGGATACAGTGGCAGACTGATGAACAAAATTGCTATATTATTCTTTTGAAGGTATTGAAATAATTATGTTACTTATGTGCTAATATGCAGTGAACATGGTTTTCAGAGTGCTGCACTCCCGCTTAATTGAAATGAAAACCCTAAATTTCTTAGCTAAATTTTGATTTGTGCAGCAAAGGCTGAAGCTTTCTCTGAAAAAATCAAGTTCCAGTATACTGACCCCTTTGGAGTGCAGCAGTCAGAGCCAATTTGGGCCATTTTTTCTTCATATGCGTCAAAAGCGTCACAATTAAGACAGTCATGGTAGGAGAGAAAAATTGTAAAATAAGTGAGAGGCCCAACAGAGGGCTGAGAAGAGGAACTGTTTTATCTGACCTCCACTTGTCAGAGTACATTTTCTTCTGCAGGCAGGGCCATGTGGATAATTCTCAAGCTTGCACCTGACATCAAACAGGCAGCTGCTCTACCAGTGGTTTTACCTTTTCACTCTCCAAAGTTGTGTCTATCCAAGATAATTTAAGTAAAAATGTTATCCCTTAAAAACCTCAGTAGTGAGATATTTCAGTGTTCTATTGAAACTTTCCTGTAATAGTCTTTCTGTTATTCGATGTCTGTTCCTTTCAGGGAAGGGTAATTAAAGAGCCAGAGGAGAAAAGAATCAAAGAATGTGTCTCACCTCTCTGGCATATTTTCAACGGATTCAATTAGGGACATGCAAAACAAAATTCCTTTAAAAACATGATTGATGTTGGAGCTTTAACAAGGTGCTGTCATTGGATACAGAGGCTTTTTATTAATACATGTTGCTAGAAATGTCTGGGACGGGACACCAGGCTGTTGACAGTGTTTGTGTGTTGTATATGTTTTACACAAAGAGATGGGCTATTCTGCATTTTGTTTCTTCTCTCATTGGTTCATTTCTTTAATCTGAACTGAAACTGAAAGATCTTACTGTGAGGCAAGCAGTTTTGGGTGAAAAGGGCTGTTAAGAAAATCTACCTTGAAGGAGAGTATTTTACATACAGAATGTTATTTTCGCTAGAATTGAAATACTTAAAAACTGGTGGTTGTACCCTATACTATGCATACTACAGAGGCCTGGGAAACCATTCATTATCATTTGAAGTACCTGAATTTCTGTATATATATGTACATATATAAACATGTATATGTACATATTTCATGTGCATACATTCATCTATACTCATATACATCTAGATGATATGTCAGTATGTATATATGATATATGTATGACAATACTATCAAGAAGAGTGGTAAAATGCTGTTAATATTTCCTATCAATAGCCTTTAGAAGTAGGAGCTGTTTGTGACAGAAGGCAGGCTCCTTGTCACGTATAGAGAAGGAAAATAAACCGTGAAATCTTTTTGTTCCTTTTTTGTTTTGGACGTTTGTCTATAAATAGACTAAATGTATTTTATTTTCCTCTCTTTATTTATTTATTAATTTAATAGTGATTAGCTGCCTGTGCACAATGCAACTCTGATGAAATTAAAAATTTGATGGCTTTTAGTAAAAGGTTATAGCTACATCTTGCATACAGATACCTGTAGATTTGGGGAAGCCTAAGGTGGTCTGGCATGGTGTTGGAAAAAGTTAAAGTGTAGGTACTAGTCAACAGTTTAAAACACATTCTGGAAATAAATACAACGACATTTTTCACCAACCTTCTAAAGAAGACTCAGGCAGGCAGTAGTTTAAGGGTTACAAAGAACCAGAAATTCTGTTCAGGAAGCACCGAAGAAAATAGTTTAATAAATTGGTTAATTGTGATTTGTTTTAAGCCAAAGAGAAGTTGGGGGGGTTTCACTTTTTTTCCTAAAGATGTCTGAGATTTTTACCTAGAACTGAGGATAAGCATAGTAAATACTTTCACCATGAATCGGATTTGAAACTGCAAGCACTTCTGTACATGAATGACGTTACTGAGATTTGTGCGTGACCAAGTAGCACATGTGATTTGCTCTGCACCATGACTTCATCTTTTGCTCATATCAGAGAGCTGAGAGCTGGCCCTGGCTGGACTCTAGCATTACTTAAATGGTTTTGTACAGGTCTTAACTCAGACACTGTTTTTTTGTGATGCTTTTACAAACAGCACTGAACATAGTCTGAGCAGCAAGTCCATTCACAAAAAATTGCACCCAGATAATAGATCTTTCAAAACTGCTTGTGTGATTGCTTTGCTAACACCACCAGCAACTTAAAGCATTGAAGAATTGTCCAGTAAATAAAAGGTACTGCTAGAAACTGCTAATAAAGTTTAGAGAACCACCTGGTGACAAATTTCAAAAAGAGCAGTCTTTCAACAGAAATGACGCTACTTTAACACAAGTAGGAAAATTATCCAAGGGGTAGAAGATGAAAGATTCAGAAAATCTAACTTTATATAGTGACACACTCAGATACATTTCCTGTAGGTCTAAAGTGAAAATTGCCATTTAAGAATAGAGATTTCGAATAAATGGCAGAGTTGGCAGAAGGAACTGCAGGACCTTGGATTTTGGAGAAAATACGTTAGCACAAACATACTGTGTATATATTGCCAGGAATAAGGAGAAAAGGGCAATAAGGTAAAACATTTGTCTGAATATATGTCTCAAGACCTGCATTCAGACAATGGAGTTTTTCCACCCATTATATCAGAGCCTTTAGACGAGATCAGTAAATTTACCGTTTGAAAACAGCTAGGTAAAATATAGCAATTTTTTTCAATGGAAGAGCTGTTCAGATTAGAGACATTGTAGGGTGTGAAAGAAAATGTTTGGGACAAAATATCTGAAAAGCAAGAAACTGGGTAACACTGTTAGGAAACAACATTTTTTCAATTGAAGAATCTCCTTAAATTGGCCAAATGCCTTTGCAACAGATAATGAGCTATATTTCCTGACTACTGAGTCTGAGAAATTCTTAATTGCTCATAAATCCATGTACTGGAAAGTTTAGAACATTTAATGAGTTGGCAAAAGACTTCAAAGAAAATGATTTCATACAGACTGAATTACTAGGAACTAATGGACAATGGGTAAATAAGAAGAACTGCAGCTGACATCTGATTTAGGACAAAAACCCCATACATTTTGGAGATTAAATCTTTCCTTCATGGTCAAGGATATTTGTCTTCTACAGTGATGATGACTTCTACATATAGTTTGAGGCATGAATTTCAAACAATAATACATATATTGCCTTACTGAAAAATGATCTTGGACTCTTCATTTTCCTCACGTGTGTCTTTAGTTGCCTGAAACAGAAGGAGTCACATAAAGGACAACAGCACTGTATAATTGTGAGTGACAAAAGATAGTCAGGTCTTCACATGGGTGCATCCTCCCATGCACTCACATACACCCACATTATCACATATTTCTTGCACCTGAACGAGAGTTTTCTACTACTCTGCTACAACACCTCATTGCTGTAAGTTATTTTTGTTTCTCTATTCTTTGAGGGAGAGTTTGATGCAGCCTGACTTGTTCATGTAGAAAAATGTATCTTTTAGAGTATTGTGCCTTCACCTGTGATCTTGAAATTAATTCTTTGATTGGGATTCCGTTGCATGTCTCATCACCTCTTTGAAATCTATGCATCTTCCATTAGAAGAGTGTTCAGAAGTTCCTCCTTTACATCTCAGCTAGTATTTGTGAAACCAATGTTTCAAACCTACCATAAAAGTTGAAACATTGCAGAAAAAAGCTTACAGACATCAGATAGTAAGAGCAGCACCAGCAAATCATAGAATCACAGAATTCTTAAGGTTGGAAAAGACCTTTAAAATTGAGTGCAACCGTCAGTGTAGCACCACCACCATGTTCATCATTAAACCATGTTCTCAAGTGACACATCCACAAATTTTTTTAACACTTCCAGGGATGGTGACTCCAGCACTTCCCCGGGCAGCACATTCCAATGCTTTTAAAACTTTTCAAGGAAAAAATTTGTCCTGATAGCTAATCTAAAACTCCATTTCCTCTTGTCCTGTCTCTTGTTACCCAGAAGAAGAGATTGACATTGATAAGGTTTCCCCCCAAGCTGCCTTTTCTCCAGCTGCTCCTTGAAGGACTTGTGCTACAGCCCCTTCACCAGCTTCATTGCCCTTCTCTAGACTTGCTCCAGCACTTCAATGTTGTCCCTGAAGTGAGGGCCCCAGAAGTGGACACAGGACTCAAGGCGTGACCTCACCAGTACCAAGTACAGGGGAGGAAATCACTTCCCTGGTCCTGCTGGCCACATTATTTTTGATATAAGCCAGGATACCATTGACCTTCACGGCCACCTGGGCACACTGCTGGCTCATGTTCTGTTGGCTGTCAACCAGCACCCCCAGGTCCTTTTCCACCAGGCAGATTTCCAACCACTCTTCCTCCAGCCTATAGTGCTGCATGGGGTTGTTGTGACCCAAGTACAGGACCCGGCACTTGGCCTTATTGAACCTCATACAATTGGCCTCAGCCCATTGACCCAGCCTGTCTGCCCAGATTCCTCTGCAGAGTCCTCCTACCTTCTGGCAGTTCAACACTCCCACCCAACTTGGTGTCATCCAGGAACTTGCTTTGGGTGCACTTGATCCCCTTGTCCAAGTCATCGCTAAAAATAATAAGCAGGGCTGGTCCCAGTACTGAGCCTTGGGGAACCCCACTAGTGACCGACCACCAACTGGATGCAGCACCATCACTCTCTGGGCCCAGCCGTCTGGCCAGTTTGTAACCCAACAAAAACAGCACCTGTCCAAGCCATGGGCTGCCAGCTTCTTCAGGAGAATGCTGTGGGAGACAGTATCAAAAGCTTTGTTGAAGTCCAGGTAGACTCCATGCACAGCCTTTCCCTCATCCACTAAGCAGCTCACCGGGTCCCAAAGGGAAATCATGTTGGTCAGGTAGGACCTACCTTTTCTAAACCCATGCTGGAGGGGCCTGATCCCCTGATTGTCCTGCACATCTTGCATGATGGCACTCAGGATAATCTGCTCCACGACTTTCCCGGCACTGAGGTCAGGCCGACAGGCCTGTAGTTCCCTGGATCCTCCTTTCACAGAGATAAGATCATGTTTCCCGTCATTTGGTCAGCTGGGACCTGTTTAATTGACCAAGACTGCTGGTAAGTGATTGAAAGTGATTTGGTGAATGATGTATGAATAAAATCACATAGTGTGCCACCCTATATTCACTTTGAAAAAGATCTCATAAAAAATATCTCTGTGAACATGTTACAGTATATGGAATGACTCTACTAAGCCATGTAAATAAAGTTGTCCAATTCAAGTTTTGCCATCTCAGAAGTTACTGCATAACATCCCAACTAATGGTCTGTGAGAAGTCCTTAAAAAATCCAGTTTTCCTAAACTGGAATAAACCCAGTGGTTTATCAATGACTATATAAACACAGTAAGACAAACTATATCTTGTGTAATTTTCATGTTCTGTAAATATTTAGAAAACAGATATTCTAGAAAACTCAAAACTATCATGATGACTTAGAACGATTATGTGTTGTATGTACTAAAAATGAAGCAGCCTGAAAAACCGAGATCTTTTAAAAATAAATATTAATAAAACAGTTATATATTGGCTTTGCTACGATGTAACAATTCTACCGCTAGGACTGAAAATATTTTTGAAACTGCAACAGCAGAACAGGTATCTGATTGCTCCTCAGCATTTATTTTCAATTTCTCAGTTCTTAAAGGCCACCCTACACCAGATCAGTTTTTAGTAAAGATTATTTCCTCTTTTGTGGATGAACAGGTCTGCTTAAAGAGAGAACAAACTAGAACCAAAGCTTAGCCAGCTCTTGATCCTTGTTCTCTCCTCTCCTTCGCAGAGGAAGATTCAGTGGCCTTCAACCCGGTTTCTACTTGACTCGTGGTGTCATTGAGCAAGAGTACAGCGTGTTTAAGGCTTTCCTCCGTAGCACAAAAGTTCTGGCAATTTAGATAGAATCTCAGCATAAATTTTATTCTTTTTAATGTGTAGACCACAACTGAAAAAGTCATGGAAAACTGAAACCTTTTCTAAACCATCTGCCCTCAAGTTTATTCAGTGCTCTCCATCAGTCTAGAAATTTGGTCTCCCTTCTTAGGGGACTCTGACATGGTGCATTTCTAAAGTAAAAGGTGACACCTGCTGTGAAAGCAATGAAGATAATTAGTGTGTCCAGCTTCAAATAGTTTTCAATCTTTCAGTGATTATGGATGCTTCCTATCAAAACTGTCCAAGATGCTGTAACTTTTATATGGATTTCTGCAAAAAGATAAACCTTGGAAGTTGCTGGACCGTAAAATAGCAGTACACTATAACACTGGCAAACTTTTAAAAGATAAATCTTGGCAGAGCCACTGGACTGTACAGTATTAACACACTCTGACATCATTGGTTGTCTTAAACTCTAGAGAAGGATTTTTCTTGTGTAACAGAATGAAGAAGTGTGTGTTACCTTAAAAATCCATCTGGCTTAAGTTTATTCACAACTATCCCATGTAAGTGCATATATCTCTAGTGAGGTCCTTCTAGAAAGACAACAATGGCAATTACTTGATTTATATTGGCTTATATACTGTAACGATAGCTCTGAAACAAAGTCTGACAATTCCAGTTCTCAGAATAATGGCTTATCTGTAAAAAATAAGCTTCCAAAATAGTCAGTAATTTTAACATCAGTGTAAAATGTCCCTTTTATCTCCTTTTTAGCATTTTTGCAGGTTTTAAAAAAGTTTATTCTTAAAAACCCTACCAGAAATGCAACCTCTCTGCTCACTTATCCAAGAACCTCTATCTGCTAGGAACTCCTGAGGCTCAGATTTCTCTGTCCCTGCTGCAGGAGCAGTGACCTGCTTGAATTTTCTTTCCATGGTTTCACATAGCTCCCATTCCGCAGCATCTGCTTTACCACCATACTTCCTCCTCTTCTCACAATTTCCTACTTGGCATTTTCCTCTGTTCTGTTACAGCACATTCACCTGCACTCTGACTCCATGTCCTCATCTTCACGCTTGTCTGCCTCTCCTCTGCATCCCTCTTGATCCCTACATTAGTCTCACTCAATTTGCTGTCCCGTTTCCAGGAGCATTTCCCCTCCCTGCTGCTCCCACTGTCTCTGGCATGTCCATATTCTCCTGTCCCCTGCTTGGCCCTCACAGACTAGCTAACAGACCATTACCTTCCCTGATGGCATCCTGTCTTCTGCAAATAACAGGGAGTGGCATCCATCTTCACTGTTTATCCTTACTTGCACGCAGAAACTTTAAATGGATCTGGCAACCAATCTTCTGAGATCAGGTTTGGGTTGGTCCCTGTGTTGGTAATGGGAGATGGAAGGCATTGTACTTACAGATCAAATTGCACAGTTTTGTAAATGAAAAAATTATTAATAATTGTCATAGCCTAAAATTTATTAATAATATATTGATTAAAAACCTCTAGCTAACCTGTTTTTGTGATTCGAGCAACATGAAGGCTGGTGAGGCTGCTGACAGAGATTCTGCACAGCAGTTGCAGAGGTGTGACAGCAGACTCAAGGATGGGACTTTTCCTCTGATATTGATCAGACTGTGCTCCAGTGAAACCCTTATGAAATGTTAGCATCATTTACTGAGCTCCAATCCTAAATAAATGTTTGCCTCCCTGGTTTTCACCCTTCTGTGGAAAGTTGTCCTGTGCTTTGGAACAATTTCTGCCATTTCTGTGACAGCTGTCTTCAAAAACCTAGAAATGGTGGCAACTTCATTATGTTGTCTCTCACTGCGCACAGTAGAAAAGTAATCATGACCTAAAACTAATCACTGGACCTAATTAAATACTTTGCCTTCAGTGACTTCAGGAGCTTCATTTTATTTCTAAAGCTAATCTACCCTTAATGTGTGGGGAAGGAGGACAATAGACCATGTTGTCTCAGTGCAGGCTGGGAATCTCATGCGCAGCGTGGTTTTGCAGTTTTGAATAGCAATCCATCACTGAACAGACAAATAGAGGCTATGGTTTCTTTACAGCAGCTCTTTTTCAACACTAGGATGACATCTGTGCCCTCTGCAAAGGATGTCAGCCTCAGAGAGGGATAGGTTTCAAACACAACTGGGCTTGAGTGGGCTGTTTGCAAGGTGGTTTGAGTGTTATTTTTTCTTCAAGCAACTGGTTCTCCAACGGTGATATAACATTTCTGTCACCCAGAGTTTTCAGCAAGCACATACCAAAATGCGACAGCTAAGTAGTGGATAACAGCAGATGGAGGATCACAGACACAGACACAGAGCTGTATGTCACAGGAAAAACAAGAAATTATATGTAAAACTCCACCTGAAAGCAGAACTGATGCAATGTGTGTGTCAGAGCATTACATAATAATACCTTCTACTGTTGCTCTCTTTGATGAAAGTTTTGACAACAGGGGAAAATATTTGCAAAGATTTGTCTACGGCAAACTGCATTAAATATATATATTATAAAATGAATTTACAAGTGAGTTCTTAAGATACAGCAAGAACAATTTCAAGTTTATTGTACAGTTAAATACTTTGACTCAATATAGTCCTTCAAAGTAGTTGAGTTAAGACTTCATTGTAAAATATACTGTACATTTAATAATCAATGCTGTGTTCTCACAAAGAAAAACCAAAAGTAAAATGTTAATCTAGATTTTCTTGACTATTTCATTCTTTTACTATACAGTGTTTTTCTTCTTCATGGTGACCTTGTTAGAAGTCTGACAGTGTCAGAACATCTGACACTGCAGGTCATTAGGGACCATGCTTTGCCATAATATTACGTAAGATATTTTTCTCTCAGAGAGGACTACAGAGCTTTCTTTTCACTTGCATTTGCAAATAGAACTGTGGGATTATGCATCCAGGTATATGCTTCATTATTTATTATTGTGACATATGTTCTTTGTGTAAATTTGAAAAGGTTTAAATCCATCAGGGAATAGATTTAGCAAAATTTTAATATTACCAATTAACAAGTAGTCTCACTTGTTAAGAGCAATGTCCCTGGAAATAGTGTATCATAATCAAATATAATGAGATAAGAATTCTTCCTAGTAAATAATTTTCTTCTATATTTTTGGTATTTATACTGATAGAGAGGAACATGGCAATTTTTCAGTTGTTTCCTATTGATATGTCCAATTCAATAGCTCTCAGTCACTCATCCTGTGGCCCTGCAGAAGTTATTTGGCAATTCCATAGATTTTTAAGCCATCAGGGACCATTAGATCATCTTGTCTGATGTTTCTGCATAAAACAGGTCAGAGAATTTCATCTAGTCATCTCCTGTATTGAGTGAAGCAATGGGTATTTAACTAAAGCTTGGTTTTATGTCACAAAGTTTACTTTTTTTTTTTTAAATGGGGAATATTTCATACCTAAGCTATGAAGATTCATTAATGTTTCCAAAGACTCTGAGATACTGGGATTTAATGTGCTATAAATGTGAACAGTGGAAATATTTCCAGTGATGACCTAAACAGGATTTTTTAATCAATGTGATGAATTGGATACTGGGACAAATTAATCAGTGGTGTCTCCAACAGGAAGGAGTTTTGCCAATTCAGTCCAAGATTTTCTTATTATAATATTGCTGATAATTTGAAGAAGGAAAGATATACAGTTATAAAATGACATTTTAAAAAATGTTAAAATAAAATATCAAACAGAAGTCAACTTTAAATATTCAGTGTCATTAAATTTAATTAATAAAATTTTCTTTAGATTTCAAGTTAAAAATTCACAGAGATTCTTATTCCTTTTAATCTTCATTAGCCCATGTGTGTGTGTTATTAGTTATTTGTTAGGTATTTCCATAAACATTTGATGATATTAGCAGTGAGAATGTAAAACCAAAATTCTTTAACGCTACTGGGACAATAAAGTGATGCCTGCCTTGCTACATGTGCATGCCAAAGAGTCTCCCTTTTGATGGCATTCAGTTATGGAAGAGCTACTGCCAAGCCTGTCTGAGGCTGCAAAGTGCCTCCCGGTTCCATGCCTGTTCCAGCATCATTGCCACTGCATGAAGCAAAAGTAATTTATACACTAAGGAGTAGGTAGTCCAAGCCATGTTTTCGGACTTCAGTGAATGTGACTTTAGTATGAATTAACCAGGCTTTCTATCGATTGTTTTCAGGAAATCTACCCGAGAAAGCAGAAAGCTTTAGAAAAATATTTGTGTTCACTGATTTGTATTTGTCTTTGCTTTTTTAACAACATTGTGTTTCAGTTTTCCACATTGAACAGTATTGCCCTTGCTACTGAGTCTTCTCTGGATCTTCCTTGAAGAAGTTCATCTTCAAACAGCTTTTGTGAACTTTCTTGATAGTCAGAATTTCAATTTACAACAAATCTCCTTCAGAAGAGGGGGTAGTCAAGGCCATTCTAATTTATTATGTATACTGTCTATTTATATTTACCTAAAGTCTATGTATATTTAGTCTACTTAAAACACACACACAGATGTATTTGCTGAACAAACAGTATGTTCTATCCCAAAGTTACATTTGCAATGAACAGAGTAAAACTTTTAAGTTTGGTAGTACCCATGTGAAGTGAACTATTATGGAGGAGACACTAAAACTGGTGACAATGATTTAAAACTCTGCTCCATCCAAATCTTATTTTTTAAACAAATTAAATTAACAAAAATACTTTTGCTTAGAAATAGTAAAATTTCAGGCTTGTTGCTTTACTTCTGAACAGTTAATATGGCAACATGTCATGGTTTAAGAGCAGCTGGCAACTAAGCACCATGCAGCCACTCACTCAACTCCACACACACCTCTCACCCCAGTAGAATGGGGGGGAGAATCAAAAAAACCACTTGTAGGTTGAGATAAGAACAGTTTAATAATTGAAACAAAGTGAAATATAATAATAATAGGAGTAAATAACAATAACAATAATAATCAAAACAACCAACAATAATAATATAAAACCCAAGAAAAAACAATAGTGAACAATACAATTATTCACCATCTGCTTGCCAGTGCCAGGCCCCCATCTCCAAAAGCTGATCAGCCCCCATCCAGTTTATGTACTGGGCATGTTGTTCTGTGATGTGGAATATCCCATCTCAGCTATGGACCCTCCCATGTTTTTTGTGTTCCTCCTCAGTGGTAGAGCATGAGGCACAAAAAAGTGCTTGACTTAGGATAGACACTACTTAGGAACAACAAAAAGATCAATGTTTTATCAACATTATTCTCATACTGAATCCAAAACACAGCACTGGACCAGCTACTGAGAAGAAATTAACTATCCCACATGAAACCAGTATACAATACAAATAAATACATATAAAATTTAAAGAATTAAAAGGAAGGTAATTTTATTCGTTGAAGATTTACAGATTTTGTAGTTTAAACTTTTGGGAACAAGTAAAATAGCTGGCACTTCTTCATGATCCTGCAGGATCTGCTTCTCTGACCAGTTTGACTCTGATATCCTCTGGAAGCAGCAATAAGTAACTTACTGTCCTCAGGTGACTGCTTCATCTGTTCCTTGGTATTTGAAAAGCTACATCCTTTCTTCACTGTTCACCAAAAGGTGGGGAAGAGGAGGAGGTGACCAGCAGGGTTTTGGGGGCCCAGAGAGACAACCCTATGGGAAGGGAGCCCCAGGAAGGAGACTGTCAGAACTGGGAAAGGATCTCAACATGTGAGGCAGGGAGCACCAAGGTAATATTGCTGGACATGTCTTCTTTCACAAAAAAGCCCTTGTAGCTGAGGGAAGAGATTCTACTTAAAATAGAAGAATAATGACTTTTTTTTAATTAATGTGGAAATGTGGATAGCACAATCACTACCATGCCTTCAAAGACGCGACTGGATTTAGCATACGTCACAGGTAATCCAACAGATGCTACTGTTCTTACTTCTGGACTTATGACTGCTCCCATACACAAAAAACCCACTTAATCCTTTTTTTAAAAGCCACATGAAAAGACTTCCATGATAAACAAAGTAGCTACTCACTAGAACTAGCAGAATAGAAAGCAAGGAAATTAATAGTTTAGGGCCCTTGCAAATCTTGAAGTTTCCTGACATGCAAAACTCCTACATTCTTCTTACCAAAACCAAGAAAATACATATTTCATCACAATGGCATTAACTTTGACCTGTGCATTGTGGCTTTTATGTATTATTTGTATTATATTGACTTAGAGTAGAATTCATCTTCACTACATTTAGTCATTTAAAGTTATGAGTTTCATCTAAGCTATTTGTCCAGGTTCCCCTTATAGTAAATGGAGAAAGGTAAGTTCCTCCAAATGACAATTCATCCCATTTTAGGATAGGTGTCTGAGATAGACTGGATGAATTGTTCTCTATTGCAGTCTCTCTACATTACTGTAGAGGGGCACAAGTGACTAGCTTAGGCTAAGCACTCAACTTTCAGATGGCTAAAAATTAGATGAGATGAATCCCACCCAAGTATTTTCTTTTAGGGGATGTATTTAATTAAGAAATATCTCAAAGTCAATTTGCTGTGTGTTATTTTGCTAAAAATTAATAAGTGGTGTTTCTTTTGAATCATATAATATACCTGGCCCTTAACGAATAACCACAATATCAAATAATAGTAAAATTACATAAGACTAGATCAATACATGACATTAATATGCACATAAATAATTCTCATGCTCTCTTTCAAAGAAGGGCATTCATTTAAACTGCCAGTAGGAAACAAAGCTTAGGGTTTTTTTGAAACAACAATCATGAATTCATTTTGAAATATTAACAGGGTTGTAAGAACTAAGTATTTCTGAAAAATCAGGCTGATAATACTGTTTTAGGTGAGAATAGGGGAGGAGTTGCAGTGTGTTTGTTTCTATTGGATAGGAATTGTATGTTCAGATTTTATTATGAGATTTTTAAACCCTTGACTATTAATTTCTTTGAGTTTAATGTCTGGGTTTGGAAATGATGCAACAGATGTCAACACTATTGTCTCTTAGCAACCTCGATTAGTATTTGAAACAAAGGAGGGTTTGCAAGCTTTGACTTTTTCCCATGTATTCACAGATTTTTTTTTGTGTGTGTGTGAACACATTAGTGAACAAATCAGTTACTAACAGTTTTTAAAATGGGAGTCAGGCCATCAGCTTAATAAATTATAGGAATAATTTATTTATTTATAGGAGTGTTGTAGGGCAAGGAAGAATGCCTCTTGTGGAGCCCTGCCTCCTTCACTGTGTACCTGACAAGATATGCACATCCCCTAGGTGGCTGAGTTAGCCATGCATGCCTGCACATCACAGCATGCCTTCCTTCCAAACGCTGGTAGAAAGGGCTAAAAAGTCACTGCAAATTACGTGTCACACCTGGCAGTAGTGTAGGCTGCAAGTTGCTACCAGACCTCCTATTCCTTTCGTGTCAACAAATTGCCCTCTGACCTGGAAGGATATGTCTAGAGTGAGAAATTATTTGCCCTAGATCCAAACTGGTTCTATGTCCTGTTCAGTTAAAACCAGGCTTGAATGGATTTAAGTACCTTCAGCTCAGTATGTGCACTGGTTTCATTAGCCAGCTGCTCCACAAATAGCGATGTTTTCAATGCCTAGGCCTTTGGATGTGGCTTGTGAAAGTACAAGGTGTTAAGATCTGATTCATGCCTCTGCCTGAATTAACATGCAAACAAGACCATATGTTGAAGTCAATAGTATAGATTTTATTTAACAGTAAATGTGAGATAGAAAGAGAGAGAAAGAAACAGAAAAGGGGGGAGGGGGAAGAGAGAGAAAGAGAGAGCTCGCTCGAGCAGAAGATAGCCACCACCTGTGAATCCAGCACATCCCATTGATCCTTCTTCACCCTGGGCTTCTCAGTGCTGGGGGTCCTTTTCACTATTTGTACGTTTTTGTAAACAAAGGAATTAATGCTCACTGTCTACACAGTTCTCTTATTCTATTAGTTTAATGATTCCCTTGCTTCTAATGCTGATTAGACAAATGCTTAGCCTTTTTCTTCTTCTGAGTCAGTGGATCTCTTGGGTCAGTGGCCCTGAGTCAGTGGTCATGATGTCCCCCTGTCAGAATTATATTTTACCCAGTCAGAGCTGAATTGGGTTCAGCACAGTTGCCAGTTGGGTTTCCTTGTGGCCCATAAATTCTGCATTCTTTGTGTCCATTATCAGTGATACATTCTTCTTCCCCAGCTGTGTTAACCTCCCCCTTGGCCTGAGGTAACAGTCAATAGTACTACCTTTATCTTATCTCAAGTTCCCCTTACAGTGTTTCAACTTACAGTTCAAGTTCCAGGTATCCACAGAGGCATATTTGGGAGGAGCTTTGGTGGTTCCAGATGACATCTGTCCCATAACTTGGGATGATCTTTGTGTGACCAGAGATATACATACAAGCATGTGCTTCTTTACACAACTTTCCACAGTGGCAATTTTTGTCTGGATGCATTACTCAGGATGTGCTAGCCAGATCTCACCTCTGCCAGGCCTGGATGTAGTGCCATCTTGTTGCTCCATTCTGTGCTTATACTATGGCAAAGTCCCTTGTGGTCTTAACAGTGTTTGAGACAGGCAATTGTGCTCCTTACACAAGGTTCCTACTGATTGTTAGGAAGATTTCACCAATTTTGGTTTCTTATTTTCCCTCACTAATTATAGCTATATCCTCTGACCATATTTTGTGTAATATCTCTTCCATCTCTAAAGTTTGGCACTTGCATATTCAAAAATAAATCACATTCTTGCTTCACAAGAGCTTGGTATGAATAAATTTGCATTCAGAATGAGTTGGTGAAGATAGAAGAGTGAGTCTGGCATTGTAATGACAGAACTGTATTACTTATATTCATTTTGTGACACTTTGTGTTGCTATAATCACATCAAGCCCTGATATCACCCAGTTTAAAACAACCATGGAAGACTATGCAGATTCCCCCTAATGCCTCGACATGCCTAACCCTGTTTCACTCCCCTACCTCCTGCTGTACTAATACTTTTTGAGGAAACCATAGAGGAAAAATGCATTCATGTCACTGTGGGTGATCTCGGACATTGGTCTCCTTTCACACAAGCCTTACATTTCTGCTGCTGCATACCTGGCAGAGCGAACAAGCAAAAGCTGCATCCAAGGTTCACATCAGAAAACTCATGGCATTGCTTCTTTCATGTTGTTGACTCTTGCCAGTTACATCTTCCAGTTTAAAAGGCAGAAGTAGTAGTTTCTATCTAATAACAGCAAACCGATTTTTTTCCTACAAGCACGAGAGAAAATGCCTTCAAGAGCAAAAATGTAAAGCTGACCATTATTTACTCTGAAGGCCCGGTAAAGAAGCCTGCTCTTCCAATAAATGAGGATCCAAAAATCCTTGGATTGCTTGCGTATTCAAATTTTGACACTCACAGCTTAATTCCTGCATGGAACTTGTAGGAAATAAGAACTCTTAAAAATCCCTAAGAATAAATGATTTAATCCTCAAACTGGAACTTATCACTAGCATATTGAAAAGAGCAAAATAATGATAAATTACCAAAGGAATATGCACTTCTATGTTAATATTTATATTTTTTCTTTGAATTGAATACGGAAAATATAAAACTTTAACATCCTAGCAGAAATACATGATAGCTGTAGATAGAGAGATAGATATTCACAAACTGATTGTCAGAAAGACCAGGCACAGGACTAAAAACAATTCCCAAGGAGAACTGAAAGATTTGCATACAGTACTACGACTATGACAACAGGTCTGTTATAAAATATAATTTGTTCTGAGTCAGACCTATTTAAATGTGTTTCTGGTGTGATGCAAATGCCTCTCCATGTTTAGCCTTCTCAAGCATGACTTTTGTCCCAGGGCTGGTTGGAGACATCCATAAGGAGTATGAGTGAGGGTCTTCATGGTCGTGTGACTGACTTGCTGCTGGTGGGTCTGGAAGGCTACGCATGACACTGGCAGTCTAAGTCACACCGTAACAGTCTAACTCCCCTCACACTGCGCAGACCCCAGCTGAGCTGAGGCTAAGGCCTGCCAAAACCTAGCACACTGAAAGACAGGCCACCAGGAAGAGCCACGTTGCTCACATACGGGTTCAGTCCCTACAGCCATGCTTCAGAAGGAGAGTCTTCAGACACCTGCCTTGTGAGAGAGAAGGAGGTGACAGCATCAAGCCTCCTGCGAGTCCAGCTGCTATTTGTGTACTGGCTATTATGACAGAGGACTGGGAACAGGACAGAGTTTGCCAGTGCTGGCTCTGCCCAGTCCAACAGTTCAAGTCTGACACCAGTGCATGTCCAGTCCAAGTCTCTGACAGCTGTGGCCGTTTGCCAGTGTTTCCAAGAGCTCCGTGTCTGGAAATCTGGGATGGTACCACACAAAGTAAGAAGATAGTAGAGCTTGCAGTTCCCATATTAGACAAAACTACCAGATAAATGTATGAGAAGACAGATGCAGCACCTTGTGACAGGGCATGGAGCTTTGCATACGGTCATTGACCTGGAAACCTCTGCATATGAACTATGATATCCAGTCCTCAGGGCTGATGACAAGCAGGGAGAGGAAGGACAAGGGGACCTTAAAGGGAAGGAGTTTTATCCAGTAGGCCCTTAGACAATACACTTAGTCCTTTTAAAAACTTCTAGCTCCCCGAAATCAGTGGCAACTGGGTAAGAACTTTCCTATTTGAGTCCAAAGAGTTAAGTGCTGTGAAGTTTTAAGTTGTCTATGGTTACTTCAGTGGTTTCCTGTATTGTTTCTTTCTTTTGGTAAATATGAACAACTTCTAAATAAACTGAAGGAAATAATTCAGCATTTGAAGGCAGATGCCTGTGATGACCTAATAGACTTTTTTTAAAAATTTTTTTCTTTCATCACTAAATACTTCTGTGGTTCTGTCACTGTTTCAAATAAGACTTCCAAGTGCCAGTGAAATAGCTTCATGTTAGGGGGTTATTTTTATAATTCAGTGCATCCAAACTTCATGAAAAATATGCAAATCACCTTCATTATAACCATATCTTGTCGCAACATGCAGCATGCGTAGTGGCAAAAATGAATGCATTCATGGGATCTTTTGGGTCCTAAGATCCAATTATGTCTTTTGTTGTTCCTTTTTGGCTTTCTGTGTCAGCTGCATGCTCTGTAAAGTTACTGATTACTGACCTGTTGGCAACTTTACAAATCAGCTTTGAAATGCAAGCTGTCAGTAGCTCTTGAGTACCCCAGTCCCAGGTTACCAAGGCCATGCAATGCTGCATTGAATTTTTAATCAGTTTTTCCTCTGCTTCTGCCTAGCTTTTTCCAGGTTAAGGTCAATTTTGCAACCAGCTGAATTCTTTAATAATGACTGTCTTTGCAGTCCTCACTGGGTTCAAAAGGAAGAACAATTTTTTTCATTGCATTAATATTAATTTTTTTACTGTGGGGGCTTATTACAGGGGCATACTTTCTGTTTAAGTATTCATTGTTAGATCACAAAGTGCGCTACAGTGTAGCCAAAGTATTGCCTCACGAAGATAGGAGTGAACTGCCACTAACCTGAAATTTCACTGGCCCCACTTTTAAAATGAAGCAAGGCTGCTATTGTAACCCATTTTATGTCTTTTCCCTGCAGCCATGCAACTCAGAGGAGAAAGCTTGCCACCTCAGACACATGTCCTTTGGCTCACCTTTCTAAATGTGACAATTGCAGTTTATTTATTAATTCTACCATTAAGCTTTGATCTCTGTTTTAAAAAGTTGCAGCTTTTTGTCTAAGTAAGCAAGACTAGAGTAAGTCTTAATTTGAGTACTGGAAATTTGGACCTAAATGTGAAACAAAACAGTCATCTTTATTTCCTCTTCAGTTTACCCACAGTAGCATTTATCATCTAGGAATTTGATATACTGAGTAGATGCTTATTGATTTCATGACTGGTGAATAATCCAGAAATTCTTTCTTTTTGAGGATGTGTGATGCTTTATTTTACTAGATTACCTTGACGTTCTGTTTATTTACAGGTTCCTATGCCACGATGACATACCTAATCAGGTAGTTATCACCCTTTTTTCACCATAGCTTTTTGCATACTTTTACAGAATCTCATAATAATGTGATTTTTTTTTTCTCCCTGGAGTGAAAAGACAGTTACAATTGCCCTTTACTACCAAGGAAAGCAAGGTAGTAAGTATTGTGGTAGCATTTCTTGTGCAATAATTAATAACATATGATAAAAAGATGGTGATATTTGGTCAGCTCTGTAGCATATCTGTTCTCTTTGAGGCTACATTCGGAATTACTGGGATTTCCAGGCAGTAGTAGCAGTGCTACTATATGTAAGTGAATTCTCAAGGTTGTTTTAAAAGCTTGAGGCAGTTAGTGACAATAATTACTCCAGGATATTTAAAATCTAGAGTCTACTGAAGTTTGAATTACATATGTCTGTGAGCAATGGTTTATACTGAATAAGTATGGGTGCCTTATAACAAGACTCAAAGAAGGTGGTTCTCTACAGGTATCTCAAAACAATCACAAAAGCAGAGGTAGCTGGGGCAAGAACTTACTGATTATACACATGAGATATTGAAAAATAACTGATGATTCATGGATAGCGTGCAAATGTAGGACCTGAAAAATCAACCACAAAGTTAAACAAACAGTTCTGTGGTTTCCAGGTGGCTTTCTATAAGGTAAGGTCTGGTCTCATTTTAAGCTCTAGTCAAAATTCTTCTGTGTCTAAGATTTAATAAACAGTCCTTTCCCACACTATTTCTCATACTTGTTGACATTTTGCTGCTTCCTTTTTATGGATGATGGCGAAGAACAAAGAATTTGGTCAGTCTCATCAAAATGATGGAAAGCTTATTTTACTAGTCATGTGAGAGCTTAACAATAATTGAGAATTTTCTTCTTCTGTCCTTTTCAGTGGAGACTGGTCAATAGTTAGCCTATTTTGAAGTGGTAAGATGACCAGTGCACAGAATGACATACATGCTGGACTGTTGCAGAAAGCTTATTCCTTTATGAAGCCAGAAATAAAGATTGTTTTCCTGGTGGCATTCACTTGCAAAATTTTTAAGGAGTGTACTAATTACATCTAAAAATGGTGTCTTGTTTACAATTAAAAAAAAAAAAAGCAAATTAGTCACTTCTGAAAAAGAAATACCCACCTTGAAAAATTGAAGATAAAATGCTTTCTAGGCTATTGCTATTACTGGGTCTGGAGCTGCTCATATTCCAGTTTTAACAAAGTGTCTTATTGCCATCTCCGCAGAGATGATTGAAGACCTCCTGAGAAGGCCCCAACATGTTCAGATTTTTATGGATACAGGAGTCTATGCTGCTAAGCCTCTCTTAATTTGAAACCTTGGAGCTAATGGATCCTTTATAGACTTTCTCTGAGCAGGCTGCTATGACTATGTGGTTACTGGTCTCAGGGACAACTTGGGACTTACTTTACCATACAGACAGAAGCTTTCAATGAGAACTCAATATTCTGCTGCTATTTGTAATTATTTTATTGTACCTACTTTAATAAGTACAGTCCAGTACACTTTATTGACACAATTGAGAACAGGAGTCACATCTCTTACAGGTACCTAGAAAAACAGGACAGGATTAGAGAAAGCAATTATTCAAGGATCTTTGAAAGGGAAGAGGAGATGATAAGGCTGAGAAGAGCACTGATAAAGAACAAAGAGTGGATAAGCCAAAACTGAACAAGAAGAGCAATAAATAGGCAATTTGAGGCTACTCCACTTTGACAAATAACTCTTGAACCAAAGATAGCTGCCGATGACTAATAACAGCAGTTATTTGGTTTAGGTAGCACACATAATGTGATAATTGATGGGCAAGAATTTCTTGAGGGACATCATCCTGTCATGCAAGATTTTTTATAGTTCATGTTTTTGACTATCTCTTTGGGTTGATCATAGTAGAAAATATAATGGTTTCCATTGACTAGATTGATAAGTGGCCTGTAAAGCTGAATGATACCCCAGGAACTTAAATTTCAGTACAATCCACATCACTACCCACACAGTGCATAACTGCATATAGAAAGCATAAGAGAGAGTAATTATCCTTTCCAAACCTGAATTCAGGATCTCTACCTTGGTAATACAGAAACAAAAAAAACAGTGCATGAAGAAAGCTTTGAACTCTTTGCAGACTGTTACCCTGACAAATTTTAGCTGAAAACAACCAGAGTTTTGAGAAAGTCATACAAGCTAAAGTGCGATAATAAGGTACTGTGACAGCCATGAAGATGACAAGAGGGCTGTTTGCATCTCTCATATGAAGACAGGCTGAGAGAGTTGGGGTTACTGGTCCTGGAGAAGAGAAAGCTCCAGGGAGACCTTACTGTGGCCTTCCAGTACTTAAAGGGGCTTTATAAGAGATGGAAAGGAACTTTTTACTCCAGCAGATATTGATATGAAAAAGGGGAGTGGTTTTAAACTAAAAGAGGAGAGATTTAGATTAGATGTTAGGAAGAAATTCTTTACTATGAATGTGGTGAAGCACTGAAGAAACACAGAAGAAGTTGTGCCCTGAGAAGGCCAGAGAAGCTGTGGATGCCTCATTCCTGGATGTGTTCAAGGCCAGGATGGATGGGGCTTTGAGCAACCTGGTCTACTGAAAGGTTCCCTACCCATGACAGGGGGTAGAATGAGATGATCTTTAAGATCCCTTCTAACCCAAACCTTTCTATGATTTTATGATTCTATAAATGGTATTTCTTATGGGTAATGACATCCCTCATTACACACCAACACAAGGCCAGACCTCACTACCATTTGGTATATCTTTAGAAGCAAAACTGTCATCTTATATCCCAATGAACTTGAGACACAACATTTCTAGTCAGTGCCATGAAAAGGACCACCACAAGGAAGGGTTGAGCCAGTTTCTTTACAGCCTTACTGAGAAAGGGAGTACTGTTGCGTCCTCTTGCTGTCAATGCAGTGTAGGCTGTGAATGAGTTTAGAGAAGCAAACATGCAACAGGAAGTTTTAGGGGTACACTAATTAGTTTACTTTCTTCAGACTAAGACCCATTTGAGAACACTTGTTCCTAACATAATCATCATGGCTAGGCTTCACAAACAAAGATTTGGGAAGGGTTCTACCCACATTTTTTAGAGGCACACTGGTAGGTAAAAAGGCCAATATGAGATAGACAAGTCCGGTTGCAAAAGGCACAGCAGAAGGACTCCTTAGGTGGTATATTCCGCAAGGCACGATTCTTTCTGCGTTGTCTTTTCTCCTCTAGAGTGATCCTGCGTGTGTTCTCAAAAGAAGCAGCAGCATTAAAGATAGTCTCCAGACCTCCCGATTGGAGGCCAGAGTAGACCAGTTATGGTGATCAATATGGCCAAGGCTGAGATGTTGTTTCAGGGAGTCCTTGTATCTTTCCTTCAGGGCTCCTCTCTTGCGGCAGCTGGTGGCAAGTTCACCATAAAGCAGGATCTTAGGGAGGTGGTGGTCCTTCATCCTGGAGACATGTCCTGCCCAACGCAGCTGTGTTCTCAGCAACATGGCCTCTATACTCGTAACTGCTGCCTGTTCTAGAACAGATGTATTGGTCACATAATCTGACCAGTGGATGTTTAGGATTGTGCGGAAACAGCGTTGATGGAAGCGTTCTAAGAGACACAGGTGGTGGCGGTAGATGACCCATGATTTGGATCCATATGAAAGAGTAGACAGCACTATGACTCTGTATACACTGATCTTTGTACTTTTCTTCAAATGTTTATTTCGCCAAACTCTTCTATGAAGTTTTCCAAAAGCACTATATGCCTTTGCTAACCTGTTGTCTATCTCTCTGTTAATCTTACCATCTGAGGAGATGAGGCTACCTAGGTAATTAAACTGCTGGACTGATTTGAGCTCTGATTGGCCAATAGTGATATGGGGATGATGGAAGACTTCCTGAGGTGCAGGTTGATAGAGAACTTCTGTCTTCTTTAAGCTGACTTCCAGCCCAAAGAGCTCAGCAGCATCTGCAAAGCAGGATGTTAAACACTGCAGAGCTGCTTCTGTGTGGGCCACAAGGGCGGCATCATCAATGTAAAGCAGCTCCCGGACAAGATGATTTAAGGTCTTAGTGTGGGCCTTCAGTCGCCTTAGGTTGAATAGGCTTCCATCAGTATGATATTAAATGTAGATACTGTCTTGATCATCAAGGTCTGCCATAGTGACCAGTGATAAAAAGGAGAGTTTGAAGCCCGTCACTGCATATCACACCTTGCACTCTGGGTTTTGGGTATAACCAAAAAGACTCAGATTATTCTTTGTTTCCTGGCCTGCTTTTTTTTTTTTTTTCCAAGTCGTATATGAAGCAATGAAAAGAGATCACAGGAAAACCCATCTCTGCTCATTATGCTTCCTGCTGTTTGGTGTGCAGCTACTCACATGAGGTATGTATTTGCATGCAGCTTTTTCCTTGCTTTGCCTATGACTAACCAGAGAGAGAGGAACTCCGAAGAGACTCGTTAAACCTATGAAAGCTGCCACAGTTTGTCACATGTGGCTCCACACACGTAAGCAGAGCATTGCTTTATAGTAAGCAGCAAGTCTCTCCTTCTGCAACAATAGTGTTTCATGTCACTGTTTTAGTCTCAAGAGAAGCTGCTATTAAATGGTAGATGTTAGTTTAATATTAATAATTGTCTTAACTTCATGCATCTACAGGTTTTCATCTAGTAAAAGGGAGCTATTCATTTTTCCTCATAAAAACAACATTCCTCTGAAGGGAATTTAACAGATGTAAGGAGGTTGATGGCAGGTGCAGCATAATGAAAGCAAGACACTTTGAACTGTCAGTGGCTCTCTAACTGCTCTTTGTATTACCCTGGCAGAGGTGTGCCTGCTCCAGTTCAAAACAGCTGCTCTCTCACAAGTGTACTCCTGGCTCCCATTCACCACCCTGCAAGGAAAAGCAGGGCTGCAGAAGGAGAAAAAATGTAGGAAAAAATATCTGGATCAGGTGAAAAACATCTGCCTGCACATCAGTATAGTTTAGAGCAGTCAAGAGAGCCTGTAATGTTTTATAGAGCTTGCATATTGTCATTTTTAAGGGGAAAGACTCAGAAAATGAAGATTCATTAATGCTGTAGCACTGGGTGTCAGGCGAATACCTCTTTCATCATTCAGCACACCACCGTGGGGAGCGCTGCTCTTCTGCAGAGTGTTCTCCGTTTTTCTCCAGTTAGTATTAAATTGGTGCTAGGGCTTCTGCCACTTCTCCAGGAAAAGATATTAATAGGTCTTAGCAGTAAGGGATGTTTCTTGACAGCTAAACTGTAGAAAACCTTTCTCTATTTTATCTTATTTTAATGATATTGCTAGTTTGTAAGGCATTAAGAATCTCTCTTTGTGCTTGTTTTTCATATTCTTCACCTTCTTGTCATGTGAATGACACAGCATTGCCTATTTTCAACTCTGTCCACTTATTAGTCTTTTGAACATTTAATAATCAATTTTGTGCCTTTTTTTTCCTTCATAATTCCCTCATCTCAGTCCATATCTTTCTGGCTGAAACTTTCAGAACAGTCTGCAATATTAATAAAGACTGCATGACACTGTAGTAGAAAGGTTTCTTGACATAGGTTTGGGGTGACCTGTAAATCTCTTGTGGAAAAGTGATAAAGTAAACTATGCAGCTCATCTGAAATTACTGTTATTAAATCTTCATACAAAGGTTGCAAGATATATAATTTTGAGACTGGTGCAGAGGTCTTTTCTAACACTATTGTTTTTCTAGTACTATTTTTCTAATACTGTTCCTTCAAGCTTATTTTCCTTTCATTCTTAATTTGTCTTAGTCAATCAGCAGAGTTTTTTTTCCAGGAGGAGTTGATATCTTTTGGCACTGTATATAGAAGCCCTTCTGTTCTGCAATGTTCTTTTTTATCCATGTGATTACACAGTGAACGGGGCTGCCTTTCCTGAGGCAGATGCTGGAGCTTCTCTACTGTGGTCAGGAGAAAGAGGGACTCTTGAAGACAAGATTGTAACCACTTTATGCAGTTGTATATGCAATAGTCTAACCTTGTCCCCTTCTAGGTGACAGGAGAGTACCTGGGAGGATGCAATTGCCGTTGTATTTTACTATTCGTTAAGATTTAAAGAGAAAACAAAATATTCTAAGTGACTACAAAAGGTTGTTTCAATACTGTTGTGAAATGCCATATTTATTAGAACAGGAGAAAAGTTAGGGCCATGGAACTTATCCTTCTATTTGACTACATGACAGGAGGTTGTGTCAAGGTGGGCATCAGTCTCTTCTCCCAAGTAACAAGTGACAGGATGAGAGGAAATGTTCTTGAGTTGCACCAGGAGAGATTTTTATTAGATCTTAGGAAAAAATATCTGCACTGAAAGGGTGGTCAGGCACTGAAACAGGCTGCCCAGGGAAGTGGTGGAAGTGTTCAAAATGTGTATGGATATCATGCTTGGGGATATGGTTTCATGGTGGACACAGCGGTCCTGGGTTAACAGTTGGACTCGATGATCTTAGAGGTATTTTCCAACCTTATAACTTCTATGATTCTGTGAGGACATACTGTATCTTTAAATAATTAATTGAGAAAATATTGCCAAAACAGATTATACCTAAATTATCAGTATATAATATGAGATCTGTTTCTTAACTATCTCTCTTCCCACTGAAGATGTAGTGCATTCCTGTAAGATCTTAACCAAGAAAGGGGTATATGCCCTGGAGCACACTGTTTTTAATCAGTAATGATTTTGAGTATCTTACAAAATAAAGTTTTACGCTACTGATTTAACTTCTGCATTGTATATATTTCGAAATACATATTTGACTGCCTTTCATATGAAGTAATAGACCATACTACATAGGCTTATTGACATGCTTCATTCAAGACATGGTGGCCCCAACTCAATAAAGCACTTTAAGCATGTGCTTAAAATTAAATATATGCTTGAGTATATTACTGAAAATCCACCCACAGAAAGGTTTTACCGAACAAATGTGGCTTTAGGCATATTTCTGAGTACTCTGCTGAATTGCAACTTGTGAGCCCTATTACATTGTGAATTGAATGGAGTCACTCAAAGTGTATAAAATTAAGCATGTTTATGACATGTTTATGGTTTTGCAGGATCAGTACTTCATATCTTGGAGCACATGAGGAGCTCTTTAATAATGAAGGGGTTCAGAACTGGTCCTTTTAAGTGGCAGTTTTAATAAAAAAAACAAAATAAAAAGTATAAATTGCAGAGTAATGATGTTAGTTCAGTTCCCTAAGGCAAGCCTTACATCATCTGTTTGTATACAGTAAATAAACCTACAGAGAAAAAAAATCCAGACCAATAAATGGATTATAGAAATGAGTTTGGTAATGAAACTTTACACAGCAAGATATTTGCCAGTGAAGTCAAGACATGTGTGACTGAAACACTGTTTAAAAAAAGGTTGTTCAGTCTGCCTAATATTTCACTGGCCTTTGAAACATTTATTTACATAACTATGTTTTCTTATGGCTCCCTTGAAGGCGGGATTTATCATCTGCATGCTGAAGATTCATGTTGGTACTCTTCTTAAGAAAATTTTCCTGCAACATGAAAGAAATCAAGTTACCAGCAAAACAATAAGGCAGCTCAGAGTGAGCTGAATATTCATATTTTGTCTTAAAGCATGAAAAAGCTTACAGGTCTGAAGTTTTAAGTTTCTGTGTTAAAAAACTCGAGGTCCCAGGCATACAATGACTTCCACTCATATGAAGCATGAACTGATACAGTGCACCTTGTAGATCAATCGTGTTTTTATCAGCCTTCTCCTCTTCATCCACTTGCTGAGTGGATTTAAGCTATTCCTGTGTGATACAAAATTCAGTGCATTTAGCAGACCAGAGGAAATTTAGATAAAACTTCTTTTTTACAGACAACTTACATACTGAATGAAGCTGGTCCCATCACCAGCCACATGCTTTGAGTCAAATACCTGTAGTGCCCTGGTTCGTTTTCTAAGCAGTCAGTGCTCTTCCGTGAAGAACATCAAGTACCACAGTGACAAAGGTGAAGGCTCAAGTAGCTGCTGCACTAGCTATCCAGGCTTCTAGGAAACATCCACACAGACAAGGAAGCTATGCTGCAGGCTCCAGGCCTGAGGTCAAAGATGCGTCATTAGAAGCATCATTTCCTGATATTAAAGACTCCAAATCATTAGTCTTTTAATACATAATATCAATAGCTGTAATGAAAAATGCACATGATACAGAGAATCCCCTGAATCTTAATGTACTCTCTGCCACTGGAAGCATAATGCAATATATGTATCAGCTAATCTGGAGAAAAACAACAGGTCAAATGGTGAAAATGGGGAGGAAGGCAGTGCCTAAACCTCTGATTCTGGTGTATGAATGCAAATTGCCCCCATTCCTGGGGTCAGCACAAGCAGTGCCTCTGGAAATATAGTGAAATGGAGTGTGAGTGGGATTTCTGCGGAATGCATGGTTGTTCTGGCTCCTGCACAGTGAGATGTTTCACACTGTGCACAGCAGATGGGAGCTGGGAAGTTCGGCCCAGGCATTGAAGCTTGCATACATACACGGAAAAAAAACAACCCCAAACACATTTTGTGTGTGTGTCATCAGGCTCTGGCAGAGCTGCTGCTGGTGGCCCCTCACTGGGCTGTGTCTCGGTTCATGTGCACTTCAGCATCCTCGCATGCCCCTGGCACATCATGTGAGCACAGCCGCTCTGCCGGCACATGGATGCTCCCACTCAAGTGGGAGCATCAAGTGATACTAAACTTTCAGGGCAACTGCTGAGCCCTTTTTTTGCTCTCCAGTAGACCACCTTTTCCCAGTGCATGGATATTGTGGGCATACTCAGTTTAAAAGTAATTTTCTAAGGCTAACCAGTCATTGAAAGCAAGCAGAAAATTTATCTGGGTTCAAAAAAATAAGTTGTCTTTTCAAATTGTAGCAGCAGATGTAGCTGCGAATAACAACAGACTGATAAAATCCTATACCCCTTGTTCTGCTTCAGTTTCTTCTCTACTTTTTTTAAGTTCTCAACAGGATGTGTGGATGATCTTCAAGCAAGATGGAGATCCTCCTCCTGTGTCAGATTTTCTGAGTCACAAATCCATCACATTCACAGACAGCACTAACAACATCTTAATTTCTTCACCCTTTTGAGCTTTTATATTGCCCAGTTCAGAAGCTTGGAAAAGTTGGTTATGCACAGGATAAGGCAGCCTCAACTAAAGCTAGCAATGCCTAACCCCTCTCTATTATTCATGATCAAGAACAGTGTTTCCTAAACATTTTTTAACATAATCTTAAAAGGTACACTTTGTCTTTTTTGAAAAAATTCCACTGATTCTGTTGTTGCAGTGATTTCCATTTAGGATAAAATAAAAGACTAAATTAAATTTCATTTATTACTTTTATTTCCTCCTCTCCTTTTCCTGTTTCTGTTTGTTTGCTCAAGTGTTTAATATGTCTAAATTTTTTAAAGTAAATCCATTTTTGCAGGTTTTTGCAGGCAATGTACAGCAATCTGTACAGCATTGGTGTGGGAGAGAAATAACTTGGGTTTGGTTGTATATAGCTGCCTGTATAAATGAGGACATTTCTTGATGAAATGATTTCATTAGGTTAGTCAGAATCTCTAAATTGTAAACCAACAGAAACCCCAAATATGTACCTGCAGACAAAAAACTATGTTAATTTTCATTGAGAGGCTGGTTTCTGGAAAGATGGCCATGAATGCACAGATCGAAAAGTACTTTTTGAACCAATCTCTTCAAAAGTTGTTTCTACCCAGATGCCCATGAGAATCTGAAATATACTGACACATATGGGTTTACTTCAGCTCTTGCTTCTCTACAAGGCTAGTGTGAGAAATGTTGTAGTTCCAGGGAAGGCTTTAAATATTCCTATTTTTCACTGCAAGAAGCATTACTACTGATCCATCTACTGATCCATCATATGAGCTAAGATTTCTCAACTCATTTCTAGCCCAATTTAGCAGGCATACAACTTTGGATAATTGGGGCAAGTTCTAGACTCTTTTCTGAACAAAACCATAACTCCCTGAGCATCTCCCTTCCCACTGCAGTTAACTCAGCCTCATCCCTAGGCAGGAAGCTGCATCCCAGCATTCAAGTGCTGCTCTGGGGTTTTTGAAGCATAATAGAGCTTTAGGCCTCTGAGGGGAGGATGAGGAAGGCTTGGAGGAGAAGGTCAGAGATTCCTAAATTAAGGTTTTTTGTTTTCTTCTTGACAAATGAAGAGTGAGAGGCACCACTAGAAGGCAATTCAGACCTCAAGAGGCTGAAAGCATCCCTGGAGCTGCTTCTTCCACACTTCATTCACTGCAGAAAGAGCCCAAGGTGATGAGGCTCCTGTTTGGGCGCTTAAGATAAGAGCTTAAAATTAGGTAGCCTGATCTCTCTCCTTTACATCACCACAAATCCCCTATTTTGCCCTTTGGTACAGCTTGCACAGGGTGGCTCATTAACACAATATTGATGTTCTTTGATGAGTGAGGAGGCCAATAAGAGCAGTGCTCAGTGTGAAGTATTTCACCTGTTTGATACCTGTTTTTTCCTTAATTATCTCAATGGTGCAGTGTGTTTTCCTATCCCAGTGACATTCAGTTGCTTGTATTGTTAATTTTGGCTTTGTAGCTTGCATCTAGATTACCATTTGTGTGTCCCCAAAGTGGTATCAGTTGCCTGAAATCTTGATTCCTCAGTGTTGTGTGGCTTGCAGAAATGTCAGCTGGTCCAAGGGAGCGGTTTTAAAAGAAACAGAGCTGATCTGACATTCTTCAAAGGGAAGCCTAGGAGACTCATCTCTGCACCTGGATTTGTTATATACACCGAGCAACGGGAAGAGTGCTATGAATGCTGTCACTCGAGCAGTGAAGAGGGACAGGCAGCCATGTCAAAAATGACAATGTTTCTTTTACTAGTCTTGCAAAAGATGTCTGCAGCGATGTGACTGCAGATGACATCAAACAACATAAGTGGCTGGTTTCTGCAGTAGATTGAAATTCATCCCGTTCCCTGTGTTCGCTGTGATGACTTTCAATGCTAATTCTCAGTGAGTGAGGCATGAAATATATTCAGAGGCTATACACAGTTAGGATACTTTTAAGTTATTTGAGGTACCTGTGATATAAACATCTGTGCCTCTTGCTTTTGTGCATTTTCTCCTGCGTTTCAATTACACAGTCAAAGAAACACTGGAAAAGGGGAGAACAAGTTTGCTGATCTAGTTCTTTTTCTTTTTTGAAAGAAATGAGTGCCTCATTGTCTAAGTAGAGGAAAACATGAGATAGAAGCACACTTTCATCTTCACCAACAAGGAAGAAATCAGCTGAATTGATGCAAATGAGGTGTTTTTGAAAGTGATCCCCAAAGCTTGCTGTATTCGCTAAGCAAAACTGTGGGTTGCTTAAACTTTCATTTGGAAATCTAAATAATGTTAGGTACTGTAAAAGACAAAAAAGTTTTAGCTTGAGTTTTACTGCATGACCGTAATGCTCTTTGAAAATGAAGCTAAAGCCAGCATTCAGCTTATACTGTCCTGCAGCTGCAGCAGCCTGTGTGCTTCACTGTATTTTAAGAGTGTGCTTCTCAGTCCTGATGACCCTCTGCTTTTCCTAGGGTTACCTGAAAGAGAGAGGCTGCAAAATGCAGGGAGGTAGGAGGGAAAAGCTTCCTGTCTGTGCAGGTCATGAGAATCTGGTGACAGGAACTACTCCCTGGGATCTGTAGAACAGGAGAACTGGAAGGACAGTCTGCAGTGCATCAAGTCTAATCCCAGGCAGGTGGAGTTATAGTTGTATAAATAAAAAGGGATCTCTTCTTCGGTATAAACTGATACTAAATCTTTTTTTAAATCACAAATAATTTTTTCCTTTTCCATACATGACACTCAGTATCTGCATTTTGTATTAGCTCCTTTGCTAGATACTCTGCTTTTACAGTCAGCTAGAAAGAAAGAGAGACATATTCCTGTCATGAATTTTGGATTTCAGTCTCAGTTCTAATGGCTTTTTCACATAAAAGACATATATAACTGCAACAGCAAGGGGCTGGCACTCTTCCCTTTCTTGAGGAGAAGATCCAGAGTAGTGTGTAACCTCTCTTCCTCACTGCTCACCTTGAATTCTGGGGTCTGTATAATGGAATAGCTTTTATAGGATAGGGTGAGAATATTGTCACCTTGGAACAGATTACCAGATGAGAAAAAAATAATTTAAATAAAGGAAAAAGAGGTAAATCCAGGACTCTCGCAATCTGGCTGTGCATCCTTCCCACTGAGCTACCTAACTCACAAGCTGTGGTGGTTTCTCTTGCAGAATACACCACCTAAGGAGTCTTTCTGCTGTGCCTTTTGCAACCGGTCTTGTCTATCTCGTATTGGCCTTTTTAGCCACCAGCGTGCTTGTAACAAACGTGGGTAGAACCCTTCCCAAATCTTCGTTCACGAAGCCTAGCCATGACCCCAGAGGTCAGCACAGTCAGAATTTTACCCTGTCTTGCCAGCTGGAGCTGCCAGTGGGGTGTTGTGTCAGCTCCTTGGCACCTTCATGACCTGTTAGGCTGGTGGCAGTTCAGCCTCGTGCCCTGGGCTGCAACCTACAGCACCCAAGCCACAAACACCTGACTGTAGGTTCTCCAGGGTTGGGAGCACCTGAGGGACCTGCCAAGGCTGGTGAGGCAGTGTTGGAATGTTGAACCACCTGGTGGTCTTGGGCTTCTACACTTGTAATAGTCTAACAGCGGGATGGGGGTTGAGATGGTTCGGGGACACAGTCTGCTGGGAGGATTCCAACAAAACCTGCTGGATGGAGCCTCTCAGGGAAGGGCCAGTGGTTTCTGGATCTTCCATGGGTGCAAGCACATAAGAGGTGTTTTCCTCCATCAATGCTGAGACACCTTTGGGTGTAGAAGGAAGCAGAATTATGGATACTTGTGTGGGGATTCATCTCGTCTACCTTTAGATGTTTGTTCCGTGAATGTATGTATACAAGCCTGTTACATCAGGCTCCCATTGATGAAAAATAGGCCCTGTTGGGATGTAATTCATCAGACTGATGTTTTCAGCATCTTAGGAGCTTTTTAAAATTTTACTATGAGCTTCCTCTATGTTGGTATGTTTGTTTGTGATACCTAATTATTGTTGTCTTCTGACAAAGCTGTAGTAAGAACACTGTCCTCCCTTTTTAAAAATTAATTTCCCCAGATATCTGTTTCATAAAAGAGTTGTAAGGAGAAAAAAAAAAAAAGATTTAAAGTTTCTCTCTTATCAAATGCCAGGAAATATAGAAGGGAAGTAGAGCTGAATTTAGATGGATCCATAGGCTCTACATATTTGTGACCGGAAACACTGGCCATTTGCTCATTAATACCCCTTCAGCATTCAATAAAACAGAATAAAGGCTTTTATTTTATTAAATATTAATTAACCTTTTCATATTTTTAGGGAAGGCTATAGGAATAAAGCATTGATGAAGGGAGATAACCGAAGGGATAACAGTAAATGAGACACAATTTTCCTGATTTCTAGAAAAAGCTCTCCTGGCTTTACGCTACCACTTTATCTAATTATATCTGATTTTTTTCAACAACAAAACATATAGAGAAAGAAAAAGAGAAGAAAGCACAAACAGCTTGGCTCTTTGGAAAAAAAAATTCTCACTGAAAGCAATTTTCCCCCTTCTTTGTTTACTGGTGAAGGTGAAGCAGTAACTCAACATGCAGGTACAGATGTGATAATTTACTTGTCAGTTAGGTGGTGGAAAAATCACTCTTAATGATAATTGTTGTATTAAGGTTGGGTTTTTTTCTTTTTTTAAAAACATGAAGGCAGTTGACTATTCTTTTTCAACAGTGCACTCTACTGTTTTTTATTCTTGGCCCCTATCATCGTACATTTATTTTTTCAGAGAGGGATATATTGTGTTCTATCATTCAGCACAAAGGCTATTTGTGGTCCTGAGTCGGGTCTTCTCTATCCACTTGGCAATGCTATTCCCTGTTGTTAAGGATGTGCAGATAGAAAATATACTTATGATTCTGTATAATTTACTTGTTGAGAAAATCAACCCTTACCTTTCTTTAGGTGTTCATTTCTGAAATGCAGTAGATCATAATCTTAATCAGTTTTTATATTACTTTTTTAGCCCATCTATTGAACTTGTAGACATGATGCATTTAGGTGATTTAGTTGTGTGTTTTAAGCATTCAAAATTTAAGTTAAGGGGAGCTACTTCTTTGGAAAGATGGTGGTTATTTAGTTCAACTGGTTAGAGAAAAAGCACATTTTCTTTTTTGTTTGTTTATTGCTTTCTGGTGATAAGGTTGGTGTGCAGTTGACATAAATGGAAACCATGCAAATTAATTTGTTTTGAAAACCACCCTGAAAATTCAGATGATGCAGCAGAAATGGGGTGAGGTACAAAGTAGCCATGGCAGGTAAGAACAGAATGAAAGCTTCTATGGAATTGACAGGAATGCAGGCAAAGATTGTGACTATCATAAGGAGATCTATATATTAAGGTGAAACACACCCATTTACAACAAAGGTGAGTTCTTCTTCAGTTCTAATTAAGCAAATAAACTAAAATAGAAAGGAACATTCTGTTATACATCAGTACATGCAGGAAGCTTAGTGAACAAGACCCTGGCCTCCTGGCTTAGCTTCTTCCCATAACTCTGACCAATAAATGTCCATGAAGAATTCAAATACCAAACAAGCTTTTTTATTAAAAGACCTGTAAAGGACGGGATGTTAAGTGCGATTAGCGAGGGAGATGCCATCGCTGACAACTTACTTGTCATGAACACACAAGTGCCTGTCACATGTATAGCCTGCCTGGCAATTCTCAACGCTTTTTACTGCTGATGTTCTACCTAGCTCTCTAGATATTCGGGTTTTTGCCAGCCCCTCTACAACCAATCACCTGAGTGCAGGTCAAATTACAGTGCAACTACCTACCTCCATCTACTGCACCCCCAGCGCAGATGAAGCATGCAGAACCAACTATCATAATGTGGGTACAAGCAGTAAGATTTACACCAGGAGATAAGAATGGAAGGAAAATATGTGCTTCAGGGGAAGGGACATGGGAGATTGAGCTGGAGATCACTTTCCTGTTCCTATTGCTACCAGTGAGTTGGGCAGCACAAGGACTTAACTTGCTGTTGTCCTACAGAAGCAGCTGCCACCCCAGAAATGCTAATGCTTCTCCAAAAAACCAGCAATAACCTGTTTCTTCATGGCTGTAGTGTAGCTCATTAGGTATGGGAGGGTTGCAACAATCTGGTCATCCTCAGCAATTTGTTGTCTTATTTAACCAAATCCCTTGGTACCAGCATGACCAGACTGCAGGCCTTTCCTGCCCAAAATGAGCAGTTTGCATTTGCTTAGGGATATCACTATCTAGTCATATTTTAATGATGCAGCTTTCATAAGGCTGGATTTTCCTTTTGTCTTTTGTCTTTCTTCTGACATAGCAGAGCCCGTCAGAGTGTATTAGCCCTTCCAGCAAGACTCTCACAGAAGAAAAGGCAAAAACAATTTCCAAAATTTGGCAGTACTTGAAATAATTTCTTTATTAAGCATATTATAACAATTGCTTTTCCTTTTTACGGGTCCTTTTTGTCATTTCTGTATATCCTCAAATCCACTTTATATGAAGTTTTGCTGGAAAAAAAAAATACAGGCAAAATAACCTTTGTGAATTTGGAAGTTTTTAGTATTATTTTTCCTTTTCCACCAACAGAGGGAGTTCATTTATCTTTCCCCTCCAGAGCTTTTGGCCATACGGCTTGGTTAGTGAGACCAGTAACTTTGCTGTGAGTGTTGCACTTGTTAGGGCAGAAGGTCAGTCAGGTCTCGGCTTGCAATTGTTACAAAATCATGGTGCAGTATAAACTGCGTAAGATTAAATCAGAATAGCTGATGCTGCTGGCTGAATGGGTCTTGCACCAATTACGAGCTGCATATTGAAATTTTGCAATGTGGTGCACTCCCTTAAGGACTAGTGATGAGATCTGTTAATCGCATTAAATTACCTACTGGTAACTGCACCATTAATGCATGTCAGCACCACTCCTGACAGGGCTGGCTTGAGGGGTTTTTACTGCCGTAGGCAAACTGGAAAGTGTGTGCCATTCTTAGCCACATTTACTTCTACTGTAAACAGTCAAAACAGTCAGTTGAATCTAGGTCTCAATTTTAAATTATACACTGGTGACTTATTTAAGTAATTAGGACCATATTATCCACCTCAACAGCTGAAAAATGTTTATGAAGAGGAGTCTTCATAAGAGTAATTACATTTCTTTCCTGATCTCTCCTTGACCATGAAGTACTTGTGCAATTGCACTGCTTAGTGAGGATTTGGAAAATGCAAAAAGAGTGAGGCTAGGAAACAACAGATATTTGTTGCCCAAGGCCATGTGCTCTCTGTGGCATCAGGGAAATCCTGAAAAAGTTAACACTGAGTACGTCGGTGCTCTCTATCCCAAATTCTTCTCTGTGTCATTTTCAGTCTCCCAAACTACTATTAGACCTCCTCAAATTCCTTACTTCTAATCAAAATTATACTTCTATTTAACTATTACCCTTCATCACATATTTGCAAAGTTGTTGCCATCATTTTAAATTGAAATCATCATGTCCCCCCCCAAAAAACCAACCTCCCCTTTCTTGCACAAATCTATTTCGTGTTGCAAACTCACCAGTGCATGTGGAGATAGTACACTCATGTTGGCTGGGCAGCTTGGCTTTGCAGCCTTTGGTGTTAAATTTGCTGGTCTATCCTTCTGGCAGTATGGGATATATCTCTGAATTCCTATGAGCCAAAGTTGACCATAAGGTTCTTTTGGTTACTGTGCATAAGGGAATGCAGATTTGTTGACTCTGTGCATGTAAGCTTTATGTCCTGCCGAGTTTCCCTCTGGATATCAAGCTGTGTGTGAGAAGAGGTTCGTATGCCCTCATCTTCTGTCCTGCCCTCATTTCTGTTGCTTGCTACATAGGGAGTGTGAGGAAATATGAGTGGAGGAAATGTCTTATGGTAGGATAAAAATCAGAATCAATGTATGTGAAGTGAAAATTTGTTTAATACGATCTGAGTTATACCTGAGTAGGAATTAGATTATCTGATATAGCTAAAAATACCCCAGGAATTTCAGCCCCATTTTTCTTCTCTGCAGTCAAAATATCTAAATTTATTTGAATCAGAAAGTTAAAACAATCAATTCATACATAATGCAATACTTTAAAAATTAGGATTTTAATTGAAATTAATTATTTCTGCAGTCCCAGGTTGAAATACTTTATTTCAGTGCATTGAATCAAGTTGAAATATTTGATGCATAATAACTCTTCAAGTTCCAAAGAAAAGCTTTATGGGTATTGTACTTTGCTCATCATATTTTACCCTGCGTTACAGGAAGGGCTAATTTGCTATAGTATATTTACCATCAGAGTTGCAAGCCATGTGACTCAGAGCTTCCTGCATGACTTGCCCATAGGAGAAGATACAGAGCACCCCAACCAGCCCAGGAAGTTCATGAGAAATCATGGAGTTAGGTAGCATCTGCATCACAGTGCCAGTGGGATTCCCATGAGGTGGTGAGCAGATGCAACTTGACATCACTGTGATTCAAATGAAACATTCCTGCTCAATAAACCAAAGCATTTTGTTTCAGTGGGACCACTCTGGAAGAAATAACTTTATTTTTATTTTCTCAGTCTTGGTGGAATCATTTTTTCCTATGCAGTTAACATAAATAATTTAACAAAAATTTTCCTGAAAATACTAATATTTGCATTGCAAAAGTGCGTGTATGTGTGTATATACCTATACCTATATGTATACGTATATATACCTAAAAATTGAGGGAAGCTTGCATATGTTCCTCTTCATTTTCATTTAGCTGGGATGTTTGGCTGCATTTTAGAAACAAGGGAGAGATATCACCCCAGAAATGAAACTTAGACAAAAGGGTTACTTGCAGTTAAGAACATCACCTTCTTTTTATTTGCCTTTTTTAAAAAAAACTGTGACTGTGTCACCTTGAAAAGTGAGGTGACTGTGTGGTACAAAATATGCATTAGAAAGTGCTTGGTCTGAAGGACTGGCTGGCTCAAGAGATCAGTAATCTAATGTGGGACCTTTCACCCTTTAGTCACCAGTCTGAATCTGGCATAGGTGAGTAATAAAAACACAAATCTCTCTGCAGCTGACAGCCATTTGGATGAATAAATAAATTGAGCTGATAATGTCAATATAATTTGGTGGAAAAAAATCTCACATCTGTGCAATAATTAACATGCTTTGGGGGTATCTCAGCAAACAGAGCAAAACATGAAAGGGCACAAGGATTGAAAATAGCAGAGGGTTGTATTTCTGTGATATTTCCCATCCTGAATTACACTGAAGCTTTTTTAAAATTTAGTAACTTCAATATGCTCCAATGCATATGTGCCTGCAAATGCAAGAAATCAGGGTCTGCTTAAATGCTCGATAAAGACACCACAAACACTGAATTTGTTCGTGTTTATAATTTCCTAAAGAGAGAGTTCTGTGGCTCTACTTGAAATACAGGAATACAGGGGAGCAAGGTGCTGAACCAGCTCCAGGACTCTTCCCACAGTTACTTGGCAACATGGCCCTGGCTCTCCCTTCTCGCCACAGTCCCCAGGACCTGCTTTTGGTTGGGGTTAATTAGATGATGCTCAGTGCATTCCCTGGCTAAGGCTAAAGTCTTCTGGGAGCTTTCTTGTGGCCTAAGGCTGAACTCACAATATCTATGCTAATGAATTAATGGGAACAAGCAAGAAAAGGGTTAGTTACAGAAAACTATCTGTCTTTTTAACCCCTATGTGAGCCAGTGTTCACATAAGGCTGCCAAACTCTGAAACCTTGCTTGACATGAGCTGGCTTCCCGTGGACTCACTTGGACGTATCTGCATTGCACTCCCCAGCAGGCTGGTTCCAGCAACACGATGTGGAGGCACCCGGGCGCTGGCTCTGGAAGCTGTACAGAAGTATTTATGCAGAGCTTAAGCTAATAAGCTCTGCCAGACCTGGGCTAGCCTGAATAGAGCCAGTATGGATGTCTGCAATTGTGGCACCTTTCATCAGCAAACTGGATAATCTGCCAGGGATAATGGAGAGCTGACTGTATATTGAATGCTTGTTTGCAAAGAAAATTATGTGTTAGGGTTTTGACTCTAAAACATCACTGTATTAAAGTCAGACAGCTGACAAGATTTCTTCTCCTATCTGTCTTATGGCCTCCTTCTCAGAGGTTGCTGCCCCTGTGACGGGGTGGCTTAAAAGCTCATGAAGCAGCTTCTAAGTAGTTTATAACATGTTGTGGTACATTTTTTTTCCTGAAGTGATGAAGTAATAAATAGTATTTATAGCAGAACTTTCTATAAGCCAGGAGACTGATTTGGACACCTTGGACCCTTCCCATTCTGTTTTCTGGAGGTATGCCAGGTTTTTTGATTGAGTTGTTAGAGGGGGAAATATTGTCTTCTTTCTGGCTGCATTCACTCTAAGTGCCTAACTGTGGTTGCAGAGAGGATGATGAACATATTCTTACATCCACCCCAAACTTTGGCTGTTTAGGATCTCTCTGGATGAACACATCACAGGCTTGACATTTGTGAACCAGTGCTCCAAGGGGAGGAACCATCAAAATATGACACATGGAAAGAGCTTTCAGAGAAATAATCCAGACATAACAAGTATGTAATAGTTGGAAGGATAGGAGAGGAAACTACAAAAACCAGCTTCAAATGTTCTGTCTTGGATGTTTTTAAGTCACAGACATGACTAAGAGCAAGTGCACATGTTCATATACATGTGGTTGTGTAAGCATCTCTAGAAGGGCCAGAAAAAGTAATATTTAAATTCAGTAATTAAAAAAACCTGCTGAAATTACAATATATCCTGAAGTTCTCTATTGGTATGATATGGCAGTCAGGGAAGATCACATATTTAAATGTAGGATGAAAAATGAGCTGACAACAAGTACAGAAATTAATAAATTATAATTTTATTCTATTTAAATTTATACCTATATATGGAGTTAGTTTCTCACAACAAAAAGATCAAAACCAAAACTAAAAGTTTGTCTCAACAGTTCTCAGGGCCTTTGTGCTTTTAAAAAGCGGGTGGAAAAATTTTTGCACAGTCTTTGGTGGATGATGCCTCTTTGTGGCTGCTGGTCATGGCAAAGGATTAGACGTGAAATTTTATGGCAGAAGATTCTGTGCTACAGTCTGTCTCCACACCATCTGAACACAAGGCTTTGCACCTATTTTTCAGTGGAGGTGCATATTAAGCTGTAATGTTTTATTCCCTTATGTACGAAAGGGAATGCAGATTTTTCCTCTAGCTTTAAGGTGGCGAGTACCGGTGCTTACAATAGGGTCCCAGATGATATTGTGATTTGTTTGTCCCCCCAAGCTTCCTGAACTAAGTAGGAGTCCTTGCATCCCTTGGTATGCAGATGGTTCTTTGCTGTTAAAGTCATATGGTGTCTTTCTACCTCTGCATGAATTACAAGGCACAATTAACTGTATCTTCATCTGTGAAAAATCTAATTCTAAATATGTATTTTCCATTTCCGTTTTTAATAATGCAATCTGTGAAAGAAGACATCAGAATGGAAATTGCCCTAGAAAATGTTTTATTATATGTGTCATGTATATCATGCGACTGACTCTTTTGTCTGTTTGCAGCTTTCATACTTACATGAAATTTCAACATTAAGGACCTGATTCTCACAAACACCAATGCCCTCTAGGAGTATTCTGATGCCCACCCATGTTACAATCTTTTCACAATGAGAAAAGTTTAAGTGGACTCACAATAAACAAAAATATGACTCAAATGTTGGTATCTTTTCAAGTCATTGGAGAATAGACATCATATTGGTTTAATAGTCACATTTTCTTCAAGGTAGTAACAAAGTATGTATAAAAACCTATTGATAATTGAGAGGCAGCAGAGTTTATGTTATTTGGCTTTAATTAATATTCTAAATCTGGTGTGTGTTTATCGGGCTATTACAGAAACTGTTTCCTTACTACTTGCTTTAATTCCAGCTGTTGAAGTATGGATACTCTCACAACACCAGGCTCAAGTCCCCACTGTGCCCTGATGTGTACAAACCTGGAGCAGTTCCACATGTTCTTCCTGAAAGTACTTTGGGTTGTTCGGTGGGTCGTGTTTCCTGGAATTAATGGTTGGGATGCTGGACCTCAAATATTTCCCTTTGGCAGATACTGGTTTTCATCTTTATGAGCCTGTTAAGGCAATTACAACCAAAACATTATGGAATATGCTCTCCATCTGAAAATCTATATTAATAATTTTATTATATGCTATGTGAATATTTTCAGGATGTAGAAGAACCATCTCTAAAAAAACCCACCTTAATTAATTAGGAACATCACATTCTCAGTAAAATTACACAAAGGTGTATAAAGTACTGGAATTGATGGAGCTGGATTTCCTGTATTTTTCTCCATTATGACAGCTACAGCAAAAGTCTGTCGCCTGAAACTCTTCTCTATACCAGTCTGGGCTCATCTACACTGCAGAAAGATCCTCTTAGAAGGTGTCCTAAGGGATCACCTTAAGCTTCTGCACAGAAATTAGCTTTGCCTTGGTCTTAGGCCAACCCCAAGGACAGTCTTGCTGGTATTTAACACAGATAGAAGCTTCTTCAGACTCCAGGACTCCCTGCTTGATAATATAAATAAAGTCAATACATTTTACAGGATCTGAACATTTATTAAGTGCTGCTGTGGCCCAAATACGGTTTTAATGTAACAGTTAAACAAAACAAAATCAATGAAAAAAGTTCCATTGGATTCAATGAAGATTGTTCCAATCTCCTGAAGTTTCAGTGTAAGTGTAGATGCATGCAAGCCTATTGCTATGAAGTGAAAGAGTCTGTGCATTACTCAGCTGAAGCAACCTACAATGGCTCTGCTGTCACTGCTCTGCAGAATCTTTTTTTCAAAGCTGAATATGAGGACAGTTGTGCAAGTTGTGTTCAGTCTCATCACTGAACTAATCACTTAATAAATGGAACAGTTTATTATGTCTACATAGGGATTTTTCTGCTATTTTTCTGCAAAAATTCCCAAGTGGAGACCATCACTTTCTTATGACATAAACCAACTCTGTGCTACACTCTTAGATTTTCAAAAGGTGTGGGGTTTGGTCAAAGGAAGGACCACAAGTTCTGCACAGAAAAAAGGTGTGTAAAGTGAGAAGAACCCATGTGACAGATATAGAGCAAACAGAAACCTGCCAGTTCCAATGTTTCTGATGCCTGAGAAACTAACAAACAGTGAGATTCAGGTGCAAGGGTATTTCTTAAAAAAAGTGAAACTGCCTAGATATACTTTTCTTAAAAAAGAAAAAATTAATATCGTGGGATAAGAAAGGGGCATTGCAGGAATATTTGAGCCTGTCGGGCTGGTCTACTTAGAAAGTCTACACCAGCTAATTACTGTTTGTTTTTAAATAAGAGCCTTGATCCATATTTTGATCAACCAGCTAGTGTTTTTTCTTGAGGTTCAAATGTTCAAAGATGGCAATTACCAAACTACCCCCCAAACTATCAATCTGTGTTTACTAGGGCTGGATGAACCCAAAATCTAGAGCCATGAGGCTGCAGAAAAATATTCCCTGATCCTATCTGTACTTTAGTTCTGTTGCACCACGGAACAGGAATACTAGGGGCAAATTCCATATCTGCATTCGACTGTCAGGTGGAAATTTTACACTGTAGCCACAATCATGTGGTTATTCACAAAAGAAAACTCAGATAACAATATACGAAGAACACACTGTGAGATATGAGTGAACACTATGGAGAAACATTCCTTCCTTTTTTCTTTTAAGAGTTATTTCTTACTATTTTAAAACTATTCTAGGCTATGGTTAATGAAGAAAACTTGAAATAAAAAAAAGAATAATGATAAACTGTAGTTCTGTTGCAGTGCAATTTAAACTAAAATCTGTGTTTATAATAGTTTATCCAGATATTTATTCAAATTTATGAAAATGCATGCAAATTTGCATTCCATTGTTTTGTGGTTAGGTATACTACAAGGGTTGTTTCAGGCTATGCAGCTTCTCTAGGTAACAACTCTCACTGTCTTCTGTTGTGATGTGATTCAAACAACATGGTTTGCAACTGATCTTGAAATCTCAAACTGAAGAGAGCAAGCAAAGGTGAAGTAATATTACCCAAGAACTTAAAAGAAAATGGAAGAACTACCCATTCTTACAGGTGCTTTATATAACAAAAAAAATGCCTTTAACTCATTTTTAAGTTTTTTGTGCCCATGCAGTTAAGCATGTAATTACCTGTTTACCAGGTTATAGTCTAGACATTCAGCACTCAATAAATTGGTGAGTGCATTCAGATGAAATTCTGGAGAATTATCACCACCCTAAATAATGCTTACATTTATTGCAAATCTTAAATGACTCTTTTTAAAAATTGTGAGCCTCTAAAGTATATCCCTTCCCCTAAAAGACCCAATTAATCGCTTAAGCACCCCTCCAGTTCTACTGAAGAGGCATCTGATTAACAGTCTTTTTCTAATAGAGGTAAGAACCTGGGAGGGTCAGAAATGAAATCTAAATGTCTCTTTTCACAGCTATTTGGGAAAGAAATTTGTGTAGTAGTTTGATCTGTATCTGCACTTGGATTGAACAATTGTGTTCAGGCAGAGAATTGCCTGGCATTATCTTATGACTCACTTGACAGAGCTTACCCCTACTTTTCATTACCTGAAAAGAGATCATTACAAAACATACAAGTAGTATAATTTTATAGCAATCTATTTTGAACTAGCAAATTAAATGGGAAGAAGAGAGGAAATGGAATGCAGCAAGCATAATTCTTTAAAATGTATTTCAAAGAAATGGGAGTCTAGGAGAAGTGTAGTAGAAGGTCCAGGTTAGGGGGTAGGAGCCCTTTCACTGTCTTGTGAAATGGCAGGACTAACTGCATAGACCTGATTCGTGCTGGAGAACCCTTTCACTGAAAAAGGGTAAATATATGTGGGTGTCACAGGTGAAAAATATTTTAAAAAGTGAAGGGTAATAGGTGCCAAATAATTGGGTGTATGTGTGTGTGTGTTTTGGCAAAGTCCAAAATTGTACTTTTGAGGTTTCAAGATGAGGACTACTGCTTTCTAGCTGCAGACAATGCAGATTGATTCTAAATTTTCCCAGCACTTGGACTAAATAGGAGTGAAATGTCCCGAACCCTCTCATTACCAAAGAGAAACATGACAGGACCAACAGTTAGGATAAAGATCATGCTTCTGCATATAAACTAGATTAGGAAAACCCTTGGTTTGGGGCATTCATAAAGAAAAGGAGGCCAAAACAGTAGGGTTTCCAAAGGAAAAAAAAAGTGGTCTTGGAGAGAAGAGGACCAGGAAAGAAAGTGGTGAGCATCTTGACGAGGGGAAAGGTGCTGGTGGTCAGAGAGATGCACAGAGATGAAAACCAGGAGATGCTCAGGGACCTTCACTAGTTGTAGTCCAGAAGTGTCACTGGGAGCAGCAGTACAGCATGAACCAACAGGACTTCCTGCCAAACTTTCCTAGACCAACAGGAATTTCCATTCCAGGATGGAAGTCAAGGGCTAGAGAGGGTGGCGTTGGAGTGAGGGAGCAAGGGAGTGTGAAATGACAAGTAGGCAGAAAGCTCTAATCTCTCCAGTTGTTAAGATCAGTACTCAGCTCCTCTACTAGTTACTGTTTATTCTGTCTCACCTGTGAAAGTGGGAGAAGGACAAGGTGACCAGCAGAAAGGCTTGGAAGCCAGGCTTGGGGAGTTTGGAGGACTCCTTTATCATTAAAATCTGTGAGGAAGTGCAAAACCAAATATAATTGTTCTCCTCTGAATTCATAACTGAAACAAATCCCTAGTAACACTTTTTGGGAGATGAATTAATTAGAGGGAGAAGAACTTTGCAACCAAGGTTTTGCCATTCAGTTGGTTGGAAGAGCTAAAATTAATGAAGTACGAGGTTGTACCTGAAAGCTGGATCTCCCCACTCTCACAGCTTTTCTGTGAGACCATCTCATTTCTTGGTCCCTTTGCTTCCTATGGATAAAGGTCAACATAACTGCAAGTCCCAAAAATTAAATACAACCAGTTTTATAGGATACTCCTGAGAAATGTTTAATAGTCAAGCTGGTTGAAGCATCTCCAGGAATTAGAGAAAAACTATAATTAATAGAGGAATAGTAACAGAAGATGCTGCAGAGACAGGCGTTGAGCCTAAGATTTCAACATCAAGACTCTTAAATTGATTTACCAGCATGATAGACAAAGCTGCCTGAAAGAAATTTATCCACAAGGTTTCAGGCACTTCTCTTGAACATGGTGCAGAACGTGTTTTTGTAGATAAGAAAGTCTTTAGGCAGAAATGTAAGATGCCTTAGAATGCTTAAAAGACTAGAAGGCATGTTTTGGCACTTTGGCAGCTCTTAACTCAAAGCTAGCTGAATGCCTTTGAATAAAATACTGTGTCTTTCAGAGGTGTAGCAACCTTCCCAACAGCCTCTTTGCTCCATAGGAGGTTTTCCTTCCTCCATTGCTGTGACCTGCCTGTCTGCTCCTGCTGCTGCCGGCATCCTCTCTGCAGGAGCCAGAGACTGCCAGCTCCTTGCTGCAGCTGTAACACAGGAGGATTGCTCCAGGGGCAGGAGTGAGGAAAGTTTCACCTGACATGGTCACTTCTCACAGGGGAAGACAATCTGCAAGCCAGGAGCACACAGTGCAGCAAGCAGTGTCCTGTCTGCCATATCCACTCTGAATTGAAATAAAAACCATACTACCACAGGGACCAGAATGTGGGAATTCCACCTCTTTTATTGTGGAGTCTTAAACATGACTGTTTTACTTCTTCTGTGCCCTCTTTCCCTGTTCCTTCTCTTTCACAGATCCCCACAGCTTCAGCGGGAGGGTTTCAACCACCTCACTTCTCCCAGGCCTGCTGTATAGCCTGGTGCCTTCCTCCTGCATGTCTGGAAAGGTGAATTTAAGTTAGGTGAAATGAGTGGTGTGGCCAGGTGTGACCACAGCTGTCTCATCTGTTTAAATTCATGTCATAGTCCTCTCAGAAGCATTTTCCTGGAGCTCGGGGAGAAATTGGAGGGAAATGAACCTGTTTGGAGAGGGAGAAGGTGGCAGAGGCGGTGGGGTACAGAAACAAAGAGCCACAGCAGGGATCCAGGAATGGCAGGGAGAACATGAGTTGTACAAGGGCAAGTGGTACACACTCAATTTTGCAGAGAGAGCCAGAAGCAAGGACACTGTGGGCCAGGTGAGGAATCTTTCTGCTTTGTTCTGTTTACACCTCACCAATTGGAGATTTCTGTCATTAAAGATAATGATCCTAGCCATTGTTCTAACAAAAATTCACTTTGGGGAGATCGCTATAAGAAGAAAACTAAGCAGATCCATCACAAACCTCTGGCCTGCTGAGAGTCTTAATGCGCATAATGCCTACGTGGGTGCTCCAAGCACAAGGAACTGAACACAAGATTAAAAGTGACGGCAACTGTTGCTTGTTGTCGTGGTTTAACATCAGCCAGTAGCTGAATACACACAGCTGCTCATTCACTCACCCTGCCACTCCCTCCACACCCACCTTGTGGGATGGGGAGAAGAATCAGAAAAAAAGATAAAACCCATAAATTAAGAATCTTTTAATAATGGAAATAAACTTTAAAAGTAACCATTATAATACTAACAATAATAATAACTGCGATGAAAAGAAGAGAGAGAGAGAAATAAAATCCAGAAGAAACAAGTGATGCACAATACAATTATTCACCTCCCACTGACCGATGTTAAATCCATCCACCAGGAGCAATTGGCAGCTCCCAGCAAACACTCCTCCACTCCCCAGTTAATGTACTGGGTATGACATTCTTCGGTATGGAATATCCCTTTGTCAAGTTTGAGTCAGCTGTCCCGGCCGTGTACCCTCCCAGTTTTTTGTGCACTGCTAACTGGCAGACTGTGAGACACTGAAAAGCTATGAGTAATACGTACTCAAACTTGGGGCACTTTTAAGTGATCTGAGTTCTTAAGATTGGAGATGCTAAAGATAATTGAGCAGATAGTTGGATGGCTCTTGCTCATTTTAGCTAGTGATACCAATAGCATACTTTTCAGTTCTTTTCATCTGCTTTGACTATTCTTTTTTATTAAAGCCAATTAGAAAATTTTCTAACTGTAATGTATTATCTCTGATATAATTACCAGTAAGTCATGAATACCAGTCACATGACTGCCAATGAAAAGCTGTTCTGTTTCTTAAATTAGCTATCTTAATATTTTCTGCTGTAAATTTTCTTCTTTATTTTCCAAATCAACTTTATAAAAGTGCAATAGAGCAGAAATGGAACAGGGGTGCTATAAAAAAATCTTAGTGAATGGAATAATTGTAGCATTTACAACAGATGAGATGTTTGCAATTAATTTTACAGTTACCATTCAAGACATTATTTTGGGAAATAAAATATTTTACTAACTTAATACTGTTTGTACACATTTCATGTTGGAAAACATTGGATAAAACCTAAACTCTTGTTTATATTTTTAATAAAGTTTGAGGTTATGGTAAAGGAATCAAATTATAACCAATATGAAAGTTTATCTCTACAAATGTACCAAAATATCACAAATGGTCATGCTTTTAGTGAGAACACCTGCCAAACTTTATGTTGTTATATATCTGTAGTAAACAAAAGAAAGAGTATGACACAGCCACTGAGAATGGAAGTTATTTTCTGGAATAGTAGCTCTTCTGTTAAATTTTAAAATTATCTCATCTTGCAGGCAGACAAAATCCTCCATGCACATGGACATGGTTATACCATAAGGGCTGAAGTGGGGAGGCTCACACGGCACTGGCTAAGATCTAGAGAGTGAAGGAGATGAGGAGTCTCCTCCACATGACATGTCATTAGGCTGAAGATGTTTGTTAGAGTCTCTCTTAGTCCATGCCATTCTATTTCTTTTTTTTTATCTAATCCCTGAAAACCCTTGCCTGGAAACAGAATCACCTCACGAAGTTGAATATTTCCCACAGTTTGTAGACCCAGCCACTTTCTTTCTGGCTCCTGCAGTCCCCAGGCCAGCTGCATAGAAGCAGCAGCAGCTATTTATCTTGTGTATTCTGGAACTGAATGATATGAGAGTATCTCAGTTTTGCGAAAAGTCAGTGACTAGAACAATCCAAATAATGTTATCTGATACAATGGTCATCTGATAGATTTTACAGGTTTTTATATTTTCCTTAAAAAGATGATTTCTGAAGGAAACCCATCATACTGTGAACTTTACCAGGTATGATTTTAAATCTTGTTCCTTTCTACGAAAAGTTAGCAGCACTGGAAGCCAAGCTTCACTGTGTAAGTATTACATATGAGGACTGCAGCCCTATTAAGATAAAAGTTCCAAGGAGTGAAACTCGTTGAGGCTATCGCCTAAAGCAATCCCATCAGGCCTCCTGCTGAAGGTATATCTTCTACTTAAGAAAAACCACTATGTGTGCTTTCTGCTTTGTGGCAATGCTTTTCATTTTAATCTAGCTGTATTTGTTCTCATGCTTTTATTCCAAGCAAACAAAAATGAATTCTTAGCAACCTGGGAATATGTTTCCTAATGCCCTGTAGCAAATACACTTTTTTTCAGCAACACAGGCTACTGGAGAGGGAAAATGAACCCTTTATGTGGTAAGAAAAGACAAGTAAAAATGGAAAAGTGCAAGGGATGTTTTCTGACCAAGAGTAATTACAGTGAATAGAAGTACTTTCTATTCATAGAGCAGGTAAACTTAACTCCCCTCTTCTTCAGGTTTGATCTAAAGCGGGAGCTGCAGCATGTGATCTCCACGGAACTGAAGTGCAAGAAGGTCACTTGCAGACCTGGCCTTAGAAGAAGAAACAAGCCTTTGAAACTTGTTTACTGACCCACTCTCTCTGTGGGACATATATATATTTTTAATGGCTCCATGTGGAAATGTGCGTTAGCAGAATATACACTACAGTTGTAGGAGCATCAAGCAAATCTTCATCAAAATGCTGTAGTTTGTAGCACTGCCATAAACCCTGCAGGCCCAATCATTAATGTGAAAGCCTACATTAACAATAATGGAGTTTTATTGGACCAAGAAGGTGGCCTACACAACTGGTATGAGGGGATTTTTGTTGTTCTACTTCATGGTCTACTGCACTGAATATAAAACACAAACTGCAATGGGGCTGGGGGGCAAGAATGGGGAATGCGCTGCCTTGATTAGCCATTCGTGTTAACCAAATTAACGCTCCTATCTGAGCCACATCACTCTGACGAGCGTGTCAAGTGTGACTGTAGGCAGACCCCTGTATCCAGCAAAGGATTTACAATACTTCAGGATAGACACTATGACACCTTTTGCAGTGCTCATATTAGGCTGCCTGTAGGTAGGCATACGTCCTCATTGTGCACCTCAAATCAGCTATACTGTGCTATTTTTGCGAGAACTTTGCCTTTGAGGAGCAATTCAGAGTGCCCTCAGTAAGCTTTATTTTTAGATAAGAGAAGAACACAATCCCTGTTTCTCATATTACAGTTCAGTGGCTGGAACATCTGCCCAGGAGGTGGAAAACTCCTTTGGAGCCCAATGCCATTGAGCTGAAATGTCTGAAACCCACATCCCTGCCCTAACCACAGCAGCCTGCAGCACAGGCAGAGAGATGAGGGCTTTCCTCCATGCCTTCACTGTGACTATTTTACTGCAAAAAAGCAAGAAGTCACAGGAACTCAGAAACCTGGAGCAAAAAACAGAGTGGGGCTTTCAGTCTTGGCAATAAGCCCACCAACAAGAGTAGGAGTAATGGCTCTTTCGTTCTGCCATATTCACAACCTTCAGGCAAAGCATGTCAATCAGTCCATGGACTTTAGAAAATGCAACAGTCTGTTCGAAGCTTGGTAAAAACCTACTGTACACGCTAGGGGATAAAATGTGCTGAATTCACTTCCATTTAAGCTCACCATGGTTTGCAGCACAGAGTGGAAAACAACCTGGGGGGTTGTTGCACCCTCCCTTGCTGGTGAGTAGATGCCTTGACCATGTTTGACTGCATGAGCTTTACAGCACAGCCACCCTCACTGGCCATATTCCTTAGCATAAATGCTGCTTTTGGACACACTGCCTTATCTGACTGTTCCTGGGGTGCCAGAGGAAACTGTAACTACTACAAACTGAATTCATTCTGCATGTACTTGTTTAAAAGACACCTTTAACTTAAAGGTAGTTAAAAGCCCTTGTACTTTCTAAATAAAGAAATTCTTTAAATTATCTAGATATCTTCTGTTGTTACTTTATCTTCTGTATAGTTCTTGAACGTCACAAAGTAATTACACAGCCATAGAGGACCATTATATTTTCTTGCTATAAGAAATTCCATCATCTCTGACAATAAACAGTTTTTTAACAAATGGTAAAACTGATCTGCCTGTGTGTCAGGTGTATACATACAATTGTGTACTACTGCACCCTGGTACAATTTAGAGTGTTTAATTGAAACAAATAGATCTATTTTCCCTTCCGATTCTGTAGGATATGATAAATATATACCACTCTTGTATTACCACAAGGCTGTTTTTACAAAGTTTGGGCAGGAAAGGGTTTCATGTAGAGAAAGTTCATGGTGCAATTATCAAGGCTTTCCATTCCTTCCACTGATATTTTTCATTTTGATTTTTATGTTTATTTTTATTGAAGGTTTATATTGCTATTTTCATTTCTGTAATGACAATCCCTCTAAATGGAGAGGAAATAAAATGTGATAAAACACCACTCAGTCATTTTCTGGTAATTTTTTTAAACAGTGGAGAACCTGACCTACATTATTTAGGTGCAAGGTAAGATGCAGTAAAATGTAACTGCTCACCAGGATGCTGGAGACAACTGTGACAGTTGTGTTGCTGAGGATCTTTGTGCAATTCTGAATGTGCTCAGACATATGGTTCATTTCTCCATTTCTCACTTAAACTGGGCATAAGCACATATGGACTATTTTTGCTCATCCATATAAATCCAGCAAAACTTCACCAGCAAGTTTGTTTAAATAATTTAGACTGAAGTTCTACTTTAGGAAGACCTGTGATTTTCAGAATCTAAGAGAGGATTAGCATTGTGTCTCACCTGTTGCATCTCTTTCCACTGTGCCATCGTTCATGTCTCTCCTCTGTTTCATCACCTCCTTCAGACAGGCTTTTTAAGGCCTTTACCCTATATGTGTTTTGAGAAGAAATTTCCAAAGCTGTATAAAGATGCAATTGAAACTGAGAAGTTTTGATTGCTGTCTGCTCACAATTCTGGCTGAAACAGAACCATCTCTTCTTTTTCATGGATGTCACAGCTATTCAAATATTTTATTTTTTCAACTAGTTAATTTTCACTGAAACTAACAGTTATAGATACAGCATAACAAGTGAAAAATATCTAGTTAAAAACACTCTTAATTACTCCCCTGTGGTCTTTTCTCTAACTTGGTAAATGTTAAGCATTTTAACCAAAGACTTGTATTTACATTGCATTTCAAATTCACAGTTGAGTTGAATTTGTAGATGGAACTTCCAGTTGCCAGTATGCTCTGAGTTTTGGCTATTCAGCTCATGATTTAAAGTTTTTGTGTTTTTGGAGCTCCTGTTGCTACTACATATACTGTTCTTTGTCACTGATTTATATCATCACTGTTGTTGGCCATGAACTATGGAGATATACTCTGACAACTATACCCTTAATTATACCATATACATCAGAATTTTACTGAGTCAAGGAATACTTGAATAAAAGTGTAGTACTCAAAAGGAGAAAAATTAATGAAAGAGTCGAAAATTAGCTATAAACCAGAGGTTCTGGAAATTGGTTTAAAATATCAGCTTTGAATGGTGGCTTTGTTTGGATACAAATAAACATTTATGAGGTTCTTATTCTTATAGTCTGGTTGAGAGAAAATCCAAGATTTTCTTTTGCACTATTATGTATTTATACTACTAAACTTGGTGTAAGAACTGGCTCATGCATTATTCTTGACTCCCTGGGAAATCACATTTTTCTGAGGTAGGAGTACAGGACTGCCTCTGAGTCCTAGTAGCTTCTCGATTTTCTGGCATGAAGTAGGAACATGAGGAGCTCAGTGGGCTCAGTCTACAGAAACCACAGGGTGGGCCATCTACATTATTATATTTTAATACTGTAGCATGTGAGAAGAAAAACCAGCCAATGCCTTCTAAGCTCATCACTAGTGTAATGCTACGGTTTCATTTTTTTCAGTGAAAAAAATGCAGTAAACTCAAAATTATATCAAGTCCTTTGTAGCATACATACAACATTTGCAAGTCAAAATAATTCTGCAAAGCTGTAGTTGGTGTAAACAGAATCAGAGTCAATCTACTATATGTGGTCAGATATTGGAAGAGGCTGCCCAGGGAATCACCTGGAAGTATTCAAAAGGTGTGTGGATCTGGCACTTGGAGACATGGTTTAGTGGTGAACACAATCGTACTGATTGATGGTTGTACTCAATGATCTTAGAGGTCTTTTCCAACCTAAATTATTCTTTGATTGTATGATTCTTTGATAAATGCCTATTGGGTACCCAGGATACGTGGCTGAACTTTGTTGTCTTTGGGATTGAGCTGGGAGAGCACCCAAGGGGGAGGTATGAGGTAGGATCCCAGGCAGGGGCTGGTGCCAGCAGGGTAGAAGAGTGATGGGACTGTGGAAGGCTGCTATGAAAAGACAGTTTGGGAATCTCCTGTGAACTTATCAGGTGGTTCTGTTGAATGAAATTGTACAGCCTCTATCATGTTCCTGCATAAAAATGACCATTTTAGGTTTTTTATACTAGAAAAAATTCTGCGTATACAAGGGATTCCAAATGACTGAGCCATCAGCATAGCCATGAGACACTGTTATGTTAGCACAGCCAGTGCAACCTGAGATATTTCACCACAAAGAGGTGGCAAAAGAGGGATTCTTGATCATTGTAAAAGAACATCCTGACACCTTGCTGTCATCACAATGGTTTTGCTGAATGAATACATGCAGTACAAATTAAATGTATCCCTATTTTAAATGTGCCCTCGTGCTGGCTGCATATGCAACAGCAACAACTCGCTTGATATCTTTACCAAATACATGAGTTATGTACCTGTGTGCAATTGTCACAGTGTCTGAGGATCTTCCACACACAATCAATGGCCAGTGACATTATTCTAGAAGCAGCTGGCTGATCTCTCAAAATTGCCAGGTCTCGTTCTTGTGAGTTTCTTTAACCTGCTGGATGTCTGCTGGAAACTCAACAAAGCAGAGAAGAGGCAGTCTAGGAGATTCCTAGAATGTATAGAGGATAATTTCCTAGTCCAGCTGGTAAACGAGCCTACCAGTGGTGGGGTCCCGCTAGACGTTCTGTTCACAGAGAGGGGCTGGTGGGAGATGCGGTGGTTGGAGGCCGTCTGGGGCACAGTGACCATGAAATAATAGAGTTTTCAATACTCAGGGATGCAAAGAGGACCATCAATAAAACTTCTATCCTGGACTTCCACAGGGCAGATTTCGGCCTACTCAGAAGACTGGTTCACAGGGTACCTTGGGAAACAGCCCTTGAAAACAAAGGGATCCAGGAGGGATGGACATGCTTCAAGAAGCAAGTCTTGAACGCACAGGAGCAGGCTGTCCCAGTGTGCCAAAAGGCAAGCCGGCGGGGAAGACGGCCAGCCTGGTTAAACAGGGAGATTTTAAAGGAAATTAGGGGAAAAAAGAGAGCTTACCACCTATGGGAAAAAGGGCTGGCTACTCATGAAGAGTTTAGGAATATAGTTAGGACACGTAGAAAGAATATTAGAGAGACAAAAGAACCACTTGGATCCCCATGAGTCTATGGGACCAGATGGGATCCATCCTAGGGTGATGAGGGACCTGGCCGAAGAGCTCGCCAGACTGCTCTCCATCATCTACCAACAGTCCTGGCTCACTGGAGAGCTCCCAGTACCTGGCAAGCTTATGGAGCAGATCATCCTAAGTACAATCACACAGCACCTATAGGATGGACAAGGGATCAGACCCAGCCAGCACGGGTTTAGGAAAGGCAGGTCCTGTCTGACCAACCTGATCTCCTTTTATGATCAGGTGACCCGCCCGATGGATGAGGGGAAGGCTGTGGATGTGGTCTATCCGGACTTCAGCAAAGCCTTTGACACTGTCTCCCACAGCACACTCCAGAAAAGGTTGGCAGCCCACGGCTTGGACAGGGACACTGTGCTGGGTGAGGAACTGGCTGGAGGGCTGGGCCCAGAGAGTGGTGGTGAACGGGGCTGCATCCAATTGGTGGCTGGTCACTAATGGTGTCCCCCAGGGATCAGTGTTGGGCCCAGTTCTATTTAATATCTTTACTGATGATCTGGATGAGGGCATTGAATGTACCATTAGCAAATTTGCAGATGACACCAAGTTGGGAGGGCGTGTTGATCTGCTGGAAGGCAGAAGGGCTCTTCAAAGGGACCTGGACAAGCTGGAGAGATGATCTGATTCCAACAGGATGAGGTTCAACAAGGCCAAGTGCCAGGTCCTGCACTTTTGGTCACAACAACCCCATGCAGTGCTGCAGGCTGGAAACAAAGTGGCTAGAGAACAGCCAGGCAGAAAGAATCTGGGAGTTTGGATTGACAGGAAGCTGAACATGAGGCAGCAGTGTGCCCAGGTGGCCAAGAGGGCCAATGGCATCCTGGCCTGGATCAGGAACAGTGTGGTAGCAGGACCAGAAAAATGATTCTTCCCCTGTACTCAGCGCTGGTGAGGCCACACCTGAAGTACTGTGTCCAGTTCTGGGCCTCTCAGTTCAGGAAGGATATTGAGGTGCTGGAGCAGGTCCAGAGAAGAGCAATGAGGCTGGTGAAGGGACTCGAGCACAAGTCCTATGAGGAGAGGCTGAGGGAGCTGGAGTTGTTTAGCCTGGAGAAGAGGAGGCTCAGGGGAGACCTCATCACTCTCTACGACTATCTGAAAGGAGGTTGTAGCCAGGCAGGCGTGGGTCTCTTCTCCAAGGCAGCTATCAGTAAGACAAGAGGGCACGGTGTTAAGCTGTGCCAGGGGAGGTTTAGGTTGGATATTAGGAAGAAATTTTTTATGGAGAGAGTAATCAGACATTGGAATGGGCTGCCCAGGGAGGTGGTGGATTGACCGTCCCTGGAGGTTTTTAAGATGAGACTGGATGTGGCACTTAGTGCCATGGTCTAGTAACCACAGTGGTAGTGGATCAAGGGTTGGACTTGATGATTTTGGAGGTCTTTTCCAACTCGGTTGATTCTATGATTCTATGACATCCCCCTGACCCCACCGGGGGCTCTTGAACTAAACAGTAATTTTTAACACCTGATGTCCTCCTTGTAACACCAAAAGTGAGAAACTAAGCTTCTGGCTGTTTACTATAATTTCCATTTTTGAATGAGTATTCCCTGTCAAATACCTGCTTGATTTTTACACCTGTGGCATGTTGGAATAGGCCTCCTAAAAGTAAAATATGATACAGGCACTATTAATTACATACCTTTTCTCAAGTCGTACAGGCTTTTGCTAGGCAACCATTAAAGTGCTCTCAAAAACTCTGCTTTTGTGGTTAACTCCGTTTTTTCGTTAAAGCAAGCATTTAGGCCATTTCTCTTTTGGTTGATTCAGTCCCCTCCAGAGTCACATGTACCTGCCAAGGGGATGCACAGCATATAAACTTCACTGATACAGATCTCTTGAGGCATCTGGTTTGGCTTTAGGGTGGAGAAAAGAGAGCTCACAAGACACAGTTTTTGGGTCTAAGTTAGCTTTGCTTTTGTCTCTAGAGAATAAGATCATGGCAGATACAAACACAATGAAATGTGCACTAAACCAACTGAAACCTACTCCATGCCCATTCCTTTAAAACAGAAGAGTAAGTGCTGTGCTGAGGAAGTCCCATAGGACACTCTTCCCTGTCGCAAGCATTGTCTGCAACCTTCTATTGATTCCTTCCCAAGGGAACCACATACATACACAGACCCCAGCAGAAAAGGAAACAATGGATGCAGAATCCCTGGAGAGCAGTAAGCTGATGCTGAAATGAGGGATCATCCTAAAGATACAGGATGGCTCCAGACTATTACAACGATTTCAAGCAATATGTGTCTGTTATGTTTGTGAGATGTCCTTGATACTATGTTGTGGTTGCTTATTAGTTTCAACCAGGAGTAGAGGGTTAGAAAATTTGTGCATGTGATCCTGCATTAGTAGGAAGATTTGTTCCTGCACATTATTAAACTTCTTTAGAAAGTCAGGGAATCTCGGGTAAAGTTAAAATGTCTTCAGACAGAGCCTCAGAAGGACTAAAGAGATCCGATAAAATCTAAAGAGATCTCAGGTCCTAAACTACTTGAGGCAAGGAGTCCTGATATAGGCACAGAACTCCTGCCTTTGTGGCTTCCCACACAACCCAAAGAAACGCAGGTGGACAAGCAGAGTCTGTATGCAGGTCTGTCTCCAAATCTGGACATGAACAGGATATATGTGGGGACCAAGGCTGCACAATGTTTTGTAGACTGCAAGTCCAGTGCACTCCACAATATCTGAAAATGCAGATACTGGACAGAGAGGAGGTGCCTCTAGGGACACTCGTGATATGGGTCATCATGACGGGAATTGATTCCTAACTTAAGGGCACTAAGTATTCACCAAAATGGTTTACTTTTAATTATATAGGAACCTACATTCCTAACCTAGGCATTTTCGTTTAGATAACCAACCTTACCTTCCCCATCCAGTGAGGAAGGAAAGCAGAATCTGGTTAACAATCACTATTATGAGGTCAATGTTCGCAGCACTAGAACTGAAAAATTTCAAGCATTTGTCTTCTTGGCATTTATATCGAAGTTTGTTTGCCATTTGCATTTCTTTGTATTTCCCTGTGAGTCTAGGATTAAAATGCACACTGAAACTCAGCTGAATCCATAAAGCATCCACTATAAAAATTCATGCTCGGTCAGAAACTTTGCAAAATTTTAATGAAGCCATAACTAAATTCAAAGTTGAGTTAGCTGTGCTTTGTTATTTTGTAATGAAAGTTCTGTGCAGCACTGCTCAAATGGAGAGGACTGCTGCTGCTCCTGTGATTAGTAAACATGGGAGACATGCTGAGCCAATGCCTCCCTATGGCATTCTCACTGAAGTCAAAGTCACCCTCGAGATGAATTTGACCTGTTGAACTCAGTGCTTTTAGAACTAATAGCGTAATTTCTTCAACACACAGCTACAAGGAAAAAGACTTGCGACTTGAAGGCCGGGTTGTATGAGTTCAGTTTAACAGTGTGGAGAAAAGGTGTGGAAGACAAATCTGCCACAAACTAGGTTAAATTCTGATTTTCTGAAACATTGGCTAAAAAAAACCCACATCATATCTGCCTAATCTGAGGCCGAGTCAGAAGACAGGACAAGGAGGCTAGTGCATACAAAGGTGTCTCGTGTCTCTTTTTGGCTCATATTATAGTGTACGGATTCTTCAAAATTATTTATGTGCAACCTTCCAGGGACACAGGAATAGCAGAAATTAGAGATGTTAGTGCTGAGTAAGAAAACCTGGTCAGCCTAAGGGAAACCTTCAGGACAAAGTAGATAAAACTGCTCAGCTCAGTAAGTACTTGTATCTGGAGACAAAGAGAATCAAGAGCAATTAAAACAGGTATGATTGAGCAAGCATCCTTCAAAGGATGACCTTGAATTTCCTTTTCATATTCACTGGAATTTATTGGCCATCCGGGGTAAAAGAACAAAACAGTGCATGTTATTTTGCTGGATTCCATGGTATCCTGGAGAAAAAGCAGATATGATCCACCATAAACATCTGGAAAGAATAGAATGACCAGCTTTTCTTAATGTGTAGGATGGTCAAATGGAATAAAGAGCCTCTGCCTATTTACAGAGGTTACCCTTTTACTGTATATGGGATAATCATAGCAATATCTTTCTTCTCATTTCCATTAATCATTTGTACTGCATGTGTTCTGGATTTGAAGTCCACTGATCCGCGCAGATCCGTTAGATCATGAGTGCTGTTTTCCAGTTCTAGAACTGGATGTACCGCTGTGCCTGGATATTGAAGAGGGCATTGAATGCAGCCCAGCTCTCAATGTTAGTTGAGGCAGTTCAAATGTGTCCTTTCTGTAAAGGATAATCCATGGCCAAATCAATAGTATGAGACTTACTAATGACTGTGTATGATAAAATGGTAATTAATATAACATATATGTGGTTTCTACGTATACAGACAAAATATTTAATAGAATATAATACATTCACTTCCAGAAGCAAATTAATGAAGGTAGCAAACTATTTGGGTTTTTTAAGATGTTTCTAGCGTATTTGCATTGCTTTTAAACCATAAAAATGGCAAACTTCTTCAGAAGAGAAAAAATGTGATTTTACAAAGGGACACATAATCATAGTGTTATTTTATGAAACTGTATTACACTGTAATCAACTGGAAGAGCTAGCAGGTTTTAACGCTGAGTGTGTTTTCTTATGATAAACACTTGTCAATATAACACTGTCTTGTGCTTGCTATATCTTGTTTCCACCATGACCTTTCAAACCACATGCATGTTCTTTTCTCTCCCTCTGAGAAAACCCTAACAACATTCTAATCATCATGAAGAGCAATTAACTGTCTTCAACCAGCTGTGCTACTCAGCTCATCTGGGAATTGGATAAAACCTGCTCCTTAGTGCAGATCCACCTACCCAGGCATGGCTAACAAGGCTAGCGCAAAACAGTTTTAAATATGAAAAACTGGCACTTTTGCAAAGTTTGGAAGCTTTCAGTACAGAGCTGTGGTATCTCTTCTAGTAAAGAGAAGCCTCTTTCCTGCTTGCTCTACAGTCTCTGTAAGATAATGTATTAGTTTTAATAATATGTTTTTTAAAGGTCAGAATTTGAAGAACAGCACTTGTTTGTTGACATCATTGCAGAAAGCAGCCTTGCCCTCACTGAGCAAAACTTTGTGGCAGTGGTATTCTCTAACTGCTGAAGAGTAATAGCTTCCTGAATGTGCAGTTGCTGAAAGGGCACTGAAGAGAGTTTCAGAAACAATAGTTGGAAATTAATTGTATCAAATAGTATTTGGCTTCTTTCTTTTTACAAATCTGTGACTACACTCTGTTCTGTATCAGTTCACTTCCTAGAGCTCTTGAAGTTTTTTGTCTGTTAGCAAATGAAACACAGAGCAAGTAAAATTAATCTGAATACAGGATGTTTTAAAAAATAAAAAGATGGAGGCAAAAATAGTAGTTACCATTTGATAACTTTTTTTTGAGCTGCAAAATAAGATTAAAAGAAATCAAGCTGACCATATGCTGTTTCCTGAAATCATCAGGGGGTTTGTTCTGTATAACTGGAAGTATGCATAAAAGAAGTGTACCTTCATTTTTAACATATGTGTAGTTCAAACAAGAGAAGTATTTTTGGTTTCTGTTCTATGTGGTCATTTTATTAGCTCTTTTAACTGCCTTGCAGATTGCTCAGAAATTTAATCTAGCTAACCAAAATATCTCTGATACATATAATGGCCAGTCTTCGCGAGCGAAGATTTTGGGAAAGGTCATTAACCCTTCCAGCCTGCGCAGTGGATTTTTAGGTGAGACACAGCGTGCGCTGAACTGAGCCCACCCTTTAGTCCTGAGGTTCATCTGCCGGGGCCGAGCAACGCTTGGACAGTGGCAGTGAGGTCCCAGGATGTAGGTTTGTTTAGAGTGACCTTCTCTTAGGTGGATTGCCTACCAAGGCTGACGAGCTCCACCTGCCCAGGGGGCCGGGAATCGAACCCGGGTCGCAGAGGTGAGAGTCAGGCACTCTAACCACTAGACCACCAGAGGCCCCTAATAATGAAAATACAAATATAATCAACATATAGTGGGGTGGATCCTACAGAAACTTTTTGGAGTTCTCTGAAAAATATAATCTTATTTAGTTTCATTTTATTTTATTTTTCATTATATTTATATATATACTGCTGGAAAAAATTTGTTGTGATTAATACAATTTTCACAAATATCTGAGTTACAATTTTATGAAACAGAATTAAACAGCTGCTGGAAAGTGTTGACTACTTGCCTTCAAGTCTGAACCTTTGTCAAATTCCTGATTTTTTTAAACTCAGACCTTTGTTTATCCTCATGCTATATGTTTTCCAAACATTACTTATTTATACTGACATTTTCTGAGGAATAAACTACATATTATGGCCCATTCTATTCTGCAAGCTTAGCTGCCTAAAATTTAGTTCTTGGCAGTCTAAAGTCACTTTTCTTTAGCAGCCTAACCATGGGTTTAAATGCAGATGTATCAAGTGGTTTCGAGTTCACCCAACCCTTTGTGTGCAGGCATTAGAGCAGGAAGCCAGGTGCGAAATATCCACCAAGTCTCAGAAGTACAATTGTTTAAACAATCCACCTTTCATTAAGTACTGAAGCTCATCAACTAAATTAAGAGTAAGATTAGCAGTAGGTAAGCTGAAAAAATATCTTGGTATAGCTTCCATTGAAATTTCAGTTTAGATCTCCAAAGAAAGTTTAAAAGAATTGGGAAAAAAAATGGAGATTTAAAAAAAATGAATGAGACGTTTTAATATGAAGGAGTAGGAAGATCCACAGCACATTATATGTGTAGAGAGAAAATCTGCTCTTATTACACAAGGAACTAAGAGTAATTGTTATTATAAAAGACTTTCAACTATTCAAAAGAAGGTGAGGAGATCAGTTGCTCATAATTTTGTTATACTGAAAAAAACTGCTGGCAGAATCATTGTTGTTTTAATATTTGGCTGAATTTTCTTGAGGATATTTTTAGTGAAAACAGCAAAGCTGCTTCTGAGACAAATGGGTCTGTGCTGCATGATCTACTGTATTGGGTCTGGCTGCAATGGAGTTCATTTTCCCATAGCAGCCCTCATGGTGCTGTGCTTTGCATTGTTAGCTGGAAAGGTGCCGACAACACGCCAGTGTTTTGGCTACTGCTGAGCACAGGATCAGCACTGTCTCTCAACTTTACGCCCCTGCCATCAAGGGTGGGCAAGATTCTGGGAGACGACACAAGTAGGCCAGCTGACCCTAACTAACCAAGGGGATATTCCATACCATATGACATCAGTTCAGACATAAAAGCTAAGGGAAGGAGGAAGAAGAGGGGGCATTCCTTTTTGCAATTAATTTTTGCCTTCTGGAGCAACCACTACAGGTGCTGAAGTCCCACTTCCCAGGAAGTAGCTGAACATCACTTGTTGATGGGAAGTAGAGAATAAACCTTTTTTTTTCTCTTCACTTGTGTACACACAAGCTTTTGCCTTTGCTTTAGTAAACTGCCTTATCTCAACCTGCAAGTCATTTTCCATCTTATTTTCTCTCCCCCGTCTGCCTGGGAAGGGGACAGAGTGGCTTGGTGGGCACCTGGCATCCAGCCAAGGTCAACCCAACACCTGACACCTGAGTTGTACAGAGCCAGTAGGAGGAAAGAACTATTGCTAGACAGAGGACAAGCTCTCTACCTCTTTAAACAAATGGAACATATTCTGCTAAGTGAGATTTTGGAGACTTGAGCAGAAAGTGGTATATCCCCTGCATGCTGTGGGAAACAGCTCTCCATCTCAGTGGATTAAGTGTAACAGTCATCTGCTTGGCCAACCAAGCTGATGGCCTGTAAATTGCTCAAGGTAGAGGGTCATAGTTATATGCCTGCGAGCTATAACAATTCATATCCTGTGTGGGGTGAGGACATGCTCACTGTGGAGATTTGAGGACAGCTGCAGATGAGATGAAGCCCATGGACAGTCAGCTGAACAAAATCCACAGGCTGTTGTTTTGCATTTTTGTGAGGTGCTGCTGGAAATTAAGGGCTTCCTGAATGCATGTATCTGACATGCCTACTCCAAGAGAATAGCAGATAAAAACACTAGTATCTTTTATTTTCGAGACCCTTGGGTGCAAGAGATTTTATCTTTATTTCCCTCATAGATAAGCAAATCTCAGTCTGCCTTTCGGATAGGTGAGGAAATGGTATTTGACTACCTGAAGGAGGCTACACTAGGTCACCTGGGTGCGAGCAGAAACATGTCTTGCTTATGCTTTTGGAATTCCTTTTCACAATCAATAAGTCATTCTAAATATCAGCCCATCACATTAACACAGCTCCAAACAGAGGTTGATTCTCTGCAGCCCTGTACAGAGAAAGCTTCTGCTTTTACCACAGAAGTGTCCTGTGTGGCCTAAAACAGTAACAGATCTGTCAAATCCCAAACTGAGATAGGTAATAAATTTTTCAGTGCTTGGCAAACGGCAGTGTGCTTTGGCCCTTGTGGAGCCTGGGTAATTATAGACTTTGGATAGGAGCTCATGGTTCAGGATAATGCAGAAATCTGTAAAATAAAGGTGGAATAAATTGTTTTGCTGTTGATTCAGAAAATTGAATGTCATATGTTTGGAAAAGTTGTGGAAGATCCAATTCCATGGTTACACAACAAAATCCCTGGATGACCTGTTCTGCTCCCAAAGGATGCTTTTTGGGCCTGGATGGTCCTCTTTCAGAAGTTTATGGATTGCATTCTGCCTCAGGATACTGGTCCGTGAACAGCTGCCTCCTTAGACAAGGATGCATTCTGTACCTAAAATGATGAGTACCAATTGTAATGGCAGTAAACATAGAGCTGCTATCTATGGAGCACAGCTCTCACTGTCAACATGATTAATGTGCTACTCTTCTTTGTGAGATAGCCCTTTTCTGACTCAGATGCTGACTTATCTCATGGTGCAATCCTGAGAACAAAAAAAAAGGCAGGTAGTTTTATTCCTGAACATTGTGAGAATAATTTAGACAGATTATTTGGAACATTTTCACCCTAGTTACCCTGGCAGTAAACTTCATTAGGGTCCTGAAGATGATAGCTTAGAGGGTGGCCTGAGCATAAACTTTTATGATACTCATAGAGAAACATATGTCCACCTCTACACAGTGAGTTGTTCAATTGGACATACACGAAAGAGAAGTGCTAGAAATATCAACAAGCAGCCTTCATGCTGCTGGAAAGAGTGCTGAACATGTGATTGTTACCGCATGAGGAGAAAATATTCAGCAATTGAGACAGCCTAGAAGGAAAATGGCCTATACAGTTATTGAAATGCAAGCAGCATCTCCTGAATAATTACTTTTTTCATTGATCATGGATTATGCATGGCTTTGATGAGTGGTAGATTTCTGAAATGCAACCCATTGTCTAAGATATGTCTCAGCATGACCTGCAAAGGGCCTTTTGTGGCAGACTGAAACAAGGTATCATAGAACCATAGAATAGCCTGGGTTGTAAGGGACCTTAAAGATCATCTAATTCCAACCCCCTTGCCACATGCAGAGACACCTTCTTCTACAACAGATTGCTCAAAGCCCTGTCCAACCTGGCCTTGAACACCTCCAGGGATGGGGCACCCACAACTTCTCTGGGCAACTTATTCCAGTGCTTCACCAACCTCACAGTAAAGAACTCCTTCCTAGTGCCTAATCCAAACCTGATCTCTTTCATTTTGAAGATAGTTCCACTTGTCCTGTCACTACATGTGCTTGTAAATAGTCTCTCTCTATCTTTCTTGTAGGTTCCCTTCAAGTACTGGAAGGCCACAATTAGGTCATCATGAAGCCTTCTCTTTTCCATGCTGAACAGTCCCAATTCTCTCAGCCTTTCCTTATAGGAGAAGCGCTCTATCCCTCTGAACAACTTGGTGGCCAGCCTCTGGACTCACTCCAGCAGGTTGCCATCCTTCCTGTGCTGGGGACCCTAAAGCTGGATGCAGCACTGCAGGTGGGGTCTCACCAGAGAGGAGCAGAGGGGCAGATCACCTCATTTGATCTGCTGTCCAGGCTATGTCGAGATGCATGGTACCATGCTCATGGGCCTTACAGGAGCACATTCCCGAGCCTTACAGGAGCACATTCCCAGGCAGGTTCAGGAATAGCATGCGGTACATATGACTTGGAAGATAAGACAAAAGATGTCCACAAGGAAGTTGTAATTGCCTGTGAGAAGTCTCGCTGAAGGCAGAGCAGGCACTTGGCCTGGGGTAAATCTTAGCCTGTGGCTCCCTAGGACACAATATAAAGCTTGGTCCAATTGAAGACATACAGAATGAAAATCTCTCTGTTCTGGACTGCATCATTCCATGGGTTTTGGTTCATCTAGGGTGGAAAAATATCTGTAAGTAGGAATGAGAAGAAACATATGCTTGAGGCAAGGCTGAACATATATCAGAACAAATCCTTTACAGAATAGAAACAGAAGATTAGTTTTTCATTTTGAGAGCAATCACCTATATAGGATACTTTGTATGGATTAGTGTTCGAGAAACTAAGGATGTGGATGATCTGGATTTATTTTATCTATTTTTAGAAGATATCTGGTTTGTATCACCTTGGGGTTTTGCTCATTGATTGGTGAATTTGCTTATGGGGAATGAAAAACTGGAATAAAAAGGGATAGCAAGCACAGAACTGTAGACTGTTCACAGTGTGCAAAAAAGTGCCAAAGCAGAAGAATGGTATGGCTAAGTGAGGGACAGAAAAGGGACAGAAAAACAAAGAACTTTACTGAGGATAGTGTTATTTGGTAGTAACTGAGAGACTAAGGGTCTTTTTAATTTAGCAGTTGAGGTAGGACCATGGTTACGACTCAAGAGATAGGTCCATGCTATACATAAATAAATGTGCAGAGATGATTTGTAATAGAATCTGTGTATGCAAAGGCATGTTGTGGCTTCTTTGCACTTGAGGTCTAACAAAAGCTTCATAGGAAATAATTTAACCAATGTTTCCTTCAAGCTGACAGTTGGTTTGCTTTCCCTTGAGGCTATGATACATTACTTTTTTGCTCCTCTTGAGTCTTGTAAAAAAAAGCCAACACACATACAACCTAAGTTGCTTGTATTATCACTAAAGTAAGTCCTTTCCTTTTCATTCTTTTCTTGTTTCCACCGGGAAATTACAAGCAACAACACCCTTTCATAGGAATAAAAACAAGACTAGGAATCACTAAAATCTTTTAAAGAAGTTAATTTCTTACTTTGACAGTGACTTACCTTTAGCATCTCTGCTGATGTCATTTTTAAACTCAGTGAGAAAGATATAGCTGACCTTTTTCTGAAGCACTACCAGGGACATCTGTGTAATGTTAACTTTATCAACAGTGGACACAATCAGTGGGTTCCTCAAAATGAGCACATTTTCTGATCATTGAACACAATAAATGACAAATAAATGCAGCTCACTTCACAATGCATTTGTGTAGTAACTAGTTCTTGCACATATTCTTGGGACTACTCCTAAGTATCCTCAAAAATACCAAATGAATGAACTCATATATTGCTTGTCAGACAGGAGTACTCCTACTTCATTTTCACTCTTTGTTTTAAAGAACCTTAAAACGTGATATAAGCACCTAGAAAGAAGACGAAGAAGAAATTAAAAAATTTAAAAAGTTAAAAAAGTAAAAGAAAATGTTTCCTAATATGTAAAATAAAAAAAGTGTATTCACTACTGAGCTCTATTTGGCATTGACATCTCTTTTTTTTTCTTTACACAATTTCAAATATTTAATTTGGACTTCTGTAAGGCCTTTAACATGGTCCACCACAACTAAATTGGAGAGAGACGGATGAACTGTTTGATGGATGAGAAGCTGGTTGGATGGTCACATCCAGAGGCTCAATGTCCAGACAGACACCAGTGACAAGTGGTGTCACTCAGGAGTCTGTACTGGGACCAGTACTGTTTAGTATCTTCATAAATGGCATAGACAAAGAGATCAAATGCACCCTCAGCAAGTTTGCAGACAACACCAAGCTGAGTGGTGCAGTTGACACATCTGAAGGATGGGATGCCATCCAGAGGGCCCTGCACAAGCTCAGAAAGTGGGCCCATGGGAGTATCCTGAAGTTCAACAAGCACAAGTGCAAGGTGCTGCACCTGGATCGGGGCAGCCCCGAGTATCAACCCAGACTGGGGGATGAACAGATTGAAAGCAGCCCTGCTGAGAAGGACTTGGGAGTGCTGGTGGATGAAAAGCTGGACATGAGTCAGCAATGTGCACTTGCAGCCCCAAATCCTGAGCTGCAGAAAAAGTAGCATGACCAGCAGGTCAAGGGAGGTGACTCTCCCCCTCTACTCCACTGTGGTGAGATGCTAAGATCCCACCTGAAGTGCGGTGTCTGGTTCTGGGGTTCTCAGCACAGGAAGGACATGGACCTCTTGGAGCGAGTCTAGAGAAGGCCACAAAAAAAAGAAAGTTGTAGCTCTTATAAACTGATTTTATATATAGGCTGAGACAGCTGGAGTTATTTAGCCTGGAAAAGAGAAGGTACTGGGAAGACTTTATTGTTGCCTTTCAGTACTCGAAGGGTACTTTCCAGTTAAGTTGTTCAACTGAGTACACACCATGCTAATTTTTCTTTTGTTCATTTCAGTGCAAGCTCAATTAGGTCTCTTAAACCATGGACTAGAAGCACAGCCAGTTACCATGATGGAGCTGGAAGCTCAGATATGGAAGATGCCTCTATTGTTGAGTGCTTATTAACCTATTTCCACTCAAAATAATGACACAGGTTAATTAATCTATCATTGAAAATGTTTGACCTAACTTGACTGACTTTGCTCTATGAGAGTATAAGATTATTTAAGGAGTCAGAAAATCTGAAAAATGCTTTTAAAAGTTGCGCACTGTCTCTCCACTACAAATTTTTTAGTTCCCAGTACTTAAATTCCTGTGCTGTTAGTGTCCTCACAAGAGGTGTCATACTAAAAGGTATGGCACTTGGCTGTGAAAGTCGCAACCAAAAGCTACAATGGTAAGGACAAGGGACAAGAAAGTTTGACAGTGTGAACTGCAAGCAAAGTAAGGCTCAAACTCAAACAGCCACTTTGGCATATGCAGAACACATGCCTTCATTTGGCTCTGCACACTAAGCATGACTTCGGGTGTTGCACCTTGGATCGTGTAGAGTCTTGAGGAGAGAGGGTGCTCCTTCCCTGAGACCACCTGAGAACTGGAAGGACAGAAACAGTTAAAGAGCTTGGGATGCCAGGATATTCACAGAAGCACAGATAAACCCACAGAGAGTTTCAGAAGTGATAGTTAAATCAGATGAAGCTCCACATGAAAACGTTGAAAGTCCATTAAGGCAAATGCCATCACTAGTGGTAATCATTAACAATTGAACCAATTAGCTGCTGCTCAGCAAAAATGTCAGCAGACTCTGAAGCCTATCATTTAAGCAGGTGTAGATGTTTTGGGCTTGATACAGAAACTGGACTTTCACTGCAAGTAGGGTCAGCCTCAATTATGGTAAAAGCCTCCTCTGTATTTGAAGCACATGGCTTAATGTAGTCTCCACTGAAGTAATTTCTGCCCTATCCTGTCTAGGGCCAGAATTTCATTCTAGAAGTCTATAATTTGCTGCTTCTGCACTGGATATCTGCTGCTTAGAATGGCTTTATCCTTTATGGTGTAAAACAGTTTCTTCACAAGTGTTTACAGAATGAAATCATGATGGAAAACTTTAGCTTTCACAGCAGTTAAAATAATTTATCAATAATAGAAATTAACCTGCTATTTGTACTGCCATCTTATACTAATGTCTCTAGAGCCACTGTTTTATTCCACTGAAATATTACTGTCTTATTTCACCACCAAATTTTCTTTCTTTAAAAATGCTAAATTTCTCTGGCAGATGACTTTAAACGTATATTCAATTTCTGTCCAAATTCCTTAAGATACCAAAGACCCTTTCTTTAATGAGCATACAGACCTTTTCAGAGTATATGACTGGGGAATTCTTAAAACATCATCATAAAATTGAGTTACATAGCCCATAAGGTTTCTGTAAAAACAAAACACATTATACTCCTGGTCTGGATTGAATGTGACACTAATTGCAGACACTATTGCTTCTGGCCCATTGCCTCAGGGTGCTATTGTTTTAAAAGTGATCTCAAAAGACAGTGGTGTCTTCAGACTAGGGAAAGTGGGATTTGAATTCCTGGAAGAAGACTGACTATCCTTTGGCTTTCTTATTCTAAAGAGGAACAGAATATGTCTCTAAGTAATCCTAAAAGCAGATCATAGTTAATAGTGTCTCAACAATCTCAAAAGAAGTTGAAAAAAACAGTCACAAAAATGTCAGAAATTCTCAGAGTTATCACAAAAAAGTAAAACTGTCAATGATAGATTTGTTACAGAAACCTGAAACTAGATTTTAGCATAAAATTGACAGTTTTATATTAAAAATAACCCTCTGTCATCTTTTCTAACTTTATAATAATCCTTTTGACTTATACTGAGATTTTCAGTTGAGGCTTCCAAATTTCTCCACAGATATCACTCATTATTTATATGACTGTGCTATATGTTGTTGTACATTCCTGTATGTACGTACGTGCACATATATAGACATATATATGTACAGTCATATGCATGTGTGTAAAAACTCATGCATACAGAGTTTTCAAACACTCTGGGCCTGTATGCCACTGTTAACCCTTCAGAATTATCAGGCACCTGTATGTTACATTTTTAATCAAACCAATCACGAATATTACTGCACAATAAGGTATCACAGACACACTGCAGACTGCTAACCCCCGCCCTTATAAAACAGAAGAGTACTTCAGTCTGGGTTTAACAGTGTTGCAATATTTCTGAGTCAGAATGAGGAATTTACTTACAATTACAAGACAATTCAGAAAGTTGGTGTCATTTAGTGACTTGACTAGTAGACTAAATTTAGGCGATATGTGGTCTATTCTGTGCTGAAGATTGGACAAATCACTTCCTTGTCTTTTATCTGATAATTTTGATCCCTCTTGCAAAGTGTTTTGAAATCTATTAAATACTGAATAAGCACTATTTAGAGATAAATTGGGACACAGATGTTTTTAAAGAGAGAGAGGCTATATTGCATAACAGAGAAAACAACTATGTCTCCTTTTTTTCCCCTCCAAGTCTTCCTTTTTAATGTCTGTGATTTCTCCTCAAAAGCTCATAAAAAAGGATTCTAAATTTGCCAGATCAAGTTTTATGAGCTGCAAACATTTAAAATTAAGTAGATTAAATATATTCTAAAAAAGCATTCAAGATGATTTGCTGAACTTTCCCCCTGTAATGTTGACTGTAGCTGAATAAAAATCCTTGCGAATTAGAAATGCATAAATAACTTGGGAGAATAAGCCTCATGTAATTATGAAAAATAGCCCATATTTTCAAAAAAATTTGGTTTGATAAAATATTTTGAAAAAGAAATATTTCAAAAAATTATTTCTTTGAAAAACAGTTGTAAAATTATTGCATTTGTCAATAGCATGTCTTTCTCCTTCTCCCTGGCCAGAAGTATTTTAAAGACAATGACATTCAGTTCTCAAAAGTTTACCCAAGCACATTTTTGCAACAATTTATTTCAAAACCTTTCAAATAAAAACAATGAACAGAAACATTTCAAGAAGCTCAGCATAAACATGTGGTTCTTTGTTGGCCATTGAGGACTTTTTTGTCGTTCACTCCTCCAGGAAATTATAGATACTCATATTAAAAAATGAAAGGGTCAATAAACAGACAGTAATTATAATGCCAAACTGAATGGCCATGTTGCTATTAGACAAAAAATGTAGTTCTAATTTTGTTCTCTGTGACATTATTTTTACTTACAAGCAATCCTAAAAATAAGCTTAAAGTTTCAAACAAGGAATGAGAAGTTAAATTACACAAGCAGCAACCATAGCAAATTTGACCTAATAACAATTGTTCATCAATAAAAATTTGGGGAAAAAAGTTCAAAGGTGAAAAAGACACTATGACCGGCAGTCACTGAGATCTGGACACCTATTTTCATCCCTCTCTTGACAAATTCTTCCCTAATCAAAAGTAAAGAAAAGGCAGAATAAAAGCAGAAAGAGAAAGGCTAATTAACATAAAACAGCTGCACTGGGTGAGAGCAAAGGTCCATCTCACCAGTTTTCAATAGCGACTGCTAAAGAAGGGATCCACTGTAAGACAGCAAGTATAATTCTACTAGCATTTTCCCCCCTTTCCAAGAATAAGTCATTTAGGGATGCTAAAGGCTGTTTAACAACCTTCTATGCAGCCTTCATCCAAATGGATCTGATTTTTCTGTGATATTTTTGCCACACAAAAGTCACTAAGTTGTAAAAATGAGTTCCAGTGAAGGTATATACCCTCAGTAAAAATGTATTGTCTTCTGTTTACTCTATAAGCTTTGGCTGGTATTTTTTGGAAAACTCCATAAAAGAGTATGGTATAATACACACTTGAAGAAAAGTACAAAGATCAGTGTTTACAAAGCCATTGTGCTGTCTACTCTTTTATATGGATCTGAATCATGGGTCATCTACTGCCACCACCTGTGACTCTTAGAACGTTTCCATCAACGCTGCCTCCATACAATCCTAAACATCCACTGGTCAGATTATGTGACTAATACGTCTGTTCTAGAACAAGCAGCAGTTACGAGTATTGAGGCCATGTTGCTGAGAACACAGCTGTGCTGGGCAGGGCACGTCTCAAGGATGAAGGACCACTGCCTCCCTAAGATCTTACTTTATGGTGAACTTGCCACTGGCTGCCGCAAGAGAGGAGCCCTGAAGATACAAGGACTCCCTGAAACAACATCTCAGCCTTGGCCATATTGATCATCATAACTGGTCTACTCTGGCCTCCAATCGGGAGGCCTGGAGGCACACCATCTATAACGCTGCTGCTTCTTTTGAGAACACACGCAGGATCACTCTCGAGGAGAAAAGACAACACAGAAAGAATCGTGTCTTGCAGAATATACCACCTAAGGAGTCTTTCTGCTGTGCCTTTTGCAACCGGACTTGTCTATCTCGTATTGGCCTTACGCGCTTGTAACAAACGTGGGTAGAGCCTTTCCCAAATCTTCGTTTGCGAAGCCCAGCCATGATGATGATGATGACTCTACAAGCTTTGGCTGGTATTTTTATTATCTACTCCTAGTCATTGTGATGAGAATTAGACAATAATTATTTCATGAGTTGTATGGAGCAGGTGAAAAAGAACTTATAGACCCTCCCCATATCTCTCCTTAGGAATCCCTTTTTGAAGATGTGGAGTCCTAAGGTGTTTAAGGAGCCTAGGCTGCATTCCTGAGGAGTGTGCCATCACACTATGAAATGCAGATGAAAAACATCCGCATGTTCTGTGAAAGGTTACGTGCCATCTTCAGTTATGTGCTACTTCTCTTTTCCTGCTTGGGATCCTAAAGCAATGCTCAGTGAATAAGTACATCATTTTTCACTCTTGTTTAAGAAAGCCTTTGAGAGTCATTTTCGTATAAAAGAAACCACAGTTTTGTGCCTCTTGTCTCTTGTGACCTCATTTTCTCTGTACCTTTGGCAATATGTGAAAATTGTAATAATAATAAATCTGCTCTCCTCAAAAGGCTCCCACACTGCATTTTCAGCCTGATCTCAATATTCGACTGCTTCCGGTTGACACCTCAATGGTCTCTTTTCTAAAGAATAACCTTTTTGTATTGCTTTTCCTTCCACCTTGCCAAGGCCTTTAATACCTAGAATGTAAACTTCCATGGACACAGTAAGAAACACTGTTTTCTGTAAACTGCTTGTGATACGAGAAAAATCAGGGTCACTGTGTTTTTATTTTTTTCATTACTGTTGTGACCCATCACCATTCCCACAGAGTTTTGTTAAACAAATTCATTAACTCTTACAATTTCACTTTATTCCAAAGCCTTTAAAATTAAAGAAAGCATATAAGTTGGAGTTTGGGTGATTTGTCTGGAATTCTCATATAGTGGTGTAGTCCCAGTGATCCTGCATTTTCCACTGACAAACAGAGATAGGATAGGAGAAAACTATTCAATCTTTTCCTTTTTTTTTTTTTTTACATGAGTATTTTTCTCCCAAGTATAAATTTACAGCTAGTCTGCTCCTGAACTCTGTACACATCTATTTGTGTGGAGTTACACATTTGAGTCATAAATTAACCTGTTTCTGCAGAGGTTGCTGTCTGGAGCTATTTGAATTTGATCCTCCAGAGGAACAATATTAAAAGTTTAGGTGAAGACACATTAACATTGATTTTCATTCAATTTTGCTGAGACATACACTGGTAATTAACATCCATTTGCCAACTCTGGCACCTATCAAAGGAGTATGGAAACAAAATTTAAAAAAAAAATTCATTTCTGTAGTATAAAGTCAGTATGAAAGGGTTATTTTTTGTCTCCACCTCTTTCTTTTTACTATAAGGCTATAGGATTTAAGTTCCTTTTTAATAACTTGTCAAATATCTCAAAGCCAGGTGGGATAAAGGCCTTACAAATACTACAAAACCTTGTAGTTTGTATGTAAATAACATTTAATCATGCCTGTAAAACAAATAGAACTTTAAAATAGTATTAATAATGTTGGAAAAAAACATGTAAATATAAACCAAGAATAGGTTCTTGCATATTGTCATTATGTCATCATGTTTGACATCTTTTAGGTACCGGCTCTCTGGAATTTTAGCCTGGCCTTGTAACTTTCCAAGAATTGTTTTCCTCTGTGTGTCATTAGAGATGTCATAAGTGTGGTCTTACATCTTCTCTGGTGATGTGGAAAGAAGCTATGGCACACTTTGCTGAAAATGCCTAGTGTCTGAGGGACTCAGATATAAACTGAGTACAGAAAACACTCTTTCCTAGGTGGTTCTATTTAAATATATAGGGAAAGTAATTTTTTTTTCCTATTCCTATGTTAATTATTGTCAAATTAAACACAGACGTTAAGAAATAATTGAAGTTTTATGGTTGGGCTCAATGATCTTATAGGTCCTTTTCAACTGTAACGATTCTATGAGTAGATGATTTTATGTGGCAGAGCTACTTTAAGCTGTGAGTAGAAAATACTTTCTCATTCTTCCATAAGTTTGATCCTTAACTGGAGGAAAGAGACAAAATAAGTGTATTTATTTTCACAAATGTTATATCTAAGAGCCAAATGAATGAACAAAAAGCTCAGAGAAACTGAAGCATTTTCTCTCCATTTCAGTCTTCAAACTTTACACTCTAAAATAGTGATAGATTTACTTCTAGACATGATATGTCTCTTCAAAATAGAAAATGCATTTTTCTAAAACATAAGAAAATAAAACATTTAAACCAATGTTTCACACCCCCCCAAAAAAAAAAAAAAATCCAACTTATCTTATATAGTAAGAAGATTTTTAAAAAATGTTGCAGATAGAGTGAAACTGTAGTTTTGACATTTAAAAGGTGAAGGGATCTTTAGTGTCTCCTTTGGATGCTAGTTTTTAAGTAAAGGATCAAGAAAAAACTTGAAAGCCTCTAAACAAGTTGGTCAGTTAGAGAGAGAAATGCAGGAACCAGGATCAAGAGAAAATATCTAGAATAATGGTTCATATATCTCTAAGGTGAATGTGAAAAATAAATTAGGGCGACTGGACTGCCATGCAGCTTTGAACAGTAGGCTCCTACGAGTAGGGGTTTTAGGGAAGTCACAGCACTAGAACACAATTACTATGTTTTGATTTGAAAGTAACTACTTAAAATATTACAAATAAGTTTCTTCCTAATAAGAAGGAATGCAAGCATTGTTACTACCTGGAAAAGTTTGACTTGCTGGTGGCCTATAGGCTTGGTGTAGACCCTTAAATTGGTCAGCTTTAACAAATGAGTTTTTACGTATCTGCCTGTCTTTGTATATATCTGTATATATACACCTATGTTGGGGCGCGCGTGTCCGGCCCCAGCCCCAGGCGGGGAAAGGAAAGAGAGAGAGAGAGAGGGGGAGCGCTTCACCGGCGCAGACTGTGCCCACGTGGGAGATGAGAGGGGGAATCTCGGAGCACACAAAGGAGAAGGACAACTCTAAACCCGGGCAGACGGAGCTCACTTAGCCCTGTAAGGCCATCCATCTAAGAGAAGGTCACTCTAATTAAACCTACATCCTGAGGACCTCACTGCTACTGTCCAAGCTTGCTAGACCCTGGTAGATGAACCTTAGGGTTAAAGGGTGGGTTCAGTTCCACGCACACTGCATCTCACCTAAAAAATCCATTGTGCAGGCTCAAAGGCCTTACACACGTTTGCAAAGCCCTGTAGCGACATCTTCTACTAATGCAGTCACACAAAGATCAAAAGACAAAGGCATGCACCTGCCTCCAAAGGTGTACCCAAATTGACTCTTGCATGCTGGAACATCAGAACCATGCTCGATTCTGTGGATAGTGGACATCCTGAGCGTCGCTCTGCCCTAATTGCCCATGAACTGTCACATCTCAGCATCGACATTGCTGCTCTCAGTGAAGTTCGCCTTCACGAGGAAGGCAGCCTTAGAGAACATGGTGCTGGTTACACACTCTTTTAGTCAGGTAAACCCAGGACAGAAAAGCATCTCTCAGGAGTCAGCTTCATGATTAATGAAGCCAACAGGTCATTCTGACCACATTATCTCCCTACGCCTTCCACTACACAACAAGCAACTCATTGTCCTCTTTAGTATATATGTCTCAACTCTCCAAGCTGACCCTGCTGAAAAAGATAAATTTTACTCTGACCTGCACCGCCTTACCTAAAAGGTTCCTGCAGATGATAAGATCATTATCCTTGATGATTTCAACGCCAGAGTAGGAAAGAATTTTGAAGCCTTGAAAGGAGTATTAGGCAAGCATGGTGTTGGAAGCTGCAATGATAATGGTCAACTTCTGCTAGAATTCTGTGTGGAGCAACAGCTCACCATCACCAACACTATCTTTCAGCAGAAAAATAGTCTGAAGACAACCTGGATGCATCCTAGATCTAAGCATTGGCACCTCATTGGTTATGTCTTGGTGTGACAGAGAGATGTCCGTGATGTCCACCACACCTGTGTGATGCCCAGTGCAGAATGCCAAACAGACCATCGTCTTGTGCGCTGTAAGTTTAACTTCAAACTTAAATTCAAACCTTAAAGGGGCAGTATCCCAAGGAAGAGACTCCAAGTTAACGACTTCCAATCAGCCACAGTGAGAAACAAATTCCAGGCAAATCTTCAAACTAGGCTCGAAAACCATTCCACAGATTCTACAGATACCTCTCCTGAAACACTCTGGTACCATATTAAAAACAGCATCCTGCAGTCCTCTGAAGAATCCTTAGGGTTCTCCCTAAAGAAAAACAAGGACTGGTCTGATGAAAACAACCAAAAGATCCAGGAATTGTTGAGGAAGAAGAGAACCACCCACCAAGTACACCTTGCACTGCCATCCTGTCACCTAAGAAAAGCAGCCTTTTGTCTTGCATGCAGCAAGCTCCAACAGAAACTCCACGACATCCAGAACAAGTGGTGGATCGATCTAGCTGAAAAAACACAATTATGCACAGACACAGGTGATCACAGAGGGTTCTATGAAGCCCTGAAAACAGCATACGGGCCTACATATCAAGCTCAAAGTCCTCTACTCAGCGCTGATGGTCAAATGCTTCTGACAGATAAAACCTCCATTCTGAATTGATGGTCTGAGCACTTTCAGACTCTTTTCAGCACTAGCCATGCAGTCCAAGACTCAGCTATTCAGTCCATCACACAACAACTGGTGAAGTATGAATTGGATACTGCCCCCACTCTAGGAGAAACCCTCAAGGCCATACAGCAGGTGAAAATCGGCAAGGCAGCTGAGGTTGATGGAATTCCATCTGAAGTCTGGAAACATGGGGGCCTTGCACTCCGTGCTAAATTTCATGAGTTTATAGTGCGCTGTTGGGAACTAGGTGAACTACCATCAGACCTTCGAGATGCAGTCATCATCACCTTATATAAAAAGAAAGGAATTAAATCAGACTGTTCAAATTACTGTGGTATTACTCTGCTTCCATTGCTGGTAAAATCCTGGCAAGAATACTCTTGAACAGACTAATACCCGCTATACCAGAAGGAATTCTACTCGAAAGCCAGTGTGGTTTCAGAGCCAACAGGAGTACCACAGACATGGTGTTTGTTCTCAGACAATGCAAGAAAAGTGTAGCGAACAGAATAAAGGTCTCTATGTAGCCTTTGTTGATCTCACCAAGGCTTTCGATACTGTGAGCAGAAAAGGTCTGTGGCAGATTTTGGAGCGTTTAGGATGTCCCCCCAGGTTCCTTAAAATGATCATCTCACTATATGAGGATCAGCACGGCCAAGTCAGATATGGCAATGCACTTTCTGAGCCCTTTCTAATAACCAATGGTGTAAAACAAGGCTGCGTTCTTGCACCAACCCTATTCATAGTCTTTTTCAGCATGATGCTCCAAAGGGCCATGGCAGACCTCGATGATCAGGATGGCATCTACATTCGATACCGTACTGATGGAAGCCTTTTCAACCTAAGGCATCTGAAGGCCCACACTAAGACCTTAAATCATCTTGTCCGGGAGCTGCTTTATGCTGATGACGCCGCCCTTGTCGCCCACACAGAAGCAGCTCTGCAGTGTTTAACATCCTGCTTCGCAGACACTGCTGAGTTTTTGGGCTGGAAGTCAGCTTAAAGAAGATAGAAGTTCTCTATCAACCTGCACCTCAGAAAGTCTTCCATCATCCCCATATCACCATTGGCCAATCAGTGCTCAAATCAGTCCAACAGTTTAATTACCTAGGTAGCCTCATCTCCTTGGACGGTAAGATCAACAGAGAGATAGACAACAGGTTAGCAAAGGCATATAGAGCTTTGGGAAAACTCCATAAAAGAGTTTGGTGAAATAAACATTTGAAGAAAAGTACAAAGATCAGTGTTTACAAAGCCATTGTACTGTCTACTCTTTCATATGGATCTGAATCATGGGTCATCTACCGCCACCACCTGCCTCTCCTAGAACGCTTCCATCAACGCTGCCTCCGTACAATCCTAAACATCCACTGGTCAGATTATGTGACCAATACATCTGTTCTAGAACAGGCAGCAGTTACGAGTATTGAGGCCATGTTGCTGAGAACACAGCTGCGCTGGGAAGGGCACGTCTCAAGGATGAAGGACCACCGCGTCCCTAAGATCTTGCTTTATGGTGAACTCGCCACCAGCTGCTGCACGAGAGGAGCCCCAAATAGAAGATACAAGGACTCCCTGAAACAACATCTCAGCCTTGGCCATATTGATCAACATAACTGGTCTACTCTGGCCTCCAATCGGGAGGCCTGGAGACACACCATCTATAACGCTGCTGCTTCTTTTGAGAAAGCACACAGGATCACTCTTGAGGAGAAAAGACAATGCAGAAAGAATCGTGCCTTGCAGAATATACCACCTATGGAGTCTTTCTGCTGTGCCTTTTCCAACTGGATGTGCCTATCTCGTATTGGCCTTTTTAGCCACCAGCGTTCTTGTAACAAAAGTGGGTAGAGCCCTTTCCAAATCTTCATTCGCAAAGCCTAGCCATGATATCTATGTTAATCTGCTATTACTTTATTAAACATGGCACAAGAACATAAACTGTGACCAAACACAGGCTGCACAGAACTAATGCAATGCAAATAGCAATACAATAACACAGGAAACCATTGTTTTTTCATGATTATCAAATTGATATTAGCTACCCTAGAGAGCACACAAGAAATTGCAAAGAAGGATGGATATGAGAGAGAAACATTACTCACAGAGTAATGGAAGGCCAAAGCCCAACTAGACTTAAAATTGCCCAGTGACACAAGGAGTAATAAGAAGAAATTCTGTCAGCTTGCTGATAGAAAAATGTTCAGAGCAAAAAGTTCAGAGGAAATGTGGCACTGTTGATGAAAGGGAGAAGACAGCGCAGTGATGGATGACATGGATAAAACTAAAGTACTTGATGCCTTCTCCACCTCCCTACCTCAGTCCCTCTAGGAAAAGCCTGAGACCAGAGCACTGCACAAGCCAGTCATGCTTGGGAAGGAGAAGAGCAGTCAAGAGTGGAATTGTCACAGGTTAGGGGCTACTTGAAGGATCCTGATGTGCTAAAATCCCTGGGCCTGGGTGAGATTCATCTGAAAGTGTTGAAGCACACAGCTGGGGTGATTGTAAAGCTGCTACTTACCTGTGGCCAAAGAAATTGAAGCAATCTGGAAAAGTCTCTTACAAATGAAAATAATATGCCCAGCTATATAAATGTCAGGAATAACCATTTGGGAGTTACAGGCTGGTCAGATTCATCTCAGTCCCTGAAAACAGATTCTTAGATGGTATTTCTAAACAATTGTGCTGGGTCTAGATAGACAGGTTTTTTAAGAGTAGCTAATATGGAGCCATGTTTTGGATTTGTGATCAAATCAGTGCTGATAATACAGGGATGTTTTTGTTACTGCTGAGCAGTGCTTGCACAGCATCAAGGTATTTTCTGCTACTCACCCCTCCGAACCAATGAGGAGGCTGGGGGTGCACAAGAAGTTGTGAGGGGACACAATCAGGACATCTTACCCCAACTGATCCAAGGGATATCCCACATCATACAGCATAATGCTTAGCACATAAAGATGGGGGGGAGGATGCCAGGGGGGCCAGTGCTCGGGAAGTGACTGGGCATTGGTCGGTTGATGGTAAGAAATCATTTTCATTTTTATGACTTGCCTTTCTTGGGTTTTATTTTCTCTCTCTCTCTTATCTTTTTCCTTTTCCTTACTATTATTTTTGTTGTTTTATTGTTAAACTGTCTTTATCTCAATCCACAGGTTTTCTCACTTTTACTCTTCTTATTCTCTCTGCCATCCCGCTGTGGGGGGAGTGATGACTGTGTGGTTCTTAGTTGCTGGTTGGGGTTAAACCATGACAACACTGAAGAACAAGAAACAAAGGTTAACCAAGGACTGATCATGCTTATTAAATCAATTGTCTTCAGTGATAAAGTGACTAGTGATGTGAATGAAGTGACAATAGTGGATGTAATACACCTTAACTTTGCTGGGGCCCTCAGCAGCACTCTCACATGTAAATTGAAGAGGGATGAGTTGTATGAATGTACACCTAGGTAGGTTTAATATTGGCTGGACTTCTGTGCTCAGAGGGTAGTAATCAGTCATATGATGTCCAGTGGAAGCTGGTAATCAGCACTAGACCCAGTGGGGTGACAATGGCTCCACGACTATTTGGTATCTTTGTCAACAACCTCAATGATGAGACAAGAATTCTCAGTAAATCTGTGGAAGATATTAAATCAAAGTAAATGTTTCACACAGTAAATATTAAAACTTCAATTCAGAGACATCTTAAGATGTTGGAGGACTGGGCCAAAAGGAAGGCCATGCAGCTCACATTTGACAAGTTCAAAGTTCTGTTTCTGGAACAGAATAACTCAGTACAGCTGTGAGCTGACCAAATGGCCATGGAGGTGTAGCAAATACGTGGCTGAATCTAAGGCCCCAGTGTGTTCTCATTAGAGATGAGGCAAACTGCGTACTGATTTAAGTTAGGAGAATTTTTGAAGGAACTTATTATTCACTACTACCTTGTGAGGCTACACCTCAACCATTGTATCCAGCTTTTGGTCCCCTTATTCAAGGCTGATGTGGAGAAACTGGAGAGTCCCTGTCAGAAAGAACCTATCCTATGAAGACAGGATGAGACAGATGGGGTTGTTCAACCTGGAGAAGAGAAGATCTCATTGTGGCCTCCCAGTTCCTCAAGAGGGCTTATAAGAAAGGAGGGAGAGGGACTTTTTATATGGGCAGATAGTGACAGGACAGGCTTTAAATTGAAAGAGAGCAGGTTTAAATCAGATGTTAGGAAGAAATTCTTTACTCAGAGAGTAGTGACACACTGGAACAGGTTGCCTAGAGAACTTTTGGGTGCCCTATCCTTGTCAGTGTTCAAGGCCAGTTTGGAAGGGGCCCTGAGCAACCTGATCTAGTGGATGGTATCCCTTGCCAATGGCTGGAGGGTTGGAACTAGATGATATTTAGGGTCCCTTCCAAACCAAGTCTTTCTATGATTCATTCTGTACCTGGACTTGCTGACAGGCAATGGCCACAAACTGCAGCTTGAGAGGTTCAAGAAGGGCATTATGAATATATTTTCCAGCACTGGAATGCTGAAAAATGGTAGTTCAGCACAGCACTAAGATTACACAGAGGAGTTGTGGAGTTTCCACTCGTATGGGTTTTCAGGACACGATAAAGTGAATCTGATTTAGTGTTAGCAATATTCCTGCTTTGAGTAGGAGGTTGGATGAAATAATCCAAAGATCCTTCCAATGATTCCCTTGTTCTGATTCTAATTTTCTACTTCTTAATGCAGTGGAGTTTTATACTGTTTCCATGTTCTTAAGAATGAAGAAAATGTACTTTCACTTGTATCTATGTAGGCAGTGTTGTTGTCTGGGATGGTGGAAGTCTACATTTATTTTGAAGAAACAGGAAAAAATGGTGAAGAAGTTAGAACTGATTTGTTATTTATCTGAGTAAGGTGGTGTCTATTACTTCTAGTAAGAATCTGACACAAGAATTTGGGCAGAGAAAGCAGCTTTTTGTTTCTTTGCTTCCTTCAGTTCAGGGATCAGGATCACCTTGGTACAATTATCTGGTAACTAAGAGAGCTGTGGATGTTCTCATCAGTAAGATCTCAGTAAATAGAAGCTGTCAAATAGTAGACTGCAGAGAAGTGTTCTATATTACCAGCTACTACAAGAACACTTTGAGTTATAAATATCCATAAGCTTTAATGGAGAAGAGAACTGTGCCTGTCAGCAGAAAAAAAATACTATCAACCTGTGATGCCCTACACAAATAATGTCAAACCTGGGGCATGATGCAGATTAAGGTGCACTTTAAGCCATCTACTAAATGGAATATTAGCTGGGAACTGGATTTTGCCATCAATGAAACATAATTTAATATATCTGAAGGCCAGTATTGGTTCACCTATCTCATCTGCAGGTGCAGTGAAGGAAAAAAAAAGCCTTTTGACTGTAAGAAAGTACTCCCTTCTATTACTGAGCTCAGCAGTGAGTTTTGATCCTGATTGTCTTCCATGGCAGCATCTTGAAAGGAAAATATTTTTAACTTTGAACACAGGAATACTCTCTGCTTCTCTGAGTATAATATCACTGTATCCCAGTGAAGGATGAGCAGTGCTTTCATAACTTTCTACTTTAAAGTAAAAGAGGATGTATTTAAGTTGACATGAACAGCTGATAGGAAACGTTAACCTGGGATTATCTTCCCAGGTAGATAATCTGAGTTTACAATACTAATTGATATTCTAATCTAATTTCTACTGTTATTTTGCCATTTTACCCTTCGCAAGATATGATCTTGCTTGATCTTGCCACCACTTATGCTAGGTTTACCCTACCTTAGCACTTTAAAAATTAGGCTAACAAGCTCTACCCACCTTTTGTAACACCTTGAGAACTACAGAAACCAAAAATGCTAAGTATTTTAACTGTGCAGAAAAGATGTGTGTGTGAAGTGTGAAGAATCTTTGAAAATCTTTAAAAATTTCCATGACTATTCCTAATAGAGAGTTTATTTGATTGCAAGCACTTTGACTCTTGACCTGTTGTTCACCCTTGATTCAGACATCCAAAGACTCCCCAAATTTTGGGGCCTACAGACAAGAACAAAACAATAAACTGAAGGGGACACAACTTAGAGGAGACAAGGACAAAGCTAAGAAACTGCAGAGAAAATTGCCAATAATGAGAGTGGAGTTATGCAGAGTTTGGAAGTCAGGAATGAAGATAATGAGAGGTTAATGAATAGATCATAATAGAGGTTGTCCATAATGTAGATGATTACTAGACCAGCATTTCAGATTAAATTAATAAAGGAAAAGCAAGAAAGGCCAGTGATGAAGCATGCAGCTGAAGCAACTGAAGATCAAGTTTAGACCATTTTTTGCATTGATATCAAAGAAAAACAGCTAATTTTAAAAAGAGAAATTATAGCAATGAAAAGAATTAGAGACAATTTTAAAAAGAAAAATATATGGGGATAGAAAAAGATAGAATATCTGCATTGTATAAACTTACCAAAAAAATCAAAGAAAAATGAATAGAGAGCTTGGAAGAACTGCTGAAGTTAGAGTATAGCTCAAGCAACCAGTTAGAAGCCAGTTAGAAGGTCCTATTGTCACTGGGCTGTTATTTTCTAACCAAGTATGTACTACCTCTTGATTACATTGTGAGGGAATTTCATGCTTACACAATTAAACCTGGTTCAATATTTAGGGAATACTTCAAGAAATGCTTCAGATGGCATTCCAGACCTATGCCTACAGATTAGCTTCCCAGTTGTCCCACCAAACTCTTACCATGATTATATTTTATATAATATATTAAACATTCTATATTTAATGCATATAATATATAATATATTAAATTATGCACAAATAAATATATTATTTACAAATATATTATAATTTAAGTGGCTTTCTGGCTTACCTGATTATTCCATCTGGAGTGAAAGCTCTCTATTCCGTTAGAGAAATCTACATACAACTAAGGGAAAAGAAGAAACTATATATATATTATATACATATATACAAATTATATTTTAATTTTTATATATCCTTGAATATATAATGTATCACATAAATTCTTAAATACATCAAGTTATATTAGTCCTAAATTAATACTGTATAGATCAAGAAAAAGCATTTTGGAAATGTATCAAATGAAGCTTTTGAAACCTTTGTGCAACAGACAAGGTATGACAGTTGAAGTGGTGCCATTACGTAGACTATACAGCAACATGGTTGTAATAGAAAAGGATATGGACATGAAAAGATCAGGGGGTACTTAAAAAGTTGTATTGTATTGGCTTTATGTGGCAAGCTTTTGGTAGCAGGATGGGCTACAGGGATGGCTTCTGTGAGAAGCTGCCAGAAGCTTACACTATGTCTGGCAGAGCCAATGTCAGCCGGCTCCAAGACGGACCTGCCATTTTCCAAGGCTGAGCCCATGAGCAGCAGTGGTAGTGTCTCTGGGATAACAAAGGTAAGAAGCGGGAAAAAACCTGCTGCACAACAGCAGCCAGAGAGAGGGGTGAGAATAAGTGAGTGAAATAACCCTGCAGACACCAAGGACAGTGCAGAGATTCCCCTGCAGCCTGTGGTTCAGACCATGGTGAGGTAAGCTGTCTCCTGCAGTCCATGGAGGTCCAAGATGGAGCAAAATCCACCTTCAGCCCATGGAGAACCCCATGTAGGGTCAGGTGGGTGCCCAAAAGATGGCCCTGTGGAAAGAGGAGCCCACGCTGGAGCAATCTGCTCCTGAAAGGGCTGCATCCTATGAAAGGGACACACGCTGGAGCAGTTTGTGAAGAACTGCAACCCATAGGAAGGCTCTCAGGTTGGAGAAGGTCATGGAGGACTGTTTCCTGTAGCAGGGACCCCACAGTGCAGCAGGGGAAGAGTGCAAGGAGGACGGAGCAGCACAGACAAAATGTAATGAGCTGATCACAACCCTCATTCCCCATTCCTCTGGACTGCTTGGGAGAGGGAGATAGAGAAATCGGGAGTGAAGCTGAGCCAGGAAGAAGAGAGGTGTGAGAGGAGAGTGCTTTTAGATTTGGTCTTATTCCTCATTATCTTAATTCACTGTTAACTGGCAATAAAATAAACTAATATCTCCAAGTCAAGTCTGTTTTGCCTGTTACGGTGATCTCCCTGTCCTTACCCTGCCCCACTAGACTTTTATCATATTTTCTTCTCCCCAGTCCACAGTCAAGTTGAGAGGTTTAGTGGGCATGTGGTGGCTAGACAAGGTCAACCCACCAGATATACCAAGGGCTTTTCTTACCTATTGTGAGTGAAAAAAGGATGTGACTTTTGGGTCTGTTGAAAGGTATCCTTTGAATTTTTTTTTCTCCTTTGCATCCCATTGACTATAAAAGAAGACCAATTCAGCTCCAGGCTTTCAATTCTTTTCTCTTACCCCTACACATCTATCATCTTCCTAGGGCAAAATATCGCGTGCGCAAGGGTAGATAATGGCAGAGACCATTAATGGCACCTTCTCAGAGTTTTACATAAGGACACAGGAATCATCTTGCTAGAACAGGTTATCTAGGTCCGCCATTCAGAGTCTGAGGACTAGCAACAAGCTTCCCACAGGAAGATATGTGAAGTAAACCATGGGAAAAATGCTTCATTAAATGGCTCATCTCTATTCCTTAAGTTTGTGATTTGCTTAAGGCCTGAAGTGTGAATTTTGATCTCCCTTTCAAATACTCTATTGTTGTTAGTAAATATTCTGATATTATATTTTCCTGCTAGGCATATAAACATCTAACAATCCTCTAAAACTTACTCAACTATAACCTTCAACAGCATTCTGTGACATTGATGAAAATTAAAGCCCTGTTACAGAGTGAGAGAACGGTTTGTTTTATCAGCAAAAATTTGTCCCCTTTTGAATTCATTGAGTATTTCTGTTCTTGTGCTAGAAAACAAAAAGTACAGTCACAAAGGACTTCATGGATATTGGGAGGAATTCCTGACTTAAGAGATGAATGGTAGTTAAAAAAAAAAAGTTACAGGCTTTTCTACAGTTATCTGTTTTCCCATTTAACTTCCAGTAACAAAGAGAAAAGGAGCACAAATTATATTGTACCACAACAGAACGATCAGTGACAAATGTCTGTCAGTAAGATTACCATTGCAGATAGATTATGTAAACATATGCTTCAAAACCATTTTTCCTTATGCATTCTGTCTCGTCACAAAGATGCCAACTGGATAGATTGACTCTGCAAATAAGATGAGCATATTTAATAAAATGAGAATGAAGAAATGATAACATTTTATTATCTTGTTTTAGAACACTTTCTTCGTTCAAATTTTGTCTGGAAAAAAGATTAAGCACAGTTAATCAAGGTTTGTCACTAGGTTCCAGTGATGATTTTTTACACTGCAAAATAAAAAGCACAAAAGTAGCACAAAAGAAAGGGACATATGGAGTTGCTTGTGGTTTCTTACAGACTTCAAGCAAAGAACAGATTTTTACAGACTTTTAATACAGAGAAACTTAAACTCACAATACTTTGTCTCTTCAGTTGTTCCCAAAAGCAAATAAAAATATTACTGTGAAGCAAATAAAAATATTACTGTGCACGTGGTGTGGCAAGGAGGGGCTCCATACCACAAGAATCCATACCATGGCATTACTTGGAAGAAATTATATTTTCCTGTTTTCGAATATCTTTAGTCTTTCATACTACTGTAGATCTAATTTATAGAAGGGATCATAATTCCCTTCATGTTCAATTCCTGGAGCATGCCTGTTAGTTTGCACATTGCCTTTGCAAAGGTGTACCAGCACAATGAATAAATCCCATTGCAATGAGACAGTCATGAATTTGAGTCCAAAAGACTGTTAGTGATGGAAATCCAACTTTTCTTTTACCTCAGAGGTTTAGCATATTTATTAATTAGAAGGAAATCAATTACATGTTGTAGATGCGGAACCTCAAGAGGCTGTATCTATAGAAAGACCTTTAGACAAAGCTGATCTTTAGGGTGATCTTTAGTAGTAGTATAGGTGTCTTGGTTAAGTTAATTTTCTAGATTTCCTCAGTGGGCATGGAAAGATCAAAGATGGGACAAATCAATCTTTAGAGGTGTATAAGAAAGGAATTTGAAAAGTGGGATGTACTACCCTCTGGAAGTGTTGATTTGTGTCCATTGAGAAGGAATCTACTCTAGACTAGATTATTGGCCAATTCTTTTTTTAAATTAACAAAAGAAACCTAAGGTTTTTTTTGGTCTGAATCAAACCCTTGTTGGTTAACTGAAAAGACTTGTTTGAAGAATGCTAAATAGAATCCAGAAGTCATTGTGCACTGAGTGGTGGATGCCTTCTAGGAAAAGTGTATTTTATACTTTCTGGTGAAGATTCCTTAATTATGAGATATTTCAGATCTTTTCTTCCCTCTAAAATGCTGCCTCTCTCACTTTTGGGGAGATTCCATGTTTTCTTATTCTCCAAATTGCTATTTTTCCACAGTATTTCCGTAATATATTTTTCTTATGGCATATGGTAGAACTGAAGAATATAGGGCTTTCTGGCTTGTCTCATCTACTCTTTTTTTTCCAAAACATTTTCTTTTAATCTGATATTTTACTTTGTCTTAACCTACTTTTCTGATTTAGATTTGAGTTAATACAATGCTCTGAATCTTGACATCTCTAAATAGTTTAACTGAAGTGAGAACGCTCACATTTCTTCTGTAAAGTCCACACTTAGACACACAGGCTGCTATCTTTATCACCACTCACTGTGTAACTAATTGTCTTGGCTCTTATTGTAAATTTCCTGATTTTCTTCTGGTATAAATTCATTCACTGTAACAGAGGTGCAAGTTCACTGCTGTTAATGGAAGTCTCTCTGACTTATTCTGCTGTTCACAAAACCAGGATCAATAATATGTGAGTCCTAAACGTTCTATAGCATGAAGCATTATACTAAACATATGATTTCAATATGACAGGATTTATTTCATAATGCTTTAAATCTAGGTGATTATTTTTCCTGATTAACATTAATAAGTTGAAAATTCTTTTCTATTTAGACTTTTAAGAGTTGTCTTATTATTTCTCCTTCAGTGGCACTCTGTTTCAGTGAAATGTATTAAAAGTAAAAATTAAATAAATCTGCATTAGAACAACAGGATGTTATCTACAGGATAGCAAGGCTAGGTAGAAGAGGAGGAGCTTCTCTGTGTTCTGGTACAAGGTGAAGAATCCCCTGTGCTTAACTGACCTGGAAAGAGCTTATTCATTTCCTTTCAATTTTGTATAGATGGTTAATTTTTTTTTCTTAGAAAAGCCTTGTTCTTTTTAAGAAGACAAATAATTTCTATTGATTACAGTGTTATCTAATGGTGAGGAAGAAGCTTGCATGCCTGCTACTGACTTCAACTGAGAAGTCAATCATGACTGCTACAGCTGAATCTGGAGGAAAACTACAAAGCAGTTTACTGACTGAAAAATGGAAACAGGAGGAAAGGGATTATGTCTTACTCAGGGCCAGGAAGCAAGTATGAATCTTTATTTAGGAAATGTCCAGTTTCCTGATATTTCATTACCTGGCCCAATCTATTCAAATTCTAGCTTTCAAATGCAATATGCTGGGTGTCAGTACATGCACTGTTCAAAGATGGGGCCAGATATTGTAGAAAAAAAAAGTGCTACCATGAATAAGCAACACATTTTATTTGTACACAGACTTTCTTTATGATTTACCATCTCTAAGCTTGTCACTTACTAGTCTCTAAACACTAGTCAATGAGCTTAATGACTGGTTAAAAATGAAATGAAACTCTTAAGAAAAGGAAGGCCGAGCATGAGCACAGCTGGAGGAGCTTGAGTCACTGCCAGCTATCTACGTATTTATCAAGTTGCAGCTTTCTCAAGCATGATGCCAGGAATAAGCCAAAGGAAAAACATAAGAGGTCAAAGAACTACTTGAGAGATTAATGTAGTGCACTCATGTCAGTTTTCAGGTTTTAGTGAGTCTTACGTTTAATTTCACTATTTCACAAATATCCGAATGAGATGTAATTCCATTTGAAACACATTAAAGACTGTTACTCTTTGAAGCAGACTTTGAATAATAGAATCACAGGCCTGGAAAGGACTTCAAGAGGACATTTCTTCCATTTTCCAGCTCTAATGCAAACTAAACTGTGCTTATATCTGTCTGACTGGTGTTTATTCTAAAAATCTCCAATGATGGAGTCTTTACAATCTCCCATGCCATTATCTTCCTGGCTCTCTCTGTCCTTAGGACTGGAATTTGCTTCCTAGCACCTAACTTTGTAATTTAAGTCCATTACTTCTCAGCCTCACCTACTGATGATACACAGAACAAATTGTTGCTTTCCTCTTTGTGTTAGCTTTTCATGTATTTGAAGTCTATTGTCATACCTCACCTTTAATTATGTACTGAGAACCTCTTGGCTTCAAGAGAAACATAACTTACCAGCTATAAAGGCAGAGAGTTTATATAACAGAAGCCACACTGTGATCAAGAAAACAAGAGTCTTGGTAAAAGTGGCTACCCTAACTGATTAGTTGTTCCTTTGGTTAACCTGCCAGCCTGTCCTTGAAAGTCCAGGATCATGAACACTTGTGTTTACTTCCCTTCTTCCTGCAATATTAACGAATCTGAATTCTTTAGCCAATTTTTCTACATTTATAAGGCCTACCATTCGGGAAAGAGGCTGTGTTCATTTGAAATATTCCTCTGTTAGGAAATATTTGTCACCATACCTAAATATACACAGCTATGTATAAGCCAGACTAATCCACTCACAGAACCTAAATGAAAATGAAACAAGAGTACATATTAATTTTCCCATTTATATCCTACCTTACACTGATAGCCTCTACATTAATTTCTCAATTAATTTCACTGCAAATCTGTTAAATATCTGAGTCTCCTCTGGCTAAATCAGGAGCTTATGATAGTTAGTCTAAGGTTTAGGCCTGTAATCCCCTTCTTACTGCCTGTATGACCTTCTTGCAGACTGGCACACTAAGCTGGCACATTTCAGTATCTCATGTATTCAATTTCATAATAAAGTAGAAAGAGTTTATCCCTGCCCTTTTTTGAAAGTATTTGGAAGTCACTAAAGCACTACTTGGTGTGGTTTTCTCCTTCTTTATCACATGTTTTACTGCTTGACAAAAATGCTGTGGGCAAAGTACTTAGGACACTGTTTTGCCCTTGGATATCAAGTTTTCTACCAACTCTGCCATACTCCAACCCTCCCACTTCTCTATGCTAACAGTGCTGACTAACCTGCCTTTGAACAGTATTGAAAGGATCTTCTTGCTTAGACTTGCAAGACCAAGTGGACTTGGTGGTACAGGCACTTTGTGTAGAGCCTGTTCTGCACCCTCCAATAACTTATTAAAAATACTTAAACAGAATGCTGGGTGTCATATAATTACTTCAAACAAGATGATGGTAGCACTATATAACCTTAAGTTTAATAGTTTTGCAGCTATAGACATCATTATAACATAATTTTACTAACAAATGTACATTGAAAAGTTGCTTAGAATTTTTAAATTATTTTTTTTTTCATGAATCATTCAGAGGAAAAGGTTTTTTTATTAAATTTTGAAGAAGTCTCTGCTGATTGCTGCCTTTCTGTTTTATTTGTGTTATATGCCACTGACTGTTTACTGGTAGGGATATTTAGGGATATTAGATATTATAAATATGCAATATTTTCAGTCTAATTCAAAACTGCAGTAGTACTTTAACTTATGGATTCATGTAATTTTAGTCTCCCATGTAAAAGTGGTTTTATTCTGATCCTTGTGTGATGTTCCATTTATAAAGTGAGACTTTAGTTTTATTCTTACAGAAATAATGTGGTAGGACCTGTGATCAAAGCAATGAGTCATGACAGGATAGCTCAGGTGGCTGGAGTGGTAGGATAGACTGATCCAAGATCTTCGAGAAAGACAGGCAGAGAAGGCAAGGAGTATTATTGTCTATGTGAAGGAGCAGCTCAAATACATGGAGATGGATGAGAGCTTGTGGGTCTCAGAGAGGCCAGTGAAGGTGCCACTGTGGAGAAAGTGTGTTATCAACCACCTGATCAATGTGGTCAGAGGAAGTGGATAAAGTCTTCTTGAAACACTCAGTGAAGTCTTTTGATCCTATGACGCTGGTTCTTATAAGAATTTTAAAATCTATTGGAAGGGCACTGTGGTAAGAAGCAAGCTATCCAGGAGGCTTCTGGATTGTATTGGGGGTAAATTTATGATACAGACACTGGAGGGGCCAGCCAGGTGAACCTGTCATTCACTATCTAGTGATAACTGTTTGGGAATGTGATAATCAATAGAAACCTTGGCTGTAGTGACCACAAAATAATGGACTTCAAGATCCTGAGGAGGTAGAAGAAGGCAAGCTGTGCAGCACAGAGCCTGCACTTTGGGAGGGCAGACTTCAGCTTATCTGGGAAGTTGAAAGGTGGGATTCCATGGGAGACAGCTCTGGCAAGCAAATGAATGCAGAGAATCTAGCAGGTCTGTAAGGACTTCTTCCTTCAACCACATGAGTGGTTCATCCTGATGCTCAGGAAGTCAAGTACTCTCAACAATAGACCAACTCAAGGCAGAGATCCACCATAAAAGGCAGCATAAGGGAGATGGAAGCAAGGACAGGCTACAATGGAGGAATTTCTGAAACACTGCACTAGTATGTAGTGCTAGTGTCAGCAAAACCAAAACTCAGATGATATTGAGACTTGCTAGGGATATCAAGGCAACAAGAAGAGCTTGTACATTACTAATAAAAGGCTGAACAAGGAAAATATGTAATGGTTGCTGAATGAAAAGGATGATTCAGCAATAGTGGACTCTGGTAAGGCTGAAGTGCTCAATGCCTTGTTCTTTGAGGTCTCTGTGCATGAGAGAGAAGAGAGGAACTACTAGCAGCAGATAAGGATCAAGTCAGGAATTACTTATGAGAACTCAACTCGTAAATGCTCATGTACCCGACAAGCTGCATCAAATCTTTATAAAGGTTCTAAAAGGACAACCTAGAGGATTACAAGCTGCTCAGCCTTACTTGTCTTAATGTCTGGCAAAAAACCAGAGCAAATCCTCTAGGAAGATATTTCTTGCAACCTGAAGCAGAGTAACAACGGAATGGAGAGTACTCTCATTAAGTTTTCAGATGAAACCCAAATGGAGGTTGCAGTTGGAGGGCTTGAGGGGCAGGTTGCCTTTTGGAGGAACCTATGGGATGAACAGATCAACAAGGTCAGGGGATAAAAGCCCCTTACGGAAAGATAGAAGGAAATAGACTTGTCTAGTTTGAAGAAGAAACAGCTTTGGGGGGAACTCTGAGCAGCGTTCCAATACCCAGGAGGAAGTTATGAAAAGGAGGAAGCAGGTTTTCCAGTGATACATGTCAGGAGAACTAGAAACAATGGACATGAATGAGAAAAAGAATGTTTCCAGCTGATTACAAGGCAAAACTTTTTCAGCATAAGGACAGCCAAGAAGTGAAGTAGGTTGCTCAGAGAGGCTCTGAGCCTCTACTTTGAGGTTTTCAAGACCAGGGTGTGTAAATCTCTAAGCAAATCTGTTTAGAGCAGGAGTTTACAGTAAATCCTTCCTGAGGTCCCTTTCAACCTGAAGTATCCTATGACACTATTAAAAAAAAAATCCTTTTATTTCTGAAACAAGAGGAAATATACTCTTTTATTTCAGGTAAAGCTGTTTCATTGGTGTTATTTTCCAAAACTCCATAATGCCCTGGTGTTTCCAGCTATTTTAACACATTGAAATCATCTAGATTTTGAACTTCTTATCTTTGATGATGAAGTCTTAAACTATTATCTGTGGCTGTTTCTAAAAGAAGCATTTTTTAACTTCTGCAATTGCGGGTTACAGATTTCATGCAACTACAACACAAATGTTGTCTTAACTACAAAAAGAACATGAAGAACGTCATGCTACTTTTAGCAGTTTCATGAACACTGGTTGAAGCTTTATTTATGAGAATTCTAGATTGTATGCTGAATTGATATGTTACTACAGTGTTTTTTACAATGCTATTTAATACTATTTGTCCTCAAGAACATATTAATACTTCTGACATAGTTTGTCTTTTGGCCATCATCTAACACATTTTTTAATACATCTACATCAGTCATTACCAACAGTAGGTTTGCTGAATGGAATCAGCTAAATCCTTTCTGGGCTTCCAGTCTTGGTAGTTTAGCTTGGTGGGCTGATAGCTTCTATTAGACAACTTCATTTCTTTTATAAACCCTATTTGCAAACATTGTTCTATTGCTAGCATTCCTCTTTATATGTGACATGAATCAGAAGAGATTTTATTCTTATGTGGAATTCTTAGAACTATATGCATTCCCAGTGTTTCTATTGTTGCTGCAAAATGCACATACTCTGGTTGAGACTAATCCTGGTTAAATATTTCCACATCTCATATAAAGTGGGTTGTTGGCATCACCAAAGTTCTTACAGTTGTATTCATTTAAACAGAATACTTCAACCCTATACTTTAATCCCAACTCTTTGTGGGATAAGGTTTAAGGTTGTGGGGTGGTTCGTTTGTTTCTTTTGTTTCCCCCTTATAAACACCAGATTTATCTCTGACATGGAAAGAGGAAACTTGTATAGTTTCATTCAATAACATAAACTGCATAGGAAGGTCTTTGTTCTGGTTCTGTGAATATACTCTTGTACATCAGCATGAATATTCTCCTAGTCAATTGAGCATTAGATGTCTGATTGTGATTTCTCTGGAGATTAAGCATTTTGTTGTGGTGTGACAAGTCTGTAGAAAAACTCAACTTATCCCACTGAGATATTTTGGTGCTCCAAGGCACAAAAGGAAGCAAACATTTGTCTCTCATATGGTCTATACTTTTTTTTAACCTTTCTGACAAATATATGAGACATATGCCATTTGTCTTAGTTTTATTTCTTTCTCGTGGCTCAACACTGCACTCATTCAGTGTTCCGTAACTTTTAACTCAGAAGGTCTTGTTGGCTATATATGTCACTAAATAAAATAGGACTAAGGGCTGCTTTCTGTCCGTGAGGCTAAATGGCACAGAGTGGCTGCAGGCACACTGCATAACACTTGGCCTTGAGTGTCGCCTCAAGGGGACAAAGTGTCTGAAATAAAGTGAGGGTCACATTGCAGGTTTTTAGCACAGGGTTTTTCTAGTATGAAACAGAGAATTTGCAGCACACTGTGGTGTGTGGCAGGAGGAGTGTGTCATGGTGCCAAACTTCCAAGACAGTTTTAGAGAAACCATCAAGGATGATGTTGGGTATTGGGAATGATTCCTGGCAAATGCTATCCCCATGCCTGGGCATTGTCTGGAAGGGTGCTGGTTTGCACGAGGCAAACTGAGCAGAACAAAGTCAAGCAGTGTGAAAACCAGCGGTCCAGTGCTGAAATTCAAGCTCTGTTTATTTAGCATTATGGCTATGTAGGCATAATGCAAATGCATGCACAGACATTGTGTCTCTGTACGTGCATGCTGAAGCCTTGTGTATAACTTCTGTCCCTCTTCATTGTTTACTGTGTTTGGTACTTTTCAAGTGAGCTGTTGTGTACAGTCACCTTTTCTGTACAGATTTCAATGAGACGCTTGTCCAAATCTTGTCCCCAAAAGATCTCAAAAGTTGTGATGTATGTAGGCAGCGTAAACCTCAGTGGACCAGAGATAAGGGAAGATAACCCTATGGATACTGTTTTCCAGATCAAAAATGACATCTCACTGTGATGATGTACATGTAGACTTAAGAAATGTTGAGGTTTCGTTTCATATGTAAACAGTGTGCATAAATTTATCTGTTGCATCAGAGTAATTTGCAGAAAGAATGTCATGTGAATAGTTCAGACAGTACAGGTTTAATTAGCAGTGGAGAAAGCTACATCCTACACTAAAAGCAGACCACACAGCTATGAACAATTTCTGTAGGCTGTCAGGTTTTAAGCTCATTCTGTGGAAGCCTTTCTGTTGACCAGCTCTAAGCTTCTTTAAACAATAACAAACAATTCTATAATAGCCAGGTAGTAGACTGAATTCCCTGATGTCATGGGACTTTTGCTAATGTTACTCCGAGTTGTGTAACACAGTATTCCTAGCACACTAGAATGGATACAGTCACTGTTACAGGTTAAACAGCTGTCAGCATATGAACTTAACTTGACACTTGGGCAGGAATCTTTTATGCCAGCCCACCTGCAGCCTTCATCAACCAAAACTACCAGTGGACTAGCTGTAGAAGTTGGAGGCAAAAGGCTCTGGTAATCAGGAGGAATAAAAGCAAGCATTGTACTGATAACACTGGATAATAGTAGATTTCAAGAGCAATACAACAAGAGTGGTTTTGGGTGGACAATATTTGAGGAAAACCAGATGTTTGAGTGAATAGTGGAATTAGATCCTGGTTATGTTTCTCCAAAAAGAAGAATAAGCATATCTTGGACCTCCTGCTGCTGAAAACCAACAGGGAGTGAATACAGTGAACACTCTTCTGGAGCTCATTGACCCTGGGAAGAGAATTCCTAAGGCAAATCGCATACAACATGTTTATATATGCTTTTTGTGGGATGAGGGAAAACAGGGTGGAAACAGGAAACTAGTGTATGTATTTGAGTTAGAAGAACTAGATACAGACTCTTCCCTACCATGGCCTGCTGTGCAGTGTTTTAAGACTCATAGTGCAACTGCCTCTGTTCCTGATCTTTTTATCCAGGATTTATATTTTCTGATTTTAGGTACTTCTGAAGACGGAATCTGCTACTAACATAGAACCCAGACACTGGCAGTGGCTAGCCCTTTTAGGAATTTCTCGAAATCAAATAATTCAACTTTGTGTGTTCATTTTTGGGAAGCACGGAGGCTAAGAAGTGGAATGCCAAAAGGAAGTCTATTTTAATTTTGTATTCTTGTTGTTAGAGAGATAGAAGAGAGACAACCCAAGAAACTGTCCCTTGTCAAATTTTATAGAGATTTTCCCCAAGCCTAGGGAACATGTCTAAGCTTTTGGGCTTTTCTGACTCTGATGCTTCACTCATCGTTAATTATAACACATGCCACTAGTCAGGGAGGTAAGAAGCAGGCAACTGAGAGCTTAAAACAAAGGGAAACAGTGCTGTTATTTTCATTTTTTCTCACCTATAATTTTTCCTTTGATTTCATTTAATTTGATAAACCTGGCAAGTTGCTGCCAGGTGGATCTCCTACACAAGTCTGTCTCGATATTTCATTATCCTTTTTATTTCTAGCATCATCATTCAGACATCTCTGTTTTCTCTAGCTAATTAGCCCGCTGTTTACGAGGTGCACATTTCTTAACATATGGTACACGGTTGCATTGCATGTGTGCTGTATTTTCATTTTCTAGTTTGAATCTTATATTTCTGATACAGTATGGCAGAAATATCAGATGCCCATCTCACAGAACAGCATTCACAGCTTCACATTGAAATGTGCCCTAATTATACTTTTGAAATCCTTACATCCCCATGTTTTCAATTAAGACATCACAGCCATTACAGTACTGTGACAACAGATTGTGATTTAAAGATGCTAGTATTTGGAGGTCACAATTTAGCAGGAGATAAAAGTCACAGGAATTAAGTGTTTAAAATAATCAAGATTAAAAAAATGTACCTTTCCAATTCAGTGGAGCAAAGTTAAACCCCATATGAAAATCCTCCACATGGCGTGATACTGTCTCTTTGAGACACTGGCATTGCATGCAGCTGTTATAAATCTTCTTCCTGTGTAAGACTGCAGAGGGAGGACCTGACTGGCAACACAAAGGAAGAAGCAGGTCTGTTCGCCTGTCTGGGAGAGAAAGAGGGAGAGGAGCGGGTGGAGGGGGAGTGAGACGCGCACACACACACACGCACAGCTGAATACAGAAAGATTCACTCCTTCTGTACAGCCCACAGACCATCTATGCCTAAATGATTCTGGTCCACCATTTGCATGATATATTAGCCTTTCAAGCTGTCTTGTGGTATTATCTGAGAGACTGTAGCTTTTGCTTTTAGCTAAGCTCATCTGCCATCGGTTTTATCTCCAGCAGGTCTCCATTTCTAGCTAATATTAACGTTATTGCAAGGAAAACCGTATACTCAGAGCTGTCCACATGCTGGAAATACACCAAGATACTGCAAGGGCTGAATTAAACAGCTTCAGTTACATAAAATTAAATTCCTGTGTCGTTAACTCTACTGGCAAAAATGCTTGTTTTTTTCCTTTTTCTTTTTTTAAAGAAAAGCCCATATCAACATTTCAGCTTTACACAATATTTACATTAAACTGGAAAAGAGAGAATTAATAATTCTGGAATAAGAGTGTTCACATGGGTTGCTACGCTCACATAACCATATCAGCTTCACTGTGGCGGTGTAACTGATAATATGTGCTGTGCTAACTTGCTCTCAGGCTCCTTCAGCTGCAGAGAGATGCAGATGTAACCTTAAATTCTCTCTAAAGCAAATCCCTCAGATGCTTTCTACCTCCCTCATCCTCCCTCAAAAAAGCCTTCAACTCCCTCTATAGGATTAGCTTTTCTCTGTACCTACCCCCTCCATGTCGAGTCTCGCCTGAATCGCTGTCAGTCATCTGGTTGCTTCCCAGCTCCTCCAGACATCCCCTCCAGCCAACGCACATATCCCTGCAAGCTCCTGCCTCAATCATGAACTGACAGCTGGAAGACAGGTAGTATGAGGATCATATCCAAGAGGTGAACAAACATTTTCAGCAGAAGCAGAGCGCCTATCCATAATACGTTATTTCCCTAACAAAAAGCAAAATAATATAATGGTTTTCTTCTTGTTGTATAGTCAGCTTTTTATCATGCACTGAACACAACAGAATTATAAGATTTCGAGTGGTTTTGTAACAGCAAGTGTAACCACAAAATACACAAATGTCTGTGAGATGTATAGTTATTTCTAATACGTGGGTTAGCCATGAAGGCTCCAGTGTTCTTATACCAAAGGTACAGCACGATAGCAGAATTTTTCTTAACATAAGGACTATACTGCACAGTGAAGGTAAGAATTATACCAAAATGGCTTCAAACATTTTCCAGCTTTTGGGCAGAGTACTGGGCACCTAAAAAGCTGGGCTATTTTTCAGTAGTAGTGAGAGGCCACAACAATTATTGACTGGGTGCTTGGCTCATTTAAAATGCAAGCCTTATTTCGATGCTTAGTATAGATTTAGGCATCTGACTGTAAACACTTGATTAAAAATATTGGCCTAGCTTTACAAATAAAGGTCAAAGGAAACATACATTACTGAGCACTGGAAAGTAAGAGTAAGACAAGGAATTAAGACAAAAGGAGTTCCAAGGATTTGTGGAGGACAAAGGAAAGAAAGCATTTGGATGCTAATTATTATTTTTATTATTAGTTAATTTCCATTTCAATTATTGAAATTATATAGCTTTTATATAGCCAGTGCTACTCTCCCTGTTGTTTTTATTATCCCTTACTCTTCTCTGTGCCTATTCAGCCTAAGCGAGAGCAGAAAATACTGTATAGAAATCCTGAGAGACAGCCTGCTCACATGAAACTTTCATCCAAATTTTAGTAGATACCAAAGGCTGAACCTTTAATTGGGCAAGGAAGAAGCTTAGGCATACCTAGGTAAAGCTGTACATTTTCAGATGTTCACCTATCATAACGATGTCCTGCTGTCACGCTTTCTACTTTTTAGCCATCCATCACGAAAATAATAAAACAGAGCCACCAGCAACCACCAAAAGAACAAATGCTTTTATTTATTATTCACCTGGATGTAGGATTTTAGTGAGACTTCTAAAGCATGTGTGTGTAAATGCTGTCTGCGTGGCGGTTATTCAAGCTTCCTTTGAATTCCATCCATCCATTTAGTCATCCCTGCCAAGTCAGTCTCTATTACTTGTATCTACTAAGATGTGTTTTAATGGTGAAAATAACAGGTTGACTTAGTAAAAATGCTGGCAGTGACACCAAGGAATGCTGGGAATTTACTAATCTGAAAAATAATGACCTTAGGGGAGCTTTGTTCCTCCTTCTCATGGGTCCTTGCTAGAAACAGCCAAATAATTATAAAAAGGAGCCAACTCAATAAACACAGTGGGAAGTATTGTGGATGTTATTATATAAATGCATTATAGATATTTTTCAGCTTTGATTTTTTTGGATATGAATTTTCTGAAACTCTTCATGCTGTTTGGTTTTGGGTTTTGTTTTTTTTTTTTTATTTTTAAATTTTTGTATCACTACTTCAATTTGCATTACCAAGGATTTTAAAAAAAACTCAAGTGAACACTAAAACAACCCCTACCTGAATCTTACAGGCCAAATACTGTATGAGTCATATTTATGAAGGGCTTTGAACTGCACAAAAAAACAAAACTCAGATACAATTTCGTATTTGATTCCAAACGTATGGATGGGTAGATTTCAGGGTAGATTTATCTCCCTTACACTGGGGACAGTCTACTCTAAGCAAAGACCAGATTCAGTTTCATGTGTCTTCTAGGGACAATGGAGGCCACAGGTTGTATGATAGGAATATGGCTGTGCTCATGGGGATTAGGGCAAATGTGGATGCCAGACTGAAAGAGTTGGTTTGGTCAGGTTTTACTGTGTAAACACATGGTATTTGTACAACATTCCAATAATACTTGTCCACAACCCTGACTTCAAATAGAAGTGATTCATGAAATGTTCCCCAAATTGATACATCTTGATTTTGACTGAAATCTGTTTTCTTAATAGTACATGTTCACAGAACCATTAGTGACTATGTGAACTATGGTGCAAAAAATGGTGCCATAAAAACCATGTTCTCTGTTATCTGCTCAGTGAAATGGCATATGTGTCAGATGTACAGGGGAGGCAGGGCTTGGACATGAAGGATTTTGCCCTCTTAAGCTCATCATAGTGAAGAAAACAGAATATAGGTGCTCTTCTATCCTGACTATACATTTGCTTGACAATTTCTCTTCTGCCTCACAGCAGCATATCTGTCACAGATATAAGTAGTCTCAGCTAAGTCACTCAAAACAGAAAGCTTCTTGCCCTCTAAATAAAATAGACATGCACTGGTAAAAAAAAAAAGTAATACACGTAGATACTACATGTAGATACAGGTAGTTCTCCCAGGATGTGGCTTATTTACATAAAGGCAAATTTTAATTCAGTGGCCAATTCCCTAAGACCTCTTTGTCACAGCCTCTAGCTTCTCTTTGGAAATGTTTTCACTAGAAAAGTAGGTTAAAAGAAAAAAAGGGAGCCATGTCTGATAATTATCAGACTGAAAATCAGTGTCAACGGGAACAATTTGAGTTTACTATCAAGATGTGTGTTGATTGTGATTAACCCCATAATTTCCATAGGGTTTAATCTCAATTGACTGTTTCCTGCTATGTTTGTATCTTTTCCATCTATACTGATTACACAATTATGATTAACACTGTGTTAGTTGAACTGAGGACTCACAACTCTATTCTGACATGAGAAAATATTCTAACGAACTGATACACTAGAAACGAAGTCTGGCCTGATGCATGTTCAGAGGGAAATCTATGTGCTCAAAACTGTAGTTCAATAGTTCAGAGGAATTTCGGTTCATCCACAATAGTTGCCACTGTATTTATTGAGTTAGCTCCCTTTAATAATTCATAGAATCAAAATACCAACTGGGTTGGAAATGACTTCCAAAATCATCAAGTCCAACCCTTGATCCACTACCACTGTGGTTACCAGACCATGGCACTAAGTGCCACATCCAGTCTCATCTTAAAAACCTCCAGGGACGGTCAATCCACCACCTCCCTGGGCAGCCCATTCCAATGTCTGATTACTCTCTCCATAAAAAATTTCTTCCTAATATCCAACCTAAACCTCCCCTGGCACAGCTTAACACCGTGCCCTCTTGTCTTACTGATAGCTGCCTTGGAGAAGAGACCCACGCCTGCCTGGCTACAACCTCCTTTCAGATAGTCGTAGAGAGTGATGAGGTCTCCCCTGAGCCTCCTCTTCTCCAGGCTAAACAACTCCAGCTCCCTCAGCCTCTCCTCATAGGACTTGTGCTCGAGTCCCTTCACCAGCCTCATTGCTCTTCTCCGGACCTGCTCCAGCACCTCAATATCCTTCCTGAACTGAGAGGCCCAGAACTGGACACAGTACTTCAGGTGTGGCCTCACCAGCCCTGAGTACAGGGGAAGAATCATTTTTCTGGTCCTGCTGCCACACTGTTCCTGATACAGGCCAAGATACCATTGGCCCTCTTGACCACCTGGGCACACTGCTGGCTCATGTTCAGCTTCCTGTCAATCCAAACTCCCAGATTCTTTCTGCCTGGCTGCTCTCCAGCCACTCTGTCCTCAGCCTGCAGCACTGCATGGGGTTGTTGTGACCAAAAGTGCAGGACCTTGCACTTGGCCTTGTTGAACCTCATCCTGTTGGAATCAGATCATCTCTCCAGCTTGTCCAGGTCCCTTTGAAGAGCCCTTCTGCCTTCCAGCAGATCAACACGCCCTCCCAACTTGGTGTCATCTGCAGATTTCCTAATGGTACATTCAATGCCCTCATCCAGATCATCAATAAAGATATTAAATAGAACTGGGCCCAACACTGATCCCTGGGAGACACCATTAGTGACCAGCCACTCTGTATCCCTTTCCCCCATGGCGTGGGGTGGCCCAGTTCTAGTTCCATTTCCATCTGAGGAACCATTTCCGACAGCTTGAGGTGGATAGGGAAAGGGAACTCCAGCACCAGGGGTTTCTTCAGGTCCTGAGCCTGGAGGGGAGAGGTGCTTTCCCCTCCCTCCACCCATGTGGTCTCATGGCAGGCACAGAGACACCACACCGGGCATGGAGAGGAGGCAAGAGAGTGTTTATTTTTGGGGGGGTTACATTTATAAGGGTTCGGAGGATTCACAGAGTAACCAATTACAGGTTGCAGGAAGGGGTTAACAACCAATACGAAGCGGTTAAAAGGGGCCAATGAGAACACCTCAGGATATCTCCTCAGGACATTCCTGCATGGGATAACACTTGTCGCGGGGGTCTTGGGAAGAAGAAAGCATGTGTTAGCAAAGAGACTACAAAAAGCCATTTTGAAGCATGTTTAAAGCAGAGTTTTCCCATATAATGCAGGTTTACTGCTACAAGCCACCAACTGGATGTAGCCCCATTCACCACCACTCTCTGGGCCCGGCCCTTCAGCCAGTTCTTACTCCAGCACAGGGTGCCCCTGTCCAAGCCATGGGCTGCCAACTTTTTCAGGAGTGTGCTGTGGGAGACAGTGTCAAAGGCTTTGCTGAAGTCCAGATAGATCACATCCACAGCCTTCCCCTCACCCATCGGGCGAGTCACCTGATCATAAAAGGAAATCAGGTTGGTCAGACAGGACCTGCCTTTCCTAAATGTGTGCTGGCTGGGTCTGATCCCTTGTCCATCCTGTAGGTGCTGTGTGATTGTACTTAGAATTATCTGCTCCACAAGCTTGCCAGGCACTGAGGTCAGGCTGACAGGCCTGTAAGTTTCCCAGGTCCTACTTGCAGACCTTTTTGTGGATTGGCGTGACATTCACCAACTTCCAATCATCTGGGAGCTCCCCAATGAGCCAGGACTGTTGATAAATGATGGAGAGTGGCTTGGTGAGCTCTTTGGCCAGGTCCCTCATCACCCTAGGATGGATCTCATCTGGTCCCATAGACTTGTGAGGATCCAAGTGGCTCAGCAGGTAACTGTTTCCTCCTGGATTACAGGGGGTTATTCGGTTTCCTGCCTCTGTCTACCAACTCCGGAGGTCAGTGGTCCTGAGGACAACCTGTCTTACTGTTGAAAACTGAGGCAAAGAAGATGTTAAGTACCTCAGCCTTTTCCTCATCTTTGCTGACTATGTTTCCCCCCATGTGCAACAACGACTGGAGGTTTTCCTTGCCCCTCCTTTTGCTATTGATGTATTTGTAGAAGCACTTCTTTTTATCCCTAACAGAAGTGGCTAGATTGAGTTCAAAGTGTGCCTTTGTCTCTCTAATTTTCTTTCTACGTGTCATAACTATATTCCTAAACTCTTCATGAGTAGCCAGCCCTTTTTTTCCCTAGTCGATAAGCTCTCTTTTTTCCCCTAATTTCCTTTAAAATCTCCCTGTTTAACCAGGCTGGCCATCTTCCCCGCTGGCTTGCCTTTTGGCACACTGGGACAGCCTGCTCCTGTGCGTTCAAGACTTGCTTCTTGAAGCATGTCCATCCCTCCTGGATCCCTTTGTTTTCAAGGGCTGTTTCCCAAGGTACCTTGTGAACCAGTCTTCTGAGTAGGCCGAAATCTGCCCTGTGGAAGTCCAGGATAGAAGTTTTATTGATGGTCCTCTTTGCATCCCTGAGTATTGAAAACTCTATTATTTCATGGTCACTGTGCCCTAGACGGCCTCCAACCACCGCATCTCCCACCAGCCCCTCTCTGTTTGTGAACAGAACATCTAGTGGGGTCCCACCACTGGTAGGCTCATTTACCAGCTGGACTAGGAAATTATCCTCTATACATTCTAGGAATCTCCTAGACTGCCTCTTCTCTGCTGTGCTGAGTTTCCAGCAGACGTCTGGCAGGTTAAAGTCACCCACAAGAACAAGACCTGGCAATTTTGAGATATCTGCCAGCTGCTTGTAGAATAATTCATCACCCTCATCATCTTGGTTGGGTGGTCTGTAACAGACTCCCACCAGGACCTTCTAACTCTGACTTTCCATCCTTAGGCTCATCTCTGGAGAGCCTGGTTTTATGGCAGTAAATCTGCATTATATGAGAAACTGTGGTTTAAATGTTTCAAAATGGGTTTTTGTATTTCTGCGAAGTCACTGCTCCTTCTTCCTGACACCTTCTGTGAAGGACTCAGTTATCTCCCATACAGGAGTGTCCTGGGAAGATGTCCTGAGGTCTTCTCATTGGACCTTGTTAACCCCTTCCTATTGGTTGTTAACCCCTTCCTGCGATTGGGTGTTCCTGTAAGCCCCTTGAGACTTATAATTTGTTGGGGGAGGGTAAGGACCAGAAGAAACCCCTGGCGCTGGAGTTTTCCCCTTCCCTATCCACATTCAGCCGTCGGAAATGGTACCTCATATGGAAATGGAACTAGAACTGGTGCACCCCACACCATGTGGGGAAAGAGATTCAGATGGTTTCAACCCCTTCCACCTTCAAACTTAGTTTAAAGCCCTCCTGATCAGCCCCGACAACTTATGCGCTAGAGTCCTTTTGCTTTTGCAAGATAGATGAAGCCCATATGATTCTAGCAGGCTAGGTACCATATAATTTGCCCCATGATCGAAAAAACTAAAATTCTGCCAGTGGCACCAATCTTTATTGATAAGATGAATTTTCCTACTCTTCTCCTCGTTCATCCCTGCTACTGCAGAAACTGAGGTGAACACCACCTGTGCTCCTGTCCCATTAACTAATTGACCCAACGCCTTGAAGTCCTTTTTAATTAGCCTGGTACCGCTTTCATTAATTTCATTGCTGCCAGCCTGGGCCACTAGCAGTGGATAATAATCAGAGGGCCAGATTAGCTCAGGGAGTCTCCTACTAATATCCCTCATCTGGGTTTATTTGGCTGATCCTAGCAGGGACCCATGAGAGACGCAAAGCTCTCCTAAGGTCACTATTGTTTAGATTATTAAAGTCATAGAATCATAGAACGGTTTGGGTTGGAAGGGACCTTAAAGATCAACTAGTTCCAAACCCTCTGTCATGGGCAGAGTCACCTTTCACTAGACCAGGTTGCCCAGAGCTCCATCCAGCCTGTCCTTGAACACCTACAAGGATAGGGCATCCACAGCTTCTCTGGGCAACCCGTTCCAGTGCTTCACCACCTAAGCATTCCTTGGTGTCACCGCCAGAATTTTTATTAACTCAACCTGTTACTTTCACCATTAAAACACATCTTAGATACAGGTAATAGAGACTGACTTGTCAGGGATGACTAAATGGATAGACGGAATTCCAAAGAAGTTTGAATAACCACACACAGCATTTTCACATATATGCCACGGTCTGTAGGGGAGGGGCAAAGGATCGCGGCACTGCACAAAGGGGTTCAAGCGAGCTTTGAGGTGCAATGCTGGTTTAATGAGGGTGTGCAAGGGTTTTATAAGCTCTGGTGTGGAATGCACCAGAAAATGGGGTGGAGCATGAGACAGACAACCAGGGAACGAATAGGGATAGGGACTCAGGGGAAGAAGAAGGAACTGGGGAGGAACCGGGGAGGAACCGGGAGAGGAAAGGATGAATGGTAGCTCTCTCCACACTGCAGCTTTCTCAGCCAATCAGAGGGAGAAGCAGGGAAGCAGGGAATAGGCACCATGAGGCATGTCTGGGCAAGCCTGAGTATTACAAGTGTAGGGGGAATCATACAATGCGCATATTTATAAACACATAATAACTGTAAAGTCCATATAATAAAGTCCTTTCAATTGCTGTATATCTTTTTGCACTCCTGGAACCGTTCCCATTCTGATTCCTGCTCTTCCACACATATATACTTTAGAAGTGTCACTGAAATCCTATTTCTGAAGGTCAGAAGTAGCTCTAAATCAAGGTTCAAGGTTGAGTATGGTATCATATCATGGAATGTCACTAAGAGTAGTAGTTTAGGAGCCAAGGTCTATAGTGAATCAGAGAGAAAAGTAATTTAGAGAGAAATTAATTATTCTTTTATCTTCTGTGTGAAGACATCCATGGAGCAAGACATGCTCCATGGTATCCCAACTACCTTCATGACAGTAGCTCAGAATAAGTATCAAGAAAGTTTCTTATTTCATAAAATTGTTTTTGTGATGGGCACGATCCCTTTGATTATGTTGGTGAGACTGTAAGACACGGGCAAGGCATGGAGTGATCCAGAGAGCCTCCTGAGAGACCTGAAGTGATGAAATAGTTTCATGGTGTGCTTTGCTTGATGACCAAGTAGGCATGATTTGTCCACAAAATCTCTTAAAACTTTCACAGAACACATTCCTCAGCATGAGGATGTGAGGTCAAGAAGGCTACAGAAGAAGAAAAGCCCCAAAATATTAACTAAGTGATCTCAATAATATAATACAAATTAAAGATACTTTTGATCTCTAACTTCTATTAGCATTGAGAAAAATACTACAGAAAGAGAGGACCTGTACTGGATGTGGATGCCCAGGCACTGGCAGCAGGGGCTACTCTGGGGCTCTGTGAGGGGAGGCCGGGGCTGCCCCATGCTGTGAACACAGTCAATTCCTGCTGTCTTCAACACACCCACCGAAGTGCATGGCTGAGCCCACAGCTGAGCTGGGGAAATTTATTGAAGAAGCAGGGGAAAATGCTGCAGAGTGTGAGAGAGAGAGAGGGGGGAGAATATGTGGGAGGAACAACTCTACAGACACAAAGGTCAGTGCAGATGGAGGGGGAGGAGGTGCTCCAGGCACTGGAGCAGAGATTCCCTTGCAGCCCATGGTGAAGACCATGGTGAGGCAGATGTGCCCCTGCAGCCCATGGAGGTCCATAGTGGATCAGAGATCCACCTGCAGCCTGTGCAGGACCAATGCTGGAAATTGTGATCCTGTGGCAAGCCCTGCTCCTGGCAGGACCTGTAGACCTGAGGAGAGAGAAGCCCACACTGGAGCAGGTTTACTGGCAGGACCTACAGCCTGTAGTGCAGCCATGTTGGAGCACTCTGGCCTGCTGGACTGTCCTCCATGGGAAGGACACATGCTGGAGCAGAGAAAATGTGTGAGGAGGAAGGAGTGGCAGAGAGGGGCTGTTATGGACTGACCACAGCCTGCATTCCCCCATCCTCATGCACCATGTGGGGCAGGGATTGGGGTGGGGAGAGGTAGAGGAATTGGCAATGATGGAGTGAAATTGAACATTGCAAAAGAAAGAAGGTAGGGTGGAGGAAGGTGTTGTTTTAGTTTGTCTGTGTTTCTCATTGTACACATCAACTTTAATTGGCAATAAATTAAATCAATTTTGTTGAGCCTGTTTTGCCCACAGTGCTAATTGCTAAGTCATCTCACTGTCTTTATCTCAACCCATGAACCCTTCTGTCTTATTTTCTCCCCCTGTCCTGTTGAGGAGGGGAGTCAAAGAGCAGCTGGGTGGGTGCCTGGCAGCCAGCTGCTCAAACCACCACAAGTACTCTAATAGGTAAGGTGGATATATTCAACTATATTAAGATATAATAGTAAATCACCCACTTTTAGTGAGCAATGCAAAGATGAGAAGTATTGTGTGTAGATGTTTAGTATGATTCAGATAAGATTCCATTTTGATTCCATAAAAATTTTTGCTGATTTAAGCTTTTGTAGTAGAAAAATCTTGTTACTCTGTCTTGATCTTCTCCTCAGTGTTCTCCAACACTTATTTTTGTAATGTACTGTCCAACTCACAGGTTGGGGCTCCTGCAAGAAGCAACCCATGGGAAACTGTTGTAAAGAACAATAATAGCAGGAAGTGCAATCAAACGAAACGAAGATTTGTGCAACTATAGCTGTCGACAAAAAGATAAAAAAGACTATTTGGACTAATTAATAGCAAAACATGAAGAATCATTGCAGTTTTTTCAATAACTAAATAGTTCATCAAATAGTTCATCACCTGACTAAATAGTTCATCAAATCATAGAAAACAGTGGAAATATCAGAGGAGTCAGAGAAGCAAATGTGGTATTCCTCTTCAGTGAAATAAAACGTGACACACTGCTATACTGCAAGAGTAGTTTCCCTGTAAAATACCTGACTATATGTTTCAAAAAACAAAACAAAAAGACACATAAACTACATGATGAAAAATTAAGAATAATCCATCCCATAAAATCTTTGACCCTAAAACTCTAAATAAAGCAAATACATAAAGAATCTACACATGTCAATTTGCAGGAAATATCTGTCATTTACTTCTGCCCCATTCTTGATCCTAAGGTCTTTTTTCCAGGACCTTAATTTCAAAGAGACTGTAACACATCTCCCAGCCTGATTGGAGCAAATTGAATCCACCTGACACTGTCATTCAGGAATAATAATATTGCCCTTTCACAGAGATGTGAAGCTTCTGAGATCAGAATAATTCAGGGATTCTAGCTCTTACAGTCAGTTGCTCCACCAGAATAAATTGTCATGGCTCTATTATGGGCAATGAAGCTGTCATTATTTACACCACCTGAGATTCTTCGCCTCTTACCTGCCACATCTGGCCTCTAGATACAGCTTTCAACAGAACTGCCAAATCAGTAACAGCTGATGCAACATATATACCCTGCATATTTAAGATATTCTATTACATATACACCATGTATTACTGTATTATAGAGCAATCCTTATCACGAACTTAATTTTTGTAAAGTACTGTAGTAACGCAGATTTCAAGAACCTGTAATACAAGAGACAATGGCTAGGTAGCAAAAAACTCAAATGGAATGACACAATGTTGATGATATTGTCTTCTTAATTCTTGTATTCTGAATTCAAATCATCTTGGATAGGAACACCATCACATGACAGAATTAACTATCCCGAAGATCTTCTGTGAACAAAAGATAACAATAAATAGGAATGTACAACAACTTTTAGCACAAAGTTACTGTGATTTGGTGTAGCTAATGGCAATTTAGCAGTGAATGTATGTTTATTAAGAACCAAATTTGGAACTGCTCACTTTTTGCTTAAAAAAAAAAAAGGCATTCAAAACAGTAGGAAAAGGAAGGAAAAACAGAGCCAAAAAGTTATCAGAAGGTCATCTCAGGATGATCCTTTACATTTAGTCTTAAACAACCTCACAGATTTAGCCTACCAATAAATATTTTTCTCAGTGATTAAGTTACCACCCTCCTATTGAATACCACAGACATGGTATTTGTTCTCAGACAACTGCAAGAGAAGTGTAGGGAACAGAATAAAGGTCTCTATGTAACCTTTGTTGACCTCACCAAGGCTTTCGATACTGTGAGCAGAAAAGGTCTGTGGCAGATTTTGGAAGGTTTAGGATGTCCCCCCAGGTTCCTTAAAATGATCATCTCACTTCATGAGGATCAGCACGGCCAAGTCAGATATGGCAATGCACTTTCTGAGCCCTTTCTGATTACCAGTGGTGTGAAACAAGGCTGTGTTCTTGTACCAACCCTATTCAGAGTCTTTTTCAGCATGATGCTCCACAGGGCCATGGCAGACCTCAATGAAGAAGATGGTATCTACATTTGATATTGTCCTGATGGAAGCCTTTTCAACCTAAGGCGACTGAAGGCCCACACTAAGACCTTAAACCATCTTGTCCGGGAGCTGCTTTATGCTGATGACGCTGCCCTCGTTGCCCACACAGAAGCAGCTCTGCAGCTTTTAACATCCTGCTTTGCAGATGCTGCTGAGCTTTTTGGGCTGGAAGTCAGCTTAAAGAAGACAGAAGTCTTCTATCACCCTGCACCTCAGGAAGTCTTCCATCATCCCCATATCACCATTGGTGAATCAGAGCTCAAGTCAGTCCAGCAGTTTAATTATTTGGTAGCCTCATCTCCTTGGATGGTAAGATCAACAGAGAGATAGACAACAGGTTAGCAAAGGCATATAGAGCTTTGGGAAAACTCCATAAGAGTTTGGCGAAATAAACACTTGAAGAAAAGTACAAAGATCAGTGTTTACAAAGCCATTGTACTGTCTACTCTTTTATATGGGTCCGAATCATGGGTCATTTACTGCCACCACCTGCGACTCTTAGAACGCTTCCATCAACGCTGAGTGGAAGGTGTGGCACACGACCTCCTTTGTGTACAGGAGGCCTGACCCTTTGGCCTTTGTATCTGATATTCAGATCTACAAAATTGTCAGCAGATTTAATTCCTGAGAGTAGTCCAATTACAACCAGAAGATTATTTTTTGAAAGTGCTATTAATAACACCAGAACTTAAATGTGCAGATAGTATTAAAAGGAAAAAAGCTAGTGTCAAGATGTGAGATCAAGGGAAGGAAAAGAGGTAAAATAAAAGCCCAGGTCAGCAAATCAAATTCAAGTAGATGTGAAAAGTCCAAAGTCATTTTCATGAAGTGATATCAAAAAACAAAATGAAATTTCAATTTGAAAATGAAAAAGCTATATTTACTGTGGTTTTGCTAAAAGTCAGTACTTGTTTTGTCATTTCCCACAGAAAAGTCCGCTAGTATATATCACAAATGTAAACTTTTGAAAATAAAAAGTATATACTAAAATACAAATATTATTTTTCAAGTGGATGTCTTTATCAAATTGACAAACCATATCCAAAAAACATTAATATCGAATGAAATATATGGACAGTCATAGATGATAAATTTAGCACAATAAAAGGGGCTTCAGCTTACATATGTAGTGTCATATCCAGAAGCTGATTCTCTCTTCCTATAAATGCTTGAGTGGGATCACTGAGGTGAGCTCTGAAGCAGTGGGCATCAAGAAATGTCAGAAGTCTACAAAGTGTTGGGAGAACACTAGTCAAGGCAGTGAAGAAACTGAAGTGTAAGACAATAAATATGAAAAGAATTAGATTGCTGTGTCCTAAAAATGCAAAGACCTAGAGAAACATTCCTACTTCTAACATGAACAATTAATCAGTATTTTAATTTTACAGGTCAGTTTTATAAGTTGAAACTGCATAGTCACATTATTTCTCTCATGACACTAAAGACAATAGGAATGAAATCAGGAGAAATTTCTTTTTCCATGACTCTCAGCTTTTTTTTGGTTTTGGATGGTGGTGTTTTTGTTTGGTTAGGGTTTTTTTTGTTTGGTTGGTTTTTTACTACATTCTATCAAAATGGTCCTTCTGAGTTTTCTCTATGTCCCACTCCCATGTTGTTCAGGCTGTCTGTATATCTTTGGGAAACCAAACCAATTATGACTAACTCCCTCCCTTTGCAACGAATGTCAATATAGCATGACACGGATGTGCTTCTGATCAAACTTGTCTTTGGGCACTGGTTTATTTCATTGCAATATCTTAATAAAGAATCCACCATAACTATTTCTTACATTTATCTTTCAAAAAAGCTTTTCCCAGTTTTCTTCAACAGTTTCAATCAATCACTGACAAAGGGGTATAAGCAAAAAATCCTAAGATTTTGAAGAGAAGACAGGAAGTAGGAAGAAGGAATTTTTAATACAATCTACAAATATACAACGAAAAGTTGAGTCTAAATTAAGTGTTAAAAAGAGACATGTCTTCTAAATCCAAAAATATGAACTTTTTGAGGAGGTTGTAAAAGCTGTTGCAATGTGGATGAGAAAAAATATTAGAAATTATAGTGCAACAATTAACAGAAGTAGCCAATTATTTCAAACTATTTATTGCTATAATCTATTTCTTTGTCTTCTACCGTTTTCATGTTCTGACATTATAAGGTCATACTCCTATAATCTCAGTTTGAGTACTGGACGGGTTTTGAACCATTGAACAGTGGCTATGCTCATCTGAATGGAAGAAAGAAAGAAAAGTTTTCTACCTCTCTTTTCTCCACAGTATGTGCTGCTTATACACACTTTAGAAATTTGTACTTTATTGAACCTCTCAGCATTTCTGAATGTCTCCAGATATTTTTTCTAACTGATATTTTACCAAAACTGTACCATGATTTTGTATCATTTTGCCCTTTTTATAATTGTTGTTCATTCTGGAATCCTTCACCCCTTTTTTACAGCTCTGATTTCCCTTATTATATTTTAACAACCCTACAGTTTCTCTGCTGTGAGTTTTGCTAAGATATCCTATGCATCTTGCTTCCCATTTTTTCCTGAAATTTGCAAGCAGTTTTTAAAAGTGCAAAAATATGAAGAAGAATTATTAGTTTTACCTGCTAAAAATATTCAGAAGCCTATACCCTTTTACTGTTCTAGCATCCTAGCTTCATGGTCATATTGGACTTGGAAAATTACCATTTATTTTCCTAATACATATGTTTTCTTTTTCTGTTTTATCTTTCTCAATATTTATATTGCATGCATTAGTTTCTTGCCCTAATACCATTTTAAATGTTCTGCATCTAATAGGACAGTTAGTACAAGAGGCAACAGGCAGAAACTGATGCACAGGAAGTCCCACTCAAATATGAGAAAGAACTTCTTTACTATGTGGGTGACTGAGCACTGGAAGAGACTGGCCAGAGAGGTTGTGGAGTCTCCCTCATTGGAGATATTCAAGAACCACCTGGACACAATCCTGTCCAATGTGCTCTAGGATGGTCCTGCCTGAGCAGGGAAGTTGAACCAGATGACCCACTGTGGTCCCTTCCACCCTGACCCATTGCGTGATTCTGTGACAGAACATTCACCAAACTGAAGAGAATAGAAAATAGTTATACTTAACCTGCTCCCAGATACAGTTCACTCCATAATATATTTAACACACATCGTAATCTTTCAGAACTTCCAATCAGCCACAGTATGACAATTAAAAAACAGTAAGATTCCTTAGGGTCATCCTTAGTCATCCTTAGGGAAAAATAAATATTCCAGCTGTATGACCCAAGGAAGCTACTATTGTGATAAAACCCCAAAAATTTGCATTTGGATGATTCAAGCTCCCTGTTAGATCTTTATGCTCCCATTCTTTCTGTTCATTCTAGTCTCTCCTCTTCTATAATTCACTGTAGTCTCGATTTCACTGGTACTTTTGTGAGGATGTATTCTGGCTTGGGAATATGCTTAGTGAAGGACTATACCTTGCCCATTAGATAGAATTTAGTATTTGCAACATTATTTTCTTCACCCTGTGTGAGACACTGGATTTGAATCTCACAGAGGATTATTTAATTATTGGGTTGGAACCAACTCAAGTGTGTGTGTGTGGAGAAGAGCCAGGCCGGAGTCCACAGGGCGCGTTAGTGTGTGCAAGTCATAGTTCGATGGAATGCTTTGTTTTGGTTGTACGTTACCCCTTTTAAAATTTTGCCAAGATCCTTATTTTGTCCCATATTTCATCTAAAATTATAAGTCTCCTGGGAAAATGTGTGCAGCATTCTCTCTTTATGCTACCTCAACGTATTAAAGAACTGAAGGCTCTGCAACAGTTCAGTAGGCAAACTTTTGGAGTCTTGGATATTTTTTAAAAGTAATACTCCCAGTTGAGCTTGTGGCTTTGGGTCTGGGGTCTTACACCCTCTTCTCATAAATAAACAAAAAGCTAAGTTATAAACAGCATTTTCAAAAACTATTTGTTTCGGTAAAATGAAACTTTTAGCTTTTAAAAAATCAACATTTTCCATAAAAAACAGGCAATTTAAAATAATATTGATGATGGTGAAGACAATGAATATGAAAATAAGAGTAATAACATTATTGTCATTACCATTATAATTATTATTATTGTTATAAGGAACACTCAGTAAAAAATATTCAACTAGTCCAAAAAGAAATTAAAAGCTACCTCTAGTTTGTCCCTGAAATTATGTTGACTCAGACACAATTAAAGTAATGAGTTTTTTTTTCAGAAACTGTATGCAAAATGTATTATGAAAGTAGTTAAACCATCTGATTACACTATACTTATTTTATCAGTAGGGATTAAATACCGAAAAAAATGTGAATAGAGGTAGAGATGGAAGGGATCATTTTGTTTAGGTAATTCTCATTATATAAAAAAAGATTTATTTTTTTTTTAGAATTCTGTGTATGGAAAAAAATAAAGTTAATTAACAAAATTCATTAATTTTACTCAAGTGAACCTACCCACACTTCAACTTCCAATAGTTTTGTGAAGGAGGCAGGGACTTATTATATCCATGTTTTCATTACACAGCTTCAGAATATTAGATGCAGGGTGAAGTCCTGACCCTACTGAAGACCAAGACTCCCGTTCTTGGTAGCAGGGCCAGGATTTCACTCCCTCCTGAAGTATGGGATCTACTCCAGGCTACACAACAAAATAATGACAGAGGGAAGATTTTTGTACACAGACACATATACATAAGCCTTATCCCAAAAAGGTAGATCATGTTGACAACACAGATACAGGATGAAGAATCTTATTCTCCCCAAAGTTCAATATTCGATAGTTTAAGTGGTTTGATGATAGCATTATGATTCCTTTATTCAGGAGTCAAACAAATCTGGTTACATAAAGGCTAGATCAGCAGCTAAAGCTTCATGTCAGCAATAGAGGATAGCATACAAAGTGCAGGTTTCCTTCTCAGTATAACATCTGTAAAAACATGCCAAGAAGATTACTTTTGGCTTTATACAGTTTTCTCTACATCTTAGGAACCATGTCCTCTCTTTCTTCATTTGACTGTTACTGATTCTACATCTGTAACTATCTCACCTTTAAAAGTGCAAAGGTTTCTATGACTGGAAAAGTCAGTCTCAGTGTGAAAGAAGCTCTATTTACAGACATTTGGGGGCTTGTTTGCTGTACTGCAACAGAATGAAAAAAATAGGCAGCAGCTCTTTTATGTCTATTTTTTGCATAGTGTAGTATGGAGCTGCAAGCTACCTCTTCTTCTTACAGTGATTCAAGTTGCCTATTTTAGCTTCCATATTCCTTATCTTGACAGAGTGGTTGCATTATCTAAGGCCATTAATGGATTGCTAAACACATTTCTGTACATGGTGTAGTGCATGGAGAATGTGTCTACCAGAACCTGTAGCAGTCCTTTGTATGTGAGCAACTTCAAACATTTTTCTCTTTATGCACTGATTGTAACTGAACCATGCATAAAAAAAGCAATATTGTGCCTTTACATGGGAATTCATACTAAGTGGTCAACTAGTTCACAAAGTGGTTACCTGGTGAGGCTGGTGAAAAAATTATAAACAGAACACTTTAGACATTAATTTCCTATACAAATACTTTTTAAGCTTGAGCACAGGCTTGTCTGTTTTCTCTGTGTGTCTGTACATGTCTTCAGAACATTATTGGTTAAATCTGAAAATGGGAAAGAAGTAGCCATGTCTATCAGCTTCAGATGGAGACCCCTGCATCTCTAGGCTGGAATCCAGTGGCCGGACAGAGGAATCCCCGGCCCTGGAGCTGATGGAGGTGGTCTCTGCTTATAATACCCATTAACAAGAAGTAGGTGCGAAGAGATATTTTTGTGTTGTTTTCTTCTGTGATGATTGCACCTCATCCAACATGCAGGATCTGAATGAAAACCTAAAAGCTAAACAAGTTTTGCTGCAGCTGGAGCTTCAGACCTAACCCTCTGAAGCTCACTAGAGCAACATGCATATTCTCTCAGTCAGACATGGGCACACCATAAATACTTAATCACGAGTGATATTTCACATATACTTTCACTTGTGCTAACTAGTATGATATTTGTCTAGAACTCATGGATGGTTTCCTCCAAGTATTTGGAGTGTGCAAGCTAAAAGTCATTAAAGACATGAATGACATGGTCTGGTTGTATGCAGCTACCAGAGAACTGCAAGAGGAAATACCAGACAAAAAAACCCCATACGGTGCAACAACACAGCCTCAAGAAGCAGGTGGTGGAAAGCTAAGGAGGATGACTTAATTTACTCTTTATCTTATGTGATTTATTTTTGAGACATATTCTCATTATATAGCTCATCTAGTGTAAGCTGTACATATAAAGTCTGCTGATTCTAAATTAAAATTTCAGTGACATCTGCAGAGCAAATCAATTTTGAAGAAAATAAAGGTTATGCAATAAATTCTAGTGTACATTGAGGTTAGTGGCTTATACAAATACTCATCTTTTAGGCCAAAAGGACCCCCTAAGAAAATCAAAATACTTGAGAATGTGCTTAATGCCACACCTCACCTAGGTTGCTTTATTAAGCAGCTTGAGGACTCTGTCAGCTTAGAATAATTTTTTATGGTTTGGTTGTATTCTAACCAATTCTGCCTTTTACAAACATAAACGTAAGGACTATTCCTAAGCTCCACTTCCACTGAAAGTCATGTAAAATTTCATTCTTTGCAGATATTTGACACTGTTTCCCAGTCAGTGTTTTTGCCACCTAAATCTGAAGACAGGATTTTAAAGCATAATACAACTTAATTCAAATTAAATTACTTACACCATTTTTACTGATGAATATGAATTTCATTCAGGAACAAAAGTTTAAAGAGATGAGAGATGCCTGTGAGTGTATACAAAGTAATATAAGACCTGTTTCTGTTGGACAGGTGAGTATAACTGGAGAGAATAACAGCTACTGTGTCACTGGTACTGATTCACTGAATATCTAGTATTAAATTTAAACTCCACTTACAAAGTACAAAAAGAATAATTCACTAAAAACGAAGCTGTAGGTAGAGTTTGCAAATTTTTCTGACAATATATTTATTTGTAAAAGGGTATTAGGCAAATGGGGGATTTCCACTGCTGACAAATGCATACAGTTATGGTCCAGCAGCTGTGTTGTTATCCATGTGCTCAGATTACTGCATGCAACTCTGTCTTGGGATAACTTTATTTCTTTGTGGATTTTTTAGAATGGGTTGTTGTTCCTTCCTTTATCCTGCAGTGAAATCCAGCATCTAATTTAGCTAGCAATAATAACAGGAGGAGAGACAGAATCAAATGCAACTGTTATGAGAATGTTGAAGTTAACATCCACAGTACAAACTCAATTGAAATGCCATGGGCATTGATCAGCCTAAGTTCAGCTCTTAAATGCACTTCTGTCCAATTAGGGGTTGCCTAGTTCTTGCACATGACCAGAGCTGGAAGATCCAGCAAAAAGAAATGAAGAGTGTTTTGTATTAGGAATGCTTATCTTGCAAAGCAGGCACAAAACCCTAAGTTGTTTAATCAAGGTAATTTTTACTGTATCAATTAGCATTATTATATTAAATAATATTAGATTAATGCCACAATCATAGCTAAGGACAAAGACTGGAAGCAGTTCTACAAAGGCTGGAAACATATCAAGTAATATAACTGTAAAAATTCTGTGATTCACTTATACAGTTAGGCAAAATGTTTTCACCAAACTGAAAAATCATGTGCAGAATAGTGTTTTGTTATTTGCTTATTTGCTATTTCTGTCCATTTTTGTTTCATTTTATCTTGCATGTTCAGTTGCTCTAGAATTCAGCTGTACTGTGATAGTGCAAAAGAATTCTAGTCATAGGTGAGGGTAGTGTTTGAACACAAAACAGAAAGGTTACAGATTTAAATACAGCTAAAGTAGTCAGAATAGCTCAGGTTAAAAAAAGAAAGCTTATCTCATCACATCTGCTCTCTAACAGTTATCAAGGCACTTCTGACAGGATTCTAAAAGAATAGACTTTATTGTAGAATGGCAAGTTTCTTGTGAAGGATTTTCCAAATGCTCTTCTGAAAGTAAAATTGTGTGATCTGAGTGATGACATCATCTGTTGACTGAAGACAGGAATCAAGATCCCAGTTCCATGTACAGCTTGAAGCAAGCTTTGTATCTTAAAGCTCTCTCTAGAGTGAAAATATTCTTTGAATCCTGATTTCATGTTTATTTCATGTAAAGTGAACTGCTTTATCCTTAAGAGCTTCCTGAGCAAAGTGCTCTCAACCAATAAACATCCCTTCCCACAAAGGATGGTCTTGTCCAGCAAGGCACTGCTATGTATCCCATTGTTTTATATTGAAGCTTTTCCTAGGTGAGATAGTTGTACAAAATTAGAATAATACATGCATTTCAGGTTTTTTTTCCTTTCTTATAAGGGGTCCCAGATAAATCTGCTTGTGATTCCAAGAAACTCCTACTAGATAGCTTTTTGTGAATGGAGTTTCAGTGAAATGATTATGATCAGGAAGTGGCATTTACTGGCTGCTGTCAGGACCAGTGCAATTGCACAGCAGATAGCAATCAAATACTGCTGATGTGCTTCAGACTCCTCTGAAAAATGAAGAGACTAAAGCAGATGGTACAAAGATATGAGGCCCAATATTAGCATCTGTAAGATCTGCATAGGACTTGCAGGGGGTGGGAGATGGCTGATTCCAAGAGTACATCTTACTCTGTTATCAAGCCGTGAAAACACAATAAAAATTTTCATAAATAATGTGACCTAAAAAGAGTTATTCTGAGTCATGGTCTGAATGCTAAAAGGGTTTTCCATATATTCACTGAAGACTAAGCTTACACTGAAGAGGTCTGTCTAACTTATTTCTTCCAGGGCAGACAGTCAATGGAGAGAAAAAGGTTCCTTCAGTAAACTAATTCAAAGCACATGAAGTAGGCTCTGAATGGCCCTTCAGAAGAATCATTTGTCAATAGAGTCTTAGGAGAAAAGCCTGTCTAGCTGAAATTAGCCCTTAAGACTACAGACCTTAATGCAATAAAGAAATTCTTTACAGCAAAACACTGTGGAAAAACAAAGTGCTAAATCTATTACAGGTATCAAAAGAAAAGAACTTTTCTGATACTGGTTATGCATACTTAATACCTTTTAAAACCTTCTGTGATAAGTTAATTCCACTTGTTTTCAATGTTTCTGTGCTTCTCAAGATGTCCATTTAAAGCTTTATCATACCATGTGGATCCCAGTCTTTGCTCTATGGCTTCTTTGATTCTGTACTTCTCTTCACACGAACACGCTGACTTGCAAGTTCCATAGGTATGTAGTGAATACGTGGAAAAGATCTACTGGTTCATGCAATATATGTCACCTGATACCCATATTAGCTTTTACACCAGTATGCCAAAATCAAGTTTAAAATATAAAATAGCTTGCCCCTACTTGACTTGTGGTTTTTAATTTTAAAATCATGTTATATCTGTAAAGTAACATTAAGTCCTAATTGTGCCAGGGATTATAGAAACACAGTAGAATGCATCTTCCCCAAACTGCTTGAAATATCAGATAATTGAAAGAGGTGAAAAAACAGCAAGAAAATTTACAGCAAGTCCATAAAAGAACCCAAGTGTAAACTTCTCATCAGCTAGTGCACTGTCTTCTGGACCACTTGGTTCCTGAAATTTGAGGCAAACGAGGAGGCAAAAACATCACCAGCTCCATTATTTTTATTGAACTGATTTATACAGAAGTAACTTTAGGTGAATGTGTGTACTAAAAAGGTTTCTGAATAAGAAAAGGAATTATTTTCAATACTCAGTAAAGATGCAAGATATTAACAAAACCACCACATCTTCTGTTAACATATGATAAATATATGATCTTTGAATAATGTTATTCTAATAAATCATTAGCACGATTATATTTTGTCCAAAAGAAATCACTATTATCTTATCAATGCAATTAGAATTAAAAAGGCAGAAAAAAAATCTTTGACTAGAAGGGAAGGACTTTACACGTTACTTGCATGTATAAATTTAATTTTGTAATCTCATTCTATCCCACTGTTACTGTAGGAATATTTTCTTTTTTACAGTAAATATTATTCTTTGGGTTTTATCAATATCTAATAGAGATGTTGTGTTTGCTTCTCTGTTTTCTCTCGTGGGAAACGAAAATGTTATATGTAGTAGGTCATTCTACATGACTAGCATTTTTATGGTAGACAGAAAAATGTTAATACGCATTTCTGTTCCATAAGAGAGACATCTGAAGTCTCTAGATGTGAAGTATTGCCTTTTTCCTGTGTAAAGCATGGGAAACTGTAAATTATAAGGTCTTGTATTTAGACTATTCTCCCCTTGCTCTTCTCTATCGGTGGCATTGTAAAAATTTTCCTCCTCTTTCCGTGGTACAGAAAGTCAGGAAGGAAGACTAAGACAGAAAGTTGGAAATCTACAAAGTTTTAACTCATACAATTTTATAGAAAGAGGGAAGGAGCATAGGAGGTGAAGTGATTTTCCCAAGTGTTACAACCTGAAGTGTTACGTGGCCTTCCAGTGTGTACACTCACAACCATGGGTTCATAGGGTCTTGTAATACACAAGAACACTAAGGCTTTAGCCTCTAAAATTCTCTATTACTGATTACTCCAAATACCACAAACATCACCACTAGCCAATACACATATAATTAATAAATGAATATGAATAAATATATATACACCAAGCTATTTATAAATTACTGTCAGCAATCAATAATACAGTATAAATCAATAGTATGTTATCAATCAATAATAGCATCAATTAGTATTGCATTACAACCACTATTAGCAACAACCAAATAGTTACACACTACTACAGGTTACTACAACTTATCATTAGTGAAGCTAACATATCAGCACTATAACACCAGATACACTTATGATAGGTTACTTATAAGAATATATATATAATATCGATAAGAAGCGAATTAGACAGATTTCAGAAGGGGCCACACTATCCAAAAAGAGGTGAGATGGATTCCAGAGGGATCTAGCCACCCCCAAAAGAGGGGAGGACAGAGTGAACCCATAAGGTAACAGTCTCCCTTCAAAACTGATCCACATCATTAAGTCTAGAGTCAGGCAGGTGTTCCCAGTGAGAGTCTGAAAGCTGATATAAAGTTCACATGAGATTCAACTGTGAAGTTCTCAGAGACCAAGAGGAGGCTCCATTTTGAAGAAAAATAGAATCCTTTTTATAAAACACCTGAGATGGTGTAGGATATCCTACTCTGAGCAACCAATAACCACTTGTAATTTTGATTTTCTGCTTGTAACAGCCAATAAATTATGCTATTTTCTGTTCTTTCAGAGCTATTTTTCCAGGTGTTTTTCCACGTTGTCAGATTATAAATTGTCATTAAGGTCGCTTGGTTTTGTGTTTATCCATGGTATCTCTGGTTTCTAGATACCCTGGCTGCACTTGAAAGTGACCAGCTGCACTTTTTAAAGATGCCAGTATTTTTCAGCAGAAAATTTCTTTTGTTCAGTATTATTTGACTTCTTATCTGGCCACCTTTATGGCTGCTCACATCACCAAGGCAATTCAAAGACGAGTGCCAGAGCCAAAAGGGAAATTTAGAAGTAATTTTAAGTGTCCAGTAGCCTTTTTCACAGAACATCTTTCTAATAATGAGCTACTGCTTCCCACCTTAAAAAATGAAAATACTGTCTGCACTTGGCTGATATGACCACTATCCATTCTTTTGTGGTGAAAAACTACATCAATGCATAGTAGACTGACCCGAGCAGTAAGTCAAGTGTTACCAAGTGAACAGATGGTATAAAACACTGATTATACTGATTTGGGCATGTATAAAAACTGTCAGCACAACACAAATGGACTTTAGTCATCATGCAGCTAAAACTGTCCGGTTCCCTCTTCTTTGAATGCTTTGGTTTCATGCATCCTGCCTAGACACAAAAACTTTTGGGTCTTGCTGCAAGATAGAGTTACTCCTTTGCTTTGTCACCCTCTTAATATTGATTAATATTGTTAATTTACAAGAGCTGACTACTATTCACTGAATATAAGGGCTCAGAAACGTGGTCAAGGTTCCTTTATTTGATCTCTGTTGCTTTTTGCAGCTGAAAATCAAAGGAAAAACAACAGAAAATGACCACTCATTTAACATATTAAAAGCAAGATATTAATGTTAGAAATACTTGCTAATTCTTAAAAAAACTACTGACTTCAAGAAGGACTATTTTGTTTCACTCACTGCTTTTGCAACTGGTATTTGTGACAGTGGTCCATGGTGGATAAGTCTAATTTATCTCTAGTTATTGTGATAAAAATTTTCATTGTTTTCCCCACATAGTGAAAAACATGGACAAAGCTAAGGTTCAACAAATAAGCCAAAGAGTTCTAGGTGAGTAGAGTTTCATGCTTAAGTAATTCTCGCTATATGATACTTGAATTTGGTATCTGATTTGCATTCTCAGTAAGTAAACCCTGGTAAACCTCCAATTATATAAATAGCCAAAGACAGACAAACTGGCATGGTTAAGAGAAAATTATTAATATTGTTTATTTGAGCATCTTATGGACATGAAACATTCATCATGTCCAGTATACACATATGTACTATTTGAATCACCACAGCATAATATACAAAAAGTACCAAACCACATAAATTTTTAAGTATACATTAATAACAATATATATGTATTCAAAGTTTCACAGACTAGTAAAAATGATTTTATATATTTCTTCACTTATAATCTAAGAATCAGTTTCTCATTGGCCTTTCATGAATACAAATGTAAAAGAAAATATGACACTGAATGTTCTTTACCGTATACAAAAGTGATAGATGGAGTCAAAAAGAGAGCCAACATCTCCCAAATAGAGGTAAACACATTACCTAAGCCATAGTTCTCTCCCCTTCCCTTTCTCCTCAGTGGATGACATGATAAGGAATAATACAGAAAGGCCTCTCATTCCAAGCTACACTCTGTGAGCACCCTTTTAGGATTTTGGTTCATTCATACAAAATTATTTTAGGTGTTTATTATTGTTGTAACTCTTCTTTTCCATCCATAAAATACACAAGAATCTAATTGTCTCTGTGTTATAAAACTTTTACGTGATATTAAGTATGACATAATTTAGTGAGAAATTATGACAGGGTTCTGCAGACCAAAGGCCAGAAAGGGCATTTTTTAGATTTTTTTAAATATTTTTTAATAATCTTTTTAAAATGAATGAGCAACTACTGTAAATTAAAAACTGGTACTTCAGTGCATTACACAAATATAACCATCCATAGTTAAAGATTCCTGCTTCTGAAAATAACAAGATAACTAAACACAACAAGAAAATGAAAGTTAAATAGGTGAAATCACTGAAATCTGGAATCCATATATATCATGTCCCTAAAGAGAATCCTCTGCAATAAATCTTAAAACAGCATATTGGGTTTGCATGGCCAGATTTTGGTTGGACAGGCTACATGGGTGGCTTGTGTGAGAAGCTGCCAGAAGCTTCCCTCATGTCCAACACAGCCAATGACAGCCAGCTCCTTGATGGACCCACCACTGGCCAAGGCTGAGCCCATCAGCGATGGGGGCAGCACCTCTGAGATAATACAGTTAAGAAGGGAAGAAAAAAACCATGCTGGGGAGGAACAACAGCCAGAGAGAGGAGCGAGATTCTCTGACAGAATCTGCTTTGCAGACATCAAGATCTGTACAGAATGGGGAGGTGCTCCAGATGCTGGATCAGAGACTGCCCTGCAGCCCGTGGTGCACACTATGGTGATGCAGTTGTGCCCCTGCAGCCCATGGGGGAACTTGTGACTCCGCAGGGGCTCACAACGGAGCAGCCTGTTCCTGAAGAATGGCACCCCGTGGAAGGGACCCACACTGTAGCAGTTTGAAGCACAGCAGCCTGTGGGAAGGACTCATGTTAGAGAAGTTTCTGGAGGACTGCCTTCCATGAGAGGGACTCAACACTGGAGTAGGGAAAGACTATGAGGAACCCCCACATGAGGAGGATGTAGCAGCTAAGACAACGTGTGATGAATTGACCACAACCCCTATTCTCCATACCCTGTGCTACAGGTAAAGAAAATTGGGAGTGAAGTTAACCTCAGAAAGAAGAGAAGGGTGAGGGGAAGGTGTTTTAAAATTTGGGTTTATTTTCCATTATCCTATTCTGATTTGATTGGTGTGTTGTCCTAGTTAGAACAGCTGGGATCAATTCATCACTGGATGGGTGTAACCCAAAACTGTGTATTCTATAGCCTTCCATGCCATTTCCCAGAAACTGTTATCAATAGAACATTTACACCCTCTGCCCAGAGCAGCCTGACTCCTCAGGCCATAAACTAGGCGTTAAGAGGCCTGCGAGATAGGAAGATGTTCCTGTCCTCACACCCTTTTATGGAATTCCCCGCTCTGAGGGAAGGACTGAGCATTCCTGCCTGAACTGGAGAATATATAAACTTGGAGTTTTGGAACCTTTTTACCACTCATGCGATCCAGAGGAAGACTGCAGCTCACTGCTCTCAACCAGACTGAGACCACCACCCTCAAATGGACTGCAATCACCACTTTTGACCAGACTGCAACAGCTCTCCCACCAGCAGGTTTTTCCCCTCTCCCTTTACTTTGGACTCAGGAGGGGCCCAAGGAACACCACTTTGTTCATGCCCCAGGGTGCTGGGGTATATATTTGGGTTTTGTGGGTTAAGACCAATTGTTTGTTTGTATAATTGTACTTATTGTATTATTTTATTAAATTGTTATTCTGACTTATAATCTCTCTTTTGAGTTGAGTTCATTTCCCCTACTGGTTAACTTTTAAACCAGCACATGTGTGTAGTGGGTTTCTGTGGCTGGGTTTTGGTAGCTGGGGGGGCTACAGAGGGAGCTTCTGTTGCAAGTTGCTAGAAGCTTACCCTGCCTGGTGGAGCCAATGCCAGCTGGCTCCAGGATGGGCTTCCTGCTGCTGGCCAAGGACAAGCCAATTAGGAATGATAGGAACACCTCCATGATAACGTATTTAAGAATGGAAGGTTGTTGCGCAGTAAAAATTCCAGCCAGGGAAGAGTGGAGTGAGAACTTGGGAACAACAGGGTAGACACCAAGGTCAGTGCAGAAGGAGGGCAAAGAGATGCTCCAGGGGCCAGAGCTCAGGACCCTGCAGCCTGTGGTGCAGACCATGGTGGAGCAGCTGTGCCCTTGCAGCCCATGGAAGACCATCGGGGTGCAGAGACCCACCTACAGCCCATGGAGGAGCCCTTGCTGGAACAGGTGGATGCCTGAAGGAGGCTGTGATCCATGGGAGGCCCAAGATGGAGCAGGGTCCTGCCGGAGACCTGCAGGCCATGGAGAGGGAAGCCCACGCTGGAGCAGGTTTTTCTGGGGTAGGACTTGTGGCCCCTGTGGGGGACCCAGAGTGGAGCAGCTCATTCATGAGGGATTGCACCGTATGGAGGAGTGACCCATGGGACAGCAGTTTGTGAAGGGCTGTTGCCGGAGGGATGGACTCATGCTGGAGACGTCCGTGAAGGACTGTCTCCCGTGGGAGGGATCCCACAGGAGCAAGGGAAGGACTCCTCACTCTGAGCAGCAGCAGAAACAACTGACCATAAACCCCATTCCCCATCCCCCTGCACCGCAGGGAAGGAAGGAGAGGTGGGGGGATGGTATTTTTAAGATTCTTTCACTTCTCATTCTTTTGCTCTGATCCTATTAGTAATAAATTTAAGTAATGTCCCACTTTGAGTCTGTTCTGCCCGTGAAGGTAATCAGTAACTGACCTCTCCCAGCTGTTATCTCAACTCATGAATCCTTTGCTGATTTTTTTCTCTCCCCTGTCCAGTTGCAGAGGGGAGTGAAAGAGGCTGTAGTGAGTACCTGGCATCCAGCCAGGTGTGCTGGTTTTTGGTAGGGTAGAGATAATTTTCTTCATACTAGCTGGTATGGGGCTGTGTTTTGGATTTGTGACCAAAACAGTGTTGACAATTCAGGGATGTTTTTGCTATTGCTGAGTCAAGGGCTTTTCTGCTCCTCCACCAGCGTGTGGGGATGCAGAAGGGGTTGTGAGGGGACGCAGCCAGACAGCTGACTCCAACTGACTCAAGGGATATCTGATACCATATGACATCATGCTCAGCACATAAAGCTGGGGGAAGAAGGAAGAAGAGAGGGGGACGTTCAAAGTGATGGCGTTTGTCTTCCCGAATCAGTGTTATGAGTGACGGATCCCTGCTTTCTTGGGGATGGCTGAACACCTCCCTGACCACGAGATGTGATGAGTAAATGAATTCCTTGTTTTGCTTTGCTTGTGCACAACCTTTTGCTTTACCTATCAAACTGGCTTTATGTCAACTTTATGTCTCACTTTCACCCTACTGATTTTCTCCCTGCATTCCACAGGTGGGGAGTGAGCAAGTGACTGTAGGGGCTTAGCAGCCAGTTGGGGTTAAAACAGAGCAACTGGTAATAGATTATACTAGTGTCCCCAAGTTGAGTCTATTTTGTCCCGGACAATAATTGCTGAGTGATCTTCCTGTCCTTATCTTGTTCCCGAGTCTTTTGTTCTATTTTTTCTCTCCTGTCCACTTGAGGAGGGGGAATGACAGAGCAGCTTTGGTGGGACCCTGGCATCTAGCCAGGGTCAACCCACCACAAACAGGAGTGTCTAACTCCTGACTGCTGGAAATACTCACAAATGAGGGGATTAACTAGGGAAAGTGGAAGTCAGAACTAAATTGGATCTGTGACCTGACATCAGGATGGTCGGTGAGCTAAATTAAGAGCTAAATTCATCCTGTGCCTGCCAGAAACAGGATTGTAATGGAGTTCACAAAGCTTTGAATCAGAGCTTTATACTAGAAAATTAAATCTAAGGTACTCTCTAAAATACAGAGCTGCCAATGGATCCCTCTGAATCTTCAGTGTTCTTTAATGAATTAAGATAAATTTTTCTAGGGTGTAAAAGCACTATTCTTGTGAGACCCCCACCTTGAGTACTGCATCCAGCTCTGGGGTCCCCAGCACAGGAAGGACACAGACCTGTTGGAGTGAGTCCACAGGAGATTACCCAGATGATTAGAGGGATGGAGCATCTCTCCTATGAGGAAAGACTGAGAGAATTGGGATGGTTCAGCCTGGAAAAGAGAAGACTTCGAGATGACCGAATTGTGGCCTTCCAGTACCTGAAGGGAGCCCACAAGAAAGATGGAGACTATTTACAAGAGGAATGATAGGAATGTCAAGGAATGTCAAGGGGAAACACCTTAAAACTGAAATAGAGTAGGTTTAGATTAGACACTAAGAAGAAATTCTTTACTGCAAGGGTGGTGAGGCACTGCAACAGGTTGCCTAGAGAAGTTGTGAATGCCCCATCCCTGGAAGCGTTCAAGGCCAGGTTGGATGGGGCTCTGAGCAACCTAGTCTAGTGGAAGATGTCCCTGCCATGGCAAGAGGGGTTGAAATTAGATAAGGCCCCTTCAAACTCAACGCATTCTATGATTCTATGACTCAAACGACGTACTGTGAAGTGCCTTGTGTTCCCTCTATAGGAAGCAGTGGGATACATGGCATGCTTTTACACGTAAGGGCTTATGGGTGGTGGTGGGGTGTTCAGTATTAGGCTGCAACAAAGTGTTAATGAAGGCCTCTTTAAACTGGGGTCCTAGTAGGAAATGCCTCCTTGCTTTGTTCCAGTGTTGTAAGGAGCTGTGGCCTCTCATATAATATATAAACCAATATCCGAGGTACAGTCACAGCAAACTAAAATATGCACTGAACAGCTGCTACTGGCACATGGCATCAGAGACATGAAAAGAGTGCACAACGTCACTGCAGATGCATGAAATATGGCCTTGACTGTGGGAGAACATGAAGATAGAATCACCTGTGAAAGCTGTGCAAGTGCTGTAAACCTGCAACCACTCACACTGCCAGTTGTATGCATTAAAAACCACCATTTGGATTTCCAGGAACTCCTCAGAGATGTCACATGCCTCTGACTTTTTAAGTCTTTGTTCATATTTCCCAGTTTTGGCAGACCAGACCTGCCTTCAAGGTCTGTTGGAAGTTCTTACACACAGCAGGGAGGTGCCAGGGGCAGGAATGGCTGTCCACTTACCCCAGCAGAGGGGCTGCTGGCTGCTGGCAAGCTCCCCTGTCTGCTCCTGTGCCCTGCGGCCTCTTTCCACGCAGGCGCTGCCTGTGCGTGGCACTGTGCCTCTGGCCTCCCTCGCCCTCACCACCACGAAAGGCACTATGAGAGGGAGCGAGGCTGGAGCTGAGATGTGAGTTAGGCAGCTGCTTCTCACAGCCCTGCTCAGCTTTCTGCTGTACAGCTGCTCGAGGCCAAGCAGAGTAGAAAGTAAGTTTACTGTTCAAATGGGAAGGACAGGGAGTCCCATGGACAGATGCCCCCTTCCAGAACGTTCTTCCTTACCCTCACCACATGGGAGGGTCTATGGTCAGACGGGCCTGTAAACAGTTTTGGGCCCTTTCTGTACAAACTCCAGCTCCTTCTTTCACTTTCTGCTGACGCTGTTGTAGCAGAGTGTTGGAGAGCGGCTGCCCTGTCCCGCTGCTGCCAGGCAGACGGGAACTGCACCCGTCTGAGCTGTGGGAACCATCCCTGCGTGTGCCCTGACATGCTGTGAGTGCAGGCAGGCTGCACGGTATGCTGGGTGGATGGGCCCGTACGGAACTCCGGGATCGCCGTTTTCCTGCTGCCCTGGTGAGAAACCCAGCTGGAAAGTTCGCTCCTCGGTGCGGCCGCTCCTTTAAGGGGAGGGCGCGGGGCTGTGGCGCCACAGCCCGCGCGGCAGCGTGAGGAGACAGGGCGAGGGAGTCCGGGGACCGAACTGGGGAGGCATTGCACGGTATTTTCAAACATTTGAAGACTCTCGGGGGAGGAAGAGAAGTAAAGGTGTGGGAGGATTTGTGGAGTCTGTAAATAAACGAGATAAACTTCAGGCGGTCCTGGAGAAGTTCAGGCGGAAGGTGATAGACCCTCTGAGGGGCCGTGGCAATATTGCCTTAAAATGACAGAATTGTGAGGAGGGAAAGGCAGTGCCTCGGACAAAACCAGCATTTTCAGCCTTTCATGCTCAAAGACGTAGTGAAAACAGTCTCTACTTAGAAACAGTGTGGTTAATAATAAGTGTTTTAGTTGACTGTACAGTCCCAAAGATGGTCTTGAGAGATTTCTGTCAGCCGCCTTAATTTCGTTCCTCTTTAACAAACGGAACTGCACTGAGGTGGGGATCAACTTAAAGCCAGCTTCCTCCATGGGAGCTGAATGGCTGTGTTTACATGGAACTGCCTTGGAATGCCATACATTTTTATTTTTTTGTGGTCTGTCTGTGGCTGAAATCATACAAGAAACATTGTACTGATATGGGAAAGAGACCAGCTAGGCACCAGTTACAGAAGGAGACTGCATTCCTGTTATTAATCATGTAAGTTAATTGGGAAGGGCTCACCTGTCATTCTAAGGCATCATCTGCCTATTCCTTCCTTTCCTTTGTGTCTTCACATGAAGCAGGTGGTGGCACATAACCTATGGAGACATTCTGTATGGCTTTTCAGAATTCTTTAGATATTTTGTTCCCTAAGTTTTGCCTTTTCACAGGGTTTGAATAGAACTTTAAAACCTCATTATTTGTTCTGTAAATAAACTGATCTGAGTGTTTAAAGTAATCCATCAATTCATCGGTGCAGTTAGCCCTTGAAAGGAATGATACCTGCTTGTTGCCCCTCTTAATTCAGTTATTGGGGGTTGCTCTGGGATTCTTTGTTTTCTTCATCTTTTTGTCAGGACAAGTGATATCTTCAGCTGCTGACTGACATTTTGCAAGCCTTTTGGTAGGTATGTCTCAGGGCTCTGTGTAAACATGTGGGGAACCCCGCCCATGTGCAGGTCAGTTTGAACACAGAGTTGGCTGTCCACGAGTCTCAGCTGGGAACACGTGTTGGGGGTTCCCTGGCCTGCTCCCACAGGCTGACAGTTTTCTGTTGTGCGTGTAGGTAAAGCAACATATGGGGTCCTTTTCTGCAGAGTTTTAGTAAAACACACATTTCTTGGAGCTACATACATGATCATGTTCTTTTTTCTGCTGCAAACTTCCAACCAGTGCTTGTATTTAGATGGGAAAAGGTGCCATATGTTAGAGATTCTCATTTCTACAGAAACCCCAAAAGCAACATGGTTCCTTACATGGAGAATCTTTTTTCATTCTAGCTGAAAATGGTAATAACTGGAAAAACACCAGTTCTTTATTTCTTCTGCACACATGTGAGTATCCTAGAAGCAGTGATAATTACCCTCATAGCTATTATTCCTTAAGTACTCAGAAACCATAAGCGAAAAGAAAACAAAAAATTCCCACAGTGATTTAAGAATTTTTTTATACTTAACTTTCTTTTATTTCCTGTCTTCCAGTTCTTAAAAACTTAACCTTCTAGTGAGCTTTAATGGCATTGCTGTTTTCCTTAACAGTTATGAGTTCAGGGAGGGGGAGTAAGTAAAGGATGGAGCACAGTTTCAGTGGGAGTTTTGGAAAGGCTTTCAAGTGCCCTTTAGGATGTAGTGAACTGCATGTAGAACTGGTGTTAGAGATCCTGATGCTCAAGCACTGTATGAAAAAGAATTATTTTCAAAGTATTTCAATGGAAAATGGGTTTCTTCAAACACATGAGACTTTTCATTCTCTGCTGCATCTAGCTTTTAAAGTAAAGTATCAGGTATTGTGAGGTTTTCAGTGTGATTAAAGCTGGCAAAACACATCAGTGTTCTACTTAACATAGCTGCACAGGCTACCTACACCAGTAGAACTGAACTCTACACTTAAAATAAATGCATCTTGGCTTTTACTACAGTGAAACTTGCATGCAGAGATGTTCTCTCCTAAAGTTAAAATTTTTTTTTTTTCGCAGTTTCACTTCTTAATTTGGAATAGTTTCTTAAAAGGCTAGAATAAAAAAAAAAAAAGTTGATATTGTGAACTAAAAGATTCCATACACAAGTTAAAATACAGCTTAAACTACTTCTGCAGAAAGACATTAAATTTCCCTTCAAAAATGGGAATATAATGAAGAAAACCCTGCTGATTTCAAATATAGACTTAATGTGCAATGCACATTTTTATTTAAAAAAAATACCTCTGATTTTAGTCTATATTAATAAGTCTAAAGGGAGACTGCCAAGTGCTGTATTTTTACCACAATTTTGCCCTCTCAAAGACATAACATCATATGCAGCTGAAGCTGGCTGCCTCAGTGAGTCCAAAAGACATCGTTTAGAATATGAGGAAGGCTCCACCTTAAAGGATGTATCTTGTGGCTTTATTGTTGCCCCTTTCCTGCCATCTAATCTGCTGCTATGGTACATCATGTTGTTGCATGACTGCAGTAGGTATTTTTCACAGCAAATCAGAAGAAAGCTGAATCCCACTAAAAAGTTGCAGTATTTTAAACTCCTGTTAAGACACACAAATCTGGAATTTGCATTCTTCTAGAAAGTGTGAATTTTGCCTGCATTTGCAAAATATATTTGTAAACACATGACACTTTTGAGTAGGCATGAATTTACTTGTGCCAAATATGGCTATATTTGTGAAACATGTAGCTGTAACAAAATATGTATTGGTTAAGACACAGCATATTTGAAGGGCTTAATAGATATTTATTGCATAATCTTATTCCAAGATCACTACTCTCTTGTATGCCTCGATTAAACATAAGTGTGTTCTGATAGAGGTTCAATCCAGAGGGCTTCCAAAATATTTTTACTGAGTGAGAGAAAAATCTTTCTGAGGTACCTCAGGCATAGGTTTGGCACTAAGACTCTCCTATGTAGTGATACCTGACATTTAAAAAAACCCAAAAGTTTTTAAGTGTGGTATTAGAAGAAGGGAAATGGGTAATGTTTTGCACTTACTCCTTTCCAGTGAAGAATGTCTGTGTTTGGTCTCTATAAAAGTGCTACAATCACTGATACTATGGGTAAGGCTTGCAAGCTTTCATGCTTACTTCCTTTTCAAATCAAAACCTCTATCACATGGCTAAATTTGTTGTATAGCATCAGAGATCAACTGGAAGGAAAGGAGCTGCTAGACTCTTATTCAGTGTGCGATACCAGTGGAGATTTCACTCTCCTGCATGCAGTACCCTTATTTCAGTATCTTATTGGTTTAAAAATAGGATCTCGTGATTTGATCTTTTCTGCATATTTCTGTTCCACAAATGAAGACATAATTTATAGTTCGAGACTGAACCAACACGGAAGTGCATTTCTTTTCGTTGCAGATTAATAATTAATTTGATACGTCATATTCACCTTCTCTATGTGTCACTTACCTTTCTTTTATGTGCCTCTCTTTCTTTGAAATATGTTTTAAGTCCCTGACCTGCTCCTCTTCTGTATGCATATATAAAATAAAGGCAATGTATCTTTTAATTCAGGATTTATGTACACATGGACTTCCAGTGACATTCAGTAGTCAGCAAAGGTCTCTTAATATCTGAACTCTGCAATCTTACATTTTACAACATTTGAACAAACCCCTGCCAGGGGAAAGGAGCACAGTAGAGACATCCTCTGCGAAAATTCAAGTGACTAGAAAGAAAATTTCCCCTGTAGAGAAATTACTTTGTAATAGACATGGCCTAAAATGACAAACATATCTCTGCTTAGTGTTGTAGCTATTCTTTTAAAACATTTGTCCCCAGAAAGAATGTTTCCAAGCAATAAGTTCCAGACTGCAATTAGAAGTGTTAAGCACAATCCTACAGGTGATTAGCACTATGTAGAGAAAGAATCCTCCATGTGTCACTGAATCACGGAACAGTTGAGATTGGAAGGGACCTTTTGAGGTCATCTGGTCCAACCCCCCTGCTCAAACAGGGTCGTCTAGTTTCAGTTGCCCAGGACCATGCCCACATAGCTTTTGATTATCTTCCAAGGAGGGAAATTCCACGACCTCTCTGGGCTACTGCTGGATCACCCCCACAGTAACAGAGTGTTTCTTGATGTTCAGACAGAGGCTCCTGCATTTCAATTTGTACCTGTTGCTTCTGATCCTGTCACTGGGCACCACTGGAGTCTGGCTCTGTCCTCTTTGCAATTGGGGTATTTACATACATAACGAGATCCCCCTGAACCTTCTCTTCTCAAGGCTGAACACTCCCAGCTTTCTCAGCCTTTCCTCCAAGGAGAGATATTTTCGTCCCTTCGCCATTGTGGCCCTTCGCTGGACCCTCTCCAGTATGTCCATGTCCTCCTTGCACTGAGGAGTCCAGAACTGTACCCAGTGCTCCAGGAGTGGCCTCACCAGTGCTGAGAGGAAGGATTACAGACTTCTGCCTCGCTGCCTGGAATACCACTTGCCTTCTTTGCCCCAACAGCACACTGCTGGCTCATGTTCAACTTGGTGTTCTCCAGGACTGTCCCCAATCCTTTGGTGTTTTGTGGGTTCTGGGGTTTGTTTGGTTTTTTTAAGCGAAACCTGGCTTTAAAAAAATGCTATAAACATACAGCCAAAACAGTCAATCTGGTTTACTTTATGTCGTTTTCGAAAGTAACATGTATTTTTCTGTCCTCAGTGATGATGAAATAGCTGCAGCCATCCAAACAGCAGTGCATGCTTTTTGGTGAAACTATTTTGGAGATTGACTCTGAATCTTTTACTTATTAGTATTAGGAAGCACAGAGAAGAATAGAACAGACTGAAGCACAAAGCCTGTCTGTTACACAACACTGACATACACGGAAGTATCATTAGAAAACGGTGTAAGATATGCACTCCTGCTGTGTGGTTAGATCCATATTTTATAGTTCTAAAATACCAAGATTATTTAGTTCTTAAGCATGGCATGTTTTTACATAGTGTTTTGCATGTGGAAGCTAACAATCCAAATGTCGAATTTCTAGCCATATTGATTCACAAGATACCTAACCTTGTGACAGCCTCATGTCAGATTTTCATCTGACTGTTGCTTTGGGAGCATGCTAAATTGGGAATCTTGGCTGTGAAGGCAAAACCAAAAAATATGTTTTTTAAGGTTTCTAATAACATTATTCTTTCCACTTTTTTAAAATACAAGGTAGTAGAATAAACTGCAAAGTTTTAACATCTTATTGTGAAATATCGTGCCATTACTAATAGTTTAGGACTACTAACCTCATGAGCAATGTAAATGCTGAACACACAACGTTTTCTAATTCTGATGGGATTCTTGAGTTGGTAATTACTCTGATATTGTTCTGCCCGTCCCCATCCTTAAAGTGGGTATACACAAAAAAATCTTCAAAACCTATTTCTGATGAAAACCTTTTTTTATAACAAGGTAAGTCATCATGGCTGGGCTTCGCGAACGAAGATTTGGGAAGGCTCTATCCACATTTGCTACAGGCACGCTGGTGGCTTATGAGGCCAATATGTGACAGACAAATCCGATTGCAAAAGGCACAGCAGAAAGACTCCTTAGATGGTGCATTCTGCAATACACAGTTCTTTCTGCGTTGCCTTTTCTCCTCGAGAGTGATCCTGCGTGTGTTCTCAAAGGAGACAGCTGTGTTATAGATGGTGTGTCTCCAGGCCTCCCGATTTGAGGCCAGAGTAGACCAGTTGTGGTGATCAATATGGCCGAGGCTGATGTGCTGTGTTCTGTTTCACCCAGCTGATGCATTTCTCTCTGCATTACTTACCTTGTTATTGATCACCATAACAAGGTAAGTAATGCAGAGAGAAATGCATCAGCTGGGTGAAACAGAACACAGCACATCTTCCTCTCACCAACTGTGTCTTCACAGGTCAGTCTTTTAGTCTTGGTCTTATCTTGGTGACTTTCAGAGGCTCCCTGAGTTGCAGCAAATTATAGATGATCCTGTCTGATCCCTGGAAAAATATCTTTCTTTTCATCATCTCTGAAGCGTGATTGCTTTTGTGCATCTTTCCCCTGCTCTCATATTCTTCTTTATTGTGGGCATACTGGTCCTTGCCCCAGCTATGTCAGAAGCATATTTGTACATAGAATTCACAGGTTTTGTTGGGGACTGCAGATGCATTCACTGCAGATGGTTCCATCTTCCAGGAAAAATAAACAGCTGCTTTTTTCTGAACTGCTCAGTTGCTGGCTTTGAAAGGAACACACGTATTCGGGACACTGCTAGCAGGCAAATGAAAGCAAATATTTTTTTCACAGCCCTACACTTGTCTTTTCCTTTGTCCAAGATGTGCATAGATAAATATTATATTGCATATCCTTCTTGATAGCCCACATTAAAGTCTTCTAACAGTTAGAAAAATTATTTTTTACTCTATTCTCAGTTTTACTTCTGGAACTAGTTTATATAGCACCTACTTAAATTATGTCAAAATGTAATTTTTGCCTTTATTTGTGGAAGCCAGTAACTCATATATTATGGAAGGATGTAGGACTTGAAATGCTGGAGGTCATTGTGAGAGGGAGACGCAACAAGAGAAACAGTGGAGTTAAAATGTGAGAGATTGAGATGGGAAGTGAGGAAGTATCATCAGGCCTGTGTGACAGGGTGTGTTTCAGTCTTTGATACTTAATGTGTTATTTACAGTTCTAACTGTAGAACTGCCTGCATTTGTTCATGAACATTATTTACTCTGACTAAGTTATAAATTGGATTGTGGTGTAATTATTTCAAGATAGGATATTTCAGATTTTTATACAGTAGTAAATGGATCTGGGACGAGAAATATCTTCATGTTTTGTGCCCATTTTCCCAATACTCCAAAGACAGTGCCTCCTCTTTTCTAATGTTTGGGGTTTTTTTGTTTCTTCATTCAGATTGTACCCTATACTGTCTATATTTGCCAGAAATGAAGTTTCTTCTCTTTGAAAGAGACTTCCCACTTGTCCTTCACTTCCACACTTGTCCTCATTTAGTCATTTTAAAGAAGGAAAAATGGGAATAACAGAAAAACATGAATAAAAAAATTTCTCTTTGAATATACTATTAGATTTCTGGACCGTGTCTAGAAAAAAATAAGGAAAAGAAGGAGGAAAAAAAAAGTTCTGCAGCAAACTGCAGGGAAAAAAAAAGACTTCTTGTTTTATACTGCATTTCCCACTTACCTTTCTTTTCCTCCCAGCCCCCTATGAAATCGCCCTACTTTGTTACTGTCATTTTTATTATAAACTATGTAAATGAAAAAAGATGCACTTTTATATTTGTTTTCTGTTTTTCTTAGAAAAGAAATTAGGATATTATTTTGAATGGGTAAGGGCACTCTATGTAGACAATTCATAACAGTCAGCTGATTCTTGTGAATGAAATACTAATACAGCCTTCAGGATAGTACTAAAGTGTTGGTAGTTAAAGATATTATGTGTAGTAGAACTTGGTGAGCTTTAAGAAACACCTGGACATTAATAGGAAAGGGAAAAGGAAAAGAGAAAAATGCCAGCAGCTAGAAAATGGAGTAGAAAATGAGCATAGCACTATTGAGAAGCAAACACTGTGTGCTCTGAAGCACTAGACAAAAGAGGGAAGAGCCATCAGGATGTGTGTGAGGAGGGCAGAGGAAAAGAAAAAAAAGAAAGAGGTTTGAAAGGAGAAAAGTACATAAACATTGGGTTTTTTTCCCTATCTTATGTCGTGCTGATTTTTGTATGGATTATTATTTCTTCTGTTGTTTTGTTGTTTTGTTTTTTTTTCTTTTTCCCATAGAGGGCTAGCTAGCACAAATTCTGTTGTTTTTCAGAACTGACTGTGTACAAGCTATTACTTATCTAGCCAATGAGGAGTTTGACTGCTTATGAATAGCTGCTTAGTAAAAACCAGGAAAATTGAACATTGATGTCAAAGTAGCTTCTCGGTAACAACAATGCTAACAATATACATATTTTCAGTTTGGATTCTTTCATAGAATCACAGAATATCCTGAGTTGGAAGGGGGATCCACTAGGATCATCAAAGTTCAACCCCTGGTCCTGCACAAGACCATCCCCAAGAGTCACATCATGTGCCTGAAACTGTTGTCCAAATGCTTCTCAGACGCTGTCAGGCTTGGTGCTGTGACCATTGCCTTGGGGAGCCTGTTCCCCTGCCCAACCACCCTCTGGGTGAAGAACCTTTTCCTAGTATCTAACCTAAACCTTCCCTGGCACAGCTCCATACCATTCCCTTGACTTCTGTCACTGATCACTCTATGGCTGTCTATTTTATTCTACATACTACTTGACCAATTAAATAGTTTGGTAATAGGTCTCTTAGAAATAGAAAAGTTACATCCCATCCTGCTTTACATCCTGCTTATCTTCCTTGTGGCTGACTTCCCTCCCAATAACACTTCACCTTCTGTAAAAATAGGGATTAAATTCCTACTGATAATTTTATTTTAGACTATGTCAGAGTTCAGGTGCATGGAGTAACAAATACGTTTCATATGCCAGACATTACAATGCATCCTCCAAATACTGTTTTACAGGAGGATTATGTGGTTGAAGGTACAGTCTTCCCAACAGAAACCTCTTTCCTCATCTGCGTTTTCTCAGTGTTGGATATGCCATGTAGACCGTGCTTTATAAACAAGTGGATTTCTAGGCTGTTGATGTCTATTTTCCTCATGGATTTTCTGTATTGGATAAGTGGTATTTCACTTGGCTCTAAGATTACTTTTTTTTAACTTGAAGGTAATGAGTTTACTTAGTAGAGACTGTAAAAACTCAAAACTGATTTCTACCAATTCCCCAAATATAATAAACTTTTCTAACTTTTCCTAACAAAGGTCCAATCGCTTTGCTCTTGTCTACGCTTTTTTTATGTACAAGGCCATTAGTTGCAAACAAACCATGACAGAATGTAGCAATGGGATAAAGTGGGATATTTTCATAGCTGGTTTGACTCTGTACTATAATATGAGGTGACTCGCATCTGCTGAGCAGTTATTTGTTGACTAACATGTTTTCAGTGTGCAGTGGGATTGGCTCAGAGCATGGCTGTGCAGAAGCCAATGGACAATGCATATCTGTTATTCTGTAAATAGGACACTGCTGAAACTAATAACTGTGTGTATCTAATATCCGTGAGCCTGACTGGTGTGTTCCTGCCTGCGTGATCACATGCTACAAGATATGTAGCATACACTGAAGGTAAAAAAGAAATACAGGCTCTCTTTAACCCATGAAAAAAATTGAAATGTTTAGATAGAACAGCCTTGCTGCCACCCCACCCCCAGAATGACAGTCAGCTTCATTGAAAGACCTGTGTATTTTTTTCCTGTATGTACTGTTTTGCAAAAATTATTTGTGTAAAGTGGATTTTCAAGAAAACAGCAGAAATTATTTTTATTAAAAAAAAATACTCTTAATTCTCCAGAATTGAAACAACTAGCAAACGTTTGCTTGAATAGTTTGTGCATTTATTAGTCTAGCCACAGGTAGAATTCTGAAGTTTTATACCAAAACAGAAAATAGCATAAAACTGAAAATAGGTGAACATCCCAACTACTGTCAACCTCCTTATGCATTTTATAATGTTAACATTCAATTGCACTTGGAAGTTACTAAAGGAGACTATGCATGACACTTTGTCTTCTAAGAATATCTTTAAAGGAAATGCTGGTAGAGAGTTTGCTTCAAAGCTTATTGTAGTTGCGTTTTTCTAACTGTACATTGTTGATTTGAATTGTATTTGTCTTGAAACTTATGAGAGATTGCCATGGAGTTGTGAAGAACTGCAGGTAAAGAATACTTCTTTAATATGAGGCTATATAACTCTTTATTTCCAAAATATGTACATTTGAAAAACAGATAAACTCAGTTGACTCTGTAAATTGCCTTTTAGCTTTAGCAAATAATTTATTTGGTTGCTTTTTTTTCATTCTTTTTGTAGGCTCGTGTATGATGCACAGACTTTGGACAGGACATATCTAGAAAACAAAAAGCAGTTGAATACAATGTAGAGGTATGCTAATCTCTCCAGTGCTTTTGAAAATTCATTCCTACTCCTTCAAGTGAGCTGAGAAAATGCTGACTTGTCATCTTGATTCATTGTGGGATTTCTGCTGATATGATTGCTTCTAATCATTGTATAACCTTTCTTTAGCAGAAAAATGAGAGCTCTTGTACAGATGGACTTTGCTAAAGATGAAGTGATAAGGAACATGAGAGGGTTTTTTTTCCTAACTTGTTAGTGCATCTTCTGTTTGGGTTCCCTCTGAGTTCAGCTCTTTTATCTGTTTCTCAGTTCATTCACAAAAGAGTCCTTATTTGAAATATTCCTCTTTTGTTTAAGAGAAATAGCATCCTATAACCTATTGACAATTGTAATTAATTTCAAAGAAAATCCTCTTTCTTATATATGTAAGGGAGTAATAATTTTAGCATACTCTCCATTTTAATGCACAGAACTTTCTTTGCTGTTGATGCACAGAACTTCCTTTTCTATTTAGTGTACTCATGCATCCGTCCCCTTTCCATGTGTTGTATGTTCTTTCATTTCATGCCTCTCTTATATCAGATCAACTTTCATCCATTTTCCTTTCTCCCTGTGCTCAGCAACATACATATGCATGCTTTTCTTTTAACCCAGTTGTGAGCCACATGCTGTGCACCTGTCTCAGAGAGAATATGCCTCCTGAGCCTGTTTTGTACAAGACAGGTGCGGGAATAGTGAGCAATATATTTATATAATAAAAGGAATGGGGTTTAACCGTAAGGACATTACACAAGATATTCATATAATAGTATGTTTGCTTGACCTTATTCATTGCTGAACAAACACCTCCGATTTTGCTATACTTCTACAGTAAACTCAAAATGGTATTTGTGATGTTAAGCTGCTTCTGCTTTTGTTCATCTGCATCATCAGCTTCTTACAAACTTCTGACCTGGTGACAGTCTAGGTCTTACCAGCTTCAGAAAAAATATGTCCTATTTTGAGCTATAAATAACTGATTACTTTTTTCCTTAAGGATTTAAAAAATTTAGGGAATGCAGAAATCTAGTTTGGATGTTAACTCATTTCTGTGTACTTTCAAAATTCAAGAAGGGGGTATACCCTGGTTTTCCTTTTACAATGCCCCTACAGTGGTAGGCTGAGAACAGCTGTAACAACAAAAAGCACCATTTTCTTAGCACCTCTGCCACTATTAATACTTGTTAATTAATCTGTGTGAATGATACTAGTAAAGAATTTTTATGTACCATTTTACAGATAATGAAGCAGAGCTTAGAAATAAACTCCTTATTCACAGTCATAAAAACTGAGTTCTGGAGAGAGGGTTATAACCTTATCTGTTCACTTTGAATTTATACCTGGACTTTAGAAAATTTTGTTTGTCTTTCATTGGAAAATTTGCCATCTTAAAATTTTTTAGGGTTTTTTTTTTCCCTAGCTGTTTAACGAGTTACTGAAACTAAGCCACTGTGGTTTCATTACACCATCTGAAAAATGGTGTAAGCTTCTTGTTTATTATTTTTACCTTAATTTCTTTGAAGTGGGGAACAGTGCAGTGTGAAATAAGTTTTAATTGCTTCAGCTTTGCTGAAAACACTTAAATATTCTTCTGGTACAGCAAATTCATGATCAAATTAATGTAGGTTTTGTTTAATATATAATTATATAGCTATGCTGGATACTTGAGTTAATTACAGAAAATACATGAATTAAGAAATTGATGAAAATTGCAAATAGTGAAAATACTTCAGAAGCATAAGAAGGTGAAGAAATGACGACAGCGTAATACAGATCATTTGCACAGCCTTAGGGTACAAGTAACAAATCTTCTTCCCAGAGCTGATAAAAGTTAGCACTGCATTGACAGTCCAGCCAAGAACAGGACAGGAACAGCTTTTACTCCTGGGCAGAAAAGAAGAGACTTTCTAACATGCAGAAAAATCAAGGTCTGTGAATGGAGGAAGGAGTACAAAGCAGAAAGTGTGTCTTCTGAGTGTCTTTGTAGCATCAAATTTTTAAAAGCCTTGTAAAATAAGGCAAGATCTTCTGTGGGTGCACATTGCCATAGTTGTTATAATTTAGAATATCTGCACTATTTTCACTTAAACTGGGGATTTAGCACATTTTGACAGTCCCAGTGACAGAATATGTTATAGATATTTGCTTGACAGAATTTGTACAATTTAGAGTTGACTTGCTTGATTATTCTTTGTGCTTGTGTGTGCCCCCTCCACCGACCATGCTGAGGGCTCTGTCATTTAGCTTGACTCCACTCTATTCAATTGAGCAGTGGCTGCAGGAGGCCAGACGGCACATATCCTAGGGCCATACAAGTGCTGTTTGGCAGGATGTACTCTGCAAAGCCAGAGGCACTCAAGGGACTACAGAAAGAGTCACATTTGTGACATAATACTGAGTGCCTGAGCCATGCTCATTGTGATGAAGTGTGTGGTGTTTGTTCTCAGCTGGTTGTGCAGTTGTATGTGTATAGTAGCTTTGCTGCTGTTTTCAATAAATAATTTGCAGCTAATGTTGTTGACAGTGTTATTGATGAAGTTTAAAAACCTATTTGATGGCTGCTGTTCTCTTACCATCCTTTTAATTCATGGGGCAACTTTCCTACCATTCTGTATGGCACTAGAAAGAAGAATGGAAGGAGTTGTTTGAGGTATACAGAAGTAAAGGATGGGCATGCATCCAGGGAATCTCAGAGGGAAATATGGGCCGTGTGCCATGCACTGAACTTGCTACATATGCGCACATCTGATCTAGCGCGCGCACACCGCGCAGATGGTTAGCAATTGCACAGATCAGCTCCACAAGGCATGTCCAGATCCCACTTATCCAGGGTGTCTGGAAATCCTGGTCATACAGCCAGTCTGTGATTTCTCTCCTCTTTCTTCTTCCCAATCCTGAAATTCTGTCTAAGGAGGGAGGAGAAGGAGACAAAAAAGAGGACATGCCGAGGAAGAAAGACAAACCAGACTCGTGTTAATGTTGAACATGTTGAAAATGGTGAGGTTACCATGAAGTAATGAGTTTCAGGACCTCAGCTGAGCCATAATCTACTGTGCGTGTATTTTTAGCTTGCTGTTGCAGTGCATTCACTTCACTTCAGCTATGTCATAATAACTTACTGTGAATATTGAAATAAAATGCTAATTAGACACAGTTGGAAGAGAGCACATGGCAAATTACTGTAATACCACTGATGGCTGGTAACTCATTTGCCTATGGTGGCACGATCAGTTTTGATCAAATGCTTTCCCTCTTAATCTACCTACTCTTTAATAATGGGCTTTCTCTAACTAAAACCTGCACCAGTTTAAAGTTCAAGTAATTTAACTTTTATAAGTTAGAATGTTTTTCGTAACCAATTAAACTATAATTAACCATAATTAAAACTAGAATATTTCTTAAATCTTTAAGGCCTCTTCATTAAATTAGAGAAAATTCTTCTTCACAAGACTCTGGCTAATCTTAATTTCTCTAAATAAAAATATAGTTCATGTTCCCAAATAACTTCTGCCTAAACAATCTACTTGATAATATTTTAAAGTATTGATTTAATTTTAGGTAGTCTGACTGTTCTTCCATTGGTAGGTAGAATTTTTTGCTGATATTTTGCACTGAAAGTTGTGATGGATCTAATCAGGACTTTGAACTTCGTGAACGTGATGCCATGTATATACATCACAAGATAACTTTAGGCTTTTTGTTGGGTTTTTTTGTGTGTGATGCATTTAAGAATCCATCTTTTTCCATGATGTCAGGATTTCTGCAATATCTCACTGATATCCATGACAGTGTCCTCTTTTTGACAATACAGGTTTATTAATTTTCTTAAGAGTTATATGTGTGAATTATTTATGCACTTTGTAATCCCAGGGTATTATGTACCCAGCTGTGATTGACTACCAAAATTCTCAGTCTCTACCTGTATAAATGGCAATCTACATGATTAACCACATTTCTGTAAAAAGTAGGACTTTTTTATCCACTAGAAGTTTTGATCTGATAAGTCCTGAAATACAATCAGAGCACCAATTCTTATGGTGTTGTCAGTCTCTGTTAAATTATCATTCATACGTTTCAGAAAATATAAAGATAACATCCATGGAACAGAAACCAGTCTGATCCTCTGCACTGCCCATTTACCATTTATTTTGTTAAAATCCTATTGCTTTTTTTAGCTTCTGGTCTTTGAATTAATTACCTAAAGGTCATCTATAGGTGTCTTAGAATTTCTTTAGTCCTTTTCTGAGACAGTTTGAAAAATAATAACAAATTATGTTTAGATGAGAGAAAACCAACTATTCGTCCAGGAATTGAGACTTCCTGTACATAAAGAAAAATAGCATCAGACTTGGCTTTCTCCCATAATATAATATTGCCAATAGAAAATACTAAATTAATGCAAGAATTAGTGTGTGAATATTTAGGGACTTGGATCTTTCCTCCATTACATTCTGATTCTCTTTAATTTGAGGAGTAAAACAGAGTTCCTTGACACCATCACTACTCATGTTTGGGCTTAAATTGAATTTGTGTGTTGCATAGATGTAGCTAAAAACCCCTAGGTTTCAAGGTTTGGAGCAAACAGCTATTTTCTTTCCTCTTACACTTGTTTTTACAAGGTGGTCAGTGAAGAATAAATGACCCTATCACATTGAAGGTGGGTAAAAGGGGGAGTTCAACCAGTAGAATTAATAATGCCTTATAGAAATGTGATACCCTCTGTAGTTTTCTTCTGTTTTTCAGATGCTGCCATTTCAAACACAGAAACAGTTTGAAAATACTTTTCGCTTTACCTAAAAGCTTACACATTGGGATTGCATGCTTTTATTGGAATCCTTATCCCTACCCCAGAGCACAATGTTCAGTATTTCTTCATAAATACTATCTATTTGGTTTACGTTTATCTTCTTACTTCCTTTAAGTTTCTCTTTCACTTTTGATGCTGCAGATCTTTTTTTCTTTTATAGTTCACAGATTTTATCCCTAATTCATTTCAGAGAATATGCTTTGCTTTACATATTTTTGTTGCCTATGAGTCTTGACTACAAAAATTACTTTTCACTGCATTTAATAATGTCATAAGTTATAAATTACATAAGCAGTATATTCTTGTGCTAATTCAGTATTTGTTAATGCATTATTATTTGAGGTATTCTGAGTACAGACATGTGAGTTCAAATAGATGGTATATAGTGTGTATATATGTAAAAACTTGGTCAGGTTACAGCAGACAAATGCCACCTTTTTTTCTGACTATACTTAGTATGCTTAGTTTAGGAATGAACAGTCAATGCTGCCTTTTTTTCCCCTCTCATATACGTTATTACTACTAGCCTGTAATCTAGCAAGTGCATTATAGTTAAAAATGGTTGTACATCTTTCTGAAGCTTAACATGAAGACTTTCTAACTGGAAATTGAACCTTAACTTTAAAAATGTCCTTGTACTTTAATTTTAAATATGTGATTAGAGACACCAAACAGTTTAGGTTGGAAGGGATCTCTGGAGGTTATCTGGTACCACCCCCAGCTCAAAGTCGTCCTAGCTTCACAGTTAGAGCAGCATGTTTAGGGTTTGCACAGTCAATCTTTGAATATCTCCAAAGCTGGAAATCCCATGACCTTTTTGGGAACCTTTTGAGGACTGACTTATCCCACAATGAAGAATATTTTCCTTAGGAACTTCCTTGTAGCAACTTGTGACCATCGCCTCTCATGCTGTTTTACCATCTTTGAGAAGGGTTTGCTTCAGTCTTCTGCATAGCCACCTATAATACTGTTGAAGACAGCAGCTTCTGAAGACAGCCTTCTCTCCTCCAGGCTGAGCACACACACACTTCTCTAGGTCTCTGCCCATATGCCATGTGCTCCAGCTCCCTGAGCTGGTGGCCCTCCTTTGGACTTGCTCCAGTTTATTTATGTGTTTCTTGCAGAGTGGAATGCTCTAGACGCAGTCTCAGACATTCCAATTAGAAGTGAATAATAATTTCCATCATCCTGCCGGTTATATTCTATCTAGTGCAGCCCTGTGTGCAGACTGCCCTCATTGCCTGAAGGGCCTACTGCTGACTCCTACTCACTTGCTGTCCACCAAGATCCCAAGTACTCTTCTGCCCAACTTCTGTCAGCCCTCAGTCTGTACTGATGTGTGGAGTTGTTTATTCTCAGGTGCAGGACCTTGCATTGATCTTCATTTGAGGGGAGGGGGGAAGAGGGAGAGGAAAGGAGGTCAGCCAGCTAGCCAGGTTTAGCACAGTGGCTGACAAAGTGATACCAAAGGAAGGAGCAGCAATTGGGAACTGGTAAAGATGTGGATTGGAATGTGTATCAAGTGACAGATCAATCACTGATACCACTTGCTTGCCTGCTTTCTATTTCAACCTCTTCATAATGCTGGGTGTGGAGTTATTAACTTATTTCAGGTTTGAAGTTTCTTTTTTTCAAAGAATTCATTTAGAAACAATTTATTGGCTTTTTCTTGTCCTATGAGTTCCTTCACAACGTTTTTGCTATGATACCTGTTTTATGCCCCATCCTGTTCTAGTTGGCTGTTTCTCCCTTAGTTTTTTCACATCCCCTTAGAAGACACACTCATTGCAGGAAGTCTGTTCTCCTAAGTCCTGTCATAGAAAAAAGTTTTTATAAACAATTGTGGAAAGTAAAGTAGAAACAATGAGATTCCAATATCTAATCTCAGTGTTGAATCTATAAATTCTGTCACAATCCTTTCTTCAGCTATCTTTTATTTAATTGGTCATCTTCTTGAAGGTGTTTAGAACTTCAGATCACAATTTTTTGTCTGTGTGTTCATCGAGTCTTTGATTACACTCTAAACTGCTGCAGTAATGCAAATAAATATATATGAATAGGCAGCAGGACTTCTTATCAGTATATATTTGTCCTTTAATAAAGTATTAGTAGCAATTTTAGGTCCAAATTCAACAAAGAACATAAGCATGTTTCTATGCTCAAGTCATCACTGGGAAAAACAAAGCATGCAGGTCTGACAAGATTTTCAGATCTGCATGACTGTTTTGTACTTGCTGTAAAATAGTTTCCCCTGTATGTAACATGTGCCTTGGACTGTAGTCCTTTCAAGAACCGTGAAGGCCTTAAACTTGTAAATTTTGTAAAATAATGAAGAAAACTACTTTCTACCAAGTTTATATATTCACTTTTAAGTTGAGAGAATCCTAAACATTCCATAAGGGGTTTTCTTTATATATTTTTTTCTCCATTTATGATTTTTAATGCCCTCTATGGATTCTTATTTAGTCAAAAGTGTTTACGGTGGGGTTTATCAGTTAAATAAGGATAACAATAATAATTAGGAATCATGAAAACTAGAAGCTGAAAAGACCTATTACATTGTTTAAACCCCTCCCCTGACATGTTATGATTGTTCCCTGTAGTATAATTTCCAGTGCTTTGTTTGGTCCAGTTTTACTTCCTTACACTATTCTCGTAAGAATACTATCACAATATTCAGTGCCTCATTGTCATTCACAGCCCTGGAATTGAACTATAACAACTTTAACTTACCCTGACTTCTCATATATATATATATATATATATATGAGGTATCCCTGTGTGGTACCTTTAACTTTCCTTTTTTTGCAGTTTTGGACCTGCTATCATCCTTGAGGTGTCTGCTATTCTTTCAGTTTGTATTGGCATTCTATGAGTTTAATTTTTAATCTTTTCCCATAAGCTGTTCCCTCCATTTCCTTAATTGTTTTTATTGTTTGGGGTTTTTTTTCTGAATTCTCCAATTTGTTAATAGCTCTGTGGACCTGGTCCTCCTTCCTACTGAAGTCACTGGGAAAAAAATGAAGGCATGTTACAGCTCAGAACTCCTTCCCACAATTTTTATCCTATATCCATAATAAGTTTTTTCTTTTATCTGACTCAAGTATATGAGTACTTTGCAGTTTCTATATCTAATGGGACTAGGACCGTGTCTATCCTGAGTGAACATAGTCATCATCTAGCTCAGCTGATTCTTCCAGTTGGCAGGCCTTTTATTAACTTGACTGGCTTCTAGACCAAGCTGTTTGCTTTCTGCCAGCTGGAAGCATGGGCAAAATTTGCTTGCAACTTGACGTGCCTTCGTGGAAACACTTTGAGGACGTGATCAGTAATTCTGAGCACCTGAGGCCAGCAACACTGATGAAAATACTACTTAGTCAGTCCTTTGCTAAATTTCAGAAATACTACCTACATATGCATCTGAAAGCTGCAGTGTGAATATTCTGAAGCTGTCATCCTTGAGATACCTGCTACTTTAGGTACTTTCTCTCCGAAATAATGCTAAGTGTTTGCATCACTCTAGACAGTAAAGTGGTTTCCTCATATGTATGGCTCCAAGTGGAGAATAATCAGGCTAAGTGTATATATGGAGCCACCAACATTTTGTCTGGGACTAGGCATTTGATCCCTGTGATTTCTTTTGCCATTTATGATGGCTTTTGACATTTTGGACCATGCATTTGAAGAAAAGAGATGCTTGGGAGCTAATAGCAAGCAGTTACTCAATATTCTATGGGATTCCTGCACATCATGCAGATTCCTCATATACATGTTCTTTATTTTTCACTCAGTGGTTCATGAGGACCAGACACTAGACAGTTTCAATATAAAAACTTCATAGCTGCAAGAACAAAGCAGTGCCCCCCAATTTATATACTGAAGAATATTTATGCCCCACTTGCCTGTAAATTACTAGTTTGGGTACAATGTGAGCAATATTTTGTGTAGAACATCAAAAATCATTTGAAATAAAATGATTTATTTTCCTCTGAGTCTTAACTGTATTTATTTTTTGTGTGGGTGAAACTCACTTAGGAGGTGCACTTTCCACCGTGTCCCCATGCTCCGGTGGAGCAGTATTTGCATAATATTCTGCTGTCTTATCAAAGTGATCTTTACACCTCCTTATTGAAGGATTGTAGTCAGTGGCACAGTGTCTGGTTGGAGGCCTCTCACTAGTGCTGTTGCCCAAAGTTCAATGCTGGGCACAGTATTGTGTAACTTACTCATCAGTGACTTGGATGAAGGGGCAGAAGCCTCCTCAGGAAGTTCACTGACACCAAACTGAGAGGTCTGGCCAATACCCAGAGTGCTATGTAGCCCTTCAGAAGGACCTCAGCAGGTTGGAGAGTTGAGAACTGTGTGAAATTCAACAAAGGCCAACGCAGGGTCCTGCATCTGGGGAGGAATAACCCCCTGCACCAGTACACGTTAGGGGCTGACCTGTTGGAAAGCAGCTCTGCAGAGAAGGACCTGGGTGTCCTGATGGACAGAAAATAGTCCAAAAACCAGTCCAAAACTGTCTGCGTGCCCTTGTGGCATCCTAAGAAGGCCAGTGGTGTCCTGGGGTGCTTTAGGAAGAGCATTACCAGCAGGTCAAGGGAGGTGATCCTGTCCCTCAACTCAGCCCTGGTGAGGCCACATCTGCAGTACTGTGTCCAGTACTCCTCAGAACTCCTCAGAACAAGAGAGACATGGAGCTCCTGCAGCAGGTCCAGTGGAGGGCTGCGAAGATGATTAAGGGACTGGAGCATCTCTTATGAGGAAAGGCTGAGGGAGCTGGGCCTGTTCAGCCTTGAGAAGAGACAATTGAGAAGGGACCTCATCAATGTCTATAATTACATGAAGGGAGGGTGTTAAGAGGATGGAGCCAAGCTTTTCTAGGTGGTGCCAAGGAACAGAACAAGAAGCAACAAGGAGAAACTGATGCACAGGAAGTTTCACCTAAATATGAAGAAGAACTTTACTGTGCGAGTGACCGAGCACTGGAACAGATTGGCGAGAGAAGTTGTGGTCTCTCCCTCACTGGAGATATCCAGGAACTGTCTGGACATAACCCTGTGCAATGTGCTCTAGCTTGACCCAGTCTGAGCAGGGAGATTGGACCAGATGACCCACAGTGATCCCCTCCAACCCACAGTAATCCCTTCCAATCCCACAGACCCACTCTGTGATTCTGTGAGTACTGACCTCATGCTTTAATGAAAGTCACTAAGTTGGGAAAACATCAGAAATTAGCAATAAATTGACAAGACCTTTACAGACTGGGAAGGACTTTTTCAGATGCTCTCATGGATTTACAGATGGGGGTTGCGCTACTCGAATGGCCGGTGTCTGCTAAACATTTTATTAGCACCAGCTTTCCTGGTTAATCCTTGTAAAGAACCTAGTTAGCTAACCAGCCCATGATGCCCCTTCCCAACTGGAGATTTTGTAAGAGCTGGACATTAATTACCAGAGCATTGCTCAACTTCAGATCAAAAAGTAGTTACCTGATGCACAGATATTCAGTAGCTGCTCAGGCTTAGTGGCTATCTTAATGCCCTGAGCTGGTGTTTCTGGGCATGCTAAATGCCAGTGTTAGGAAAAGATAGGGAAGCTTAAGGAATGTAAGGATTAGTGGCACTGTGAGGGCTTTCTATCCTTGGGCAGTTGCCACCATTCATTTTCACTCATATTAATATATACAGCACGAGCCAAGCTGTAGTATTCTAATAGTTTCATTATGTGGAAAACTGCTTTTTTTTTTTCTTAAAAAAATAAAAAGAAACGCATTTTAGCATATAGGTTAGAGTTCAGACTATAATTTCATATTCCAGGACAATAGGTATATTGTATGCTTTAACTTTTGCCTGTGATGCTGTGTGTATCTGGTAAACAGTCTGCTGCTAGGCTGGGCAGGATACCTGGTAGTTCCGGATAGCATAGACATTTTAATGGACAGCAATGACAGTACTCGCTCAGCCTGAGATTTCTGTCCAGTATACAAGGGGTTAAAACTTAATAAGGGTTGGGCAGGAGGGAGGAAAAAACTCTCGGCAGAATGTCTCCACACAGAGAAACCGAGAACAGTTTATATGTGCTCCAAACTGCCAAGGACAGCAGAAAAAAGCAACTAGTATAAATAATTAAAGCAGAGATGAGATAAATATTTGGGGAGGGGGTACTGTGGTTGTGTAATTGCTAATGTTGAGGAGAGGTGGACTTCCGTGCTTCCTGGCCTCTTTTGTTCCAAGGTTTCCTACAGTCCATCAATTAGTAGCCTGCCACATGCCAGCATTTTTAGGGTTTAAACCACATTTTTTTAAAAGCTTGCATAAGAAAGATCTGTAGAACACAGGCTGGGACGTGAATTTGTCGTGCAATATGGCTTTATGATTCATTCATTTTCTCAGACTTTATTTCTCCAGAGCAGGTTCTGGGTTGGCATCCTGAGCCCTGCAAAAGATCCACAGGGCTGAGTGGAAGGAATATAAATGCTTCACTGGAGCCAGACTCCGGCTGGGGCAGTTGCTGTCAATAAACTGAAGCTGAAATACATTGACAGGGTGGTGGGGGAGGTGTTCTGCAGTGCCGCAGATCCCAGGCATACCTTATCTTGGGAGTAGCGAATTAGGATTTTTTTATGTGTTCACCAACACAGTTGTTTCTTGTTTCAGAGATAAACAACTACGGCATCAGGAAACCAAGAGAGCCTAGGATTTATTATCTAAAAGGAGAAAAACCCAAACATGTTTTACTAACAAGGAGTGGCTTCACGCATAAATATATATGTGAAAAACACTTGAAGACCATAGAAAATTAAATGAAACTAATATTCAACAAATTAAATATTTTTCTATTGAAGGAGGGGTAAGCAAGCAAGCAACTCACATCAAAATATTAAATTTTTAGTGGATAATTCCTAAAAAAACCCCCTTAAAAATAAAACTTCCATTAAAATACTCTTCAGAGCTCAGAAATATTTGCAAACACATTAAAGGGCTCAAGAGCTCTATTAATCTTATCAATTAAACTGCTTTGATTTTTTGTGTCTATTTTTCTATGTTCATATCTTTCACAATGTGGATGGGTAACCTTATAAAAACATCCAGTATGAATTGTGGGATTCTGTGCCCGACAGCTTCTGTGGCAATCTGGGGGTGTCCTCTGGTACCCTGCACGTAGCCCGAGCAGAGCTCTCACTCACACACTGCAGGCAGCCTGCGCGGTGAGCCCAGCCTGGTGCTCTTGGAGACAGGGAAATGCAAGGTACCATTTTTTTTTTTTAGCAGACTGTAAATGATTCCTATTCTTTGCTCCACAGAACATCCGATGTGGTGCCCAATCGGCTGAGAAAGCTGCACAGACGTCAGTGTGTGTGTGTGTGTGTGTGTGTGTGTGTGTGTGTCTGCACAGCCAACTGCAGCTGGAACCTCCATTAGAGCAGCCCTATTGATTTCTGGTTCACACTGCAGTAACAGGGATAGAGTGCAGGGCAGGGGGAGAAAAAGGCAGGGGGAGAAAAATAATCCCAGCAGCTTAAAAACAGGACTTAACTGAAGGCATATCAGGGTGTATGTGCATATGTACAGCATATACTCGCCAGTTTCCAGAGATACACCGCTGAGCTGTTTGCTTAAAAAAGCCACCAACAAAAATCCCCAGGCAGACCAATCCCCACATCTCATGAAACAAGTCTGCCCAGGTTTCAGATCCCGCGCAGGCATGAGCTGATGTTTGATACTTCGTCAATGCTGGTTTTGCACAACAAACTTGGCCGCAAAACGTTTCTGTTTTGTTGAAGGACTACAGGAGACGCACACTTAAAATGGCTCTTTCTCTATGCACACACTTATCTGCTTGGGGATGGTGGGGGAGTTAGAAATACAGCTCCTGTGTGTCAAACACAGGGCATAGAGAGCTCCAGGAAGCTGCTCTGCATTTACTGGCAGTCACTTTCTTGTGATGCATAATGCACAAGGCTGCAAGCTGAGGTGTAAAAAAACAGGGTGGAAAAAATGGTGTTTCTGGTAGTGACTGAGCTTTCGTCTTCGTCTGAGGTTTTTTCCAGCTAATATCTGGGAATAATTTATAGCTGCATGTTAATATATTGTCTTGGTATTTCAGCACATCTGTGAAGAAAATCCCTGCAAAGCAAGTGTGTCTTTTCACAATCACTGCATGTCAGTCTGGCAAACTCTAACTGTGAGCAGTATACAGTGAAGGGGGGGAAGACCCCAACACTGTTATCTGTTTAGGGGTTGGGGGAAGGGGCGATGGTAATACCTTTAAAAACCCGAAAGGCGGTAAGCCATTATTAGCAAAAGCTATATTGAGCATGCTTGCCAGACAGGCAGCACAGCGCAGCTCAGCTCTAGTTCCGCCCAGACATGTGCCTTGCCATTTTCATTTTAATCAGTCTGCTCAGGATGGCTGCTGATTCATTTTGCAGGATGGCCCCCAGGGAGCCAAGGTGAAAGCCTGAGGCGAGCTGCTATTGCATCAATGCAGCACTCTACATCAGACACAAGGAGGGGAGGCAAGGATTCGGCAGCAGATCGAGTTCAAAATACTAACCTTGCTATTAAAAAACAAAGCAGCACCCCCCTCCAACAAATAAAACCTCTGTGGAAATAATAAAAAAAAAGGAAAAAAAAAGAAGAGTATAAACCAAATATCTCCCTTCTCAAGTCATTAAATAAAACACAATTATCAGAGAAAAATCTCCTCTGCTCCTTCCTTCCCCTTGTACCCTGGAAGCACTGGAGCTGCCATTTCTTTTCACAGTGCCTTTTTTAAAAAGGAAAAGGATGCTCTCTATTTCTCTATTTACCTGATAACTAGTGGGGGGTGGGATACCTGATTTAGCTGGAGACTTTGATTTGTGGGATTGACAACCTTATTATGCAGTGAGCTTATTATTGATATTATTCTGCTCTCGGTTGCCATGACCACCTTGTGAGAGACATTCAATTTTCTCTCTTCCATCATCATTATCTATGAGGCCATCTGTTGTGGAAAATGAATTCAGCTTCATTTGCATGACTGATAAGCAAATTTTTTTTTTATCTATTTAACAGAAGGTCATATGCCGGGGATTTGGAGCTGGTGGAAAAAAAAAAAAGTGGAGGAAAAAAAAAGGCATCTCGAGAGGATGAGTGGGAGTGCGTGCATTAGAGGATGTATGTGGAAGTAAAACAGATCCCTCAGGCCTGCTAGCCTATCCTACTGCATTTGTCATTCCTGCCAGGGCGACATTTTTTTCCCCCTAAGCTTCTGCACACTAAAGAGAGTGAGAGCTTTTTCCCTGCAGTCTTCTTGAAGCCCCCCTGGTTTTTTTACTCAGTGTTGGTGGGTGTATTTTAATATATATATATATTTATATATATATTTTAATTCCCTGGAATATGGGGTATCTTTTCAGTGTTCAATGAAGAAAAAAGCAGCCTTTTCTGGGTCTCTGTGGTATGCTTCTTACTCCTCATCCTTTCAAAGTTGTAGTAAGCCAGGGTGTTTCTTAACCATGCTGAAATGTCTTGCTTATGTTTAACTTGTAAATGGTTAACGGTGCAGGTGTGGACTGTGTTTTGTGCAGGGTGGGGGTCGATTCTTGTAGCTATCTGGAAAGATTGTTGTGATTTTTGCAGTTGTTCTTTAGCTTGTACTTAAATGTCCATTGTTTGCTCTTTTCGGGTTCTTCTGGCAATACTGCTGTGCAGCTGAAATTATTTTAGGCTGTAGAATAGCTCATAAAAAATCTTGAAGTGTGTTTACTATACGAACGCATTATGTTGCATGCATTAAGCATGTTGTTGTTTATATAAACTTGCTGCATGTGGACAGTACTTGTTTGATATGGAGAACCCGAGACAAAAACTTCACAGATTGGAATGCTCAATGACAGCCAAATGCAATTAAATAAAAGATTATAAGATACTATGTTTTACTCTAAAGTGACTTTTGAAAACAGTGGATTTGTACTTTAAAGGGGAACACTTGTATAAGAGTAGCATTTTTGAAAGAACACTGTCTTAAATGTTTCATATCGATAATATTTTAAAGAGAAAAAGCTTTGTAAATAATGAGTGGTTAATTCAGTTAACTCCCTGAAAAAATTGTAGTATATACTTCAATTTTAAAATAGTTCTTATAAGTATGACTACAGTCCGTGCACATTTAGTGCAGATTTCTTAATCCTATTAATTTAGTGCTAAAAAGTAGCCAAATAGTATAAAAGAAAACTACTTACATTAGTAAAAAAGAAACTACCTAGCGTCTTATGGAAGAGGCATTACACAGGTTTGCTTCTTTTATTTGTTATTAACAAAGATTAAACTCAATGGAACAGAAGCATGCCATTTTCTTCTGAGTTCTGAACAACGTGCACAGCCTTATCTAGGCAGAGGAGGGTTTTTTAAACCTTTATTTGTTCTCTGCAGAAGTAACGTGTGCATAAAGTAGCCTTTTTACATAATAAGTGCTTTGCATGGTTGACAATACTCCTTTTAAAGATAGAAAAAGAGAAATGTAGTACTGTCTTTCTTGCAAATAAATACTTTTGGATTTTATTTATAATCTACGGGGAATCTTTTTTTGTATTTTGCACTTGCAACAGAGAAATGGTTGTGGGTGCTGGATTTCAGGTGGAGAGAAGTTTCACTTTTATTGAGGTCAGCTAGAGACCAGATCTCTGACTTATCTACATTAAGTAGCTTGCTCTAAATTACTTGAATAAAATTCCTCTTTTTTTAATGTGGTTTTGTTTTGTTTTGGGGGGTTTTTTGTTTTTGTTTTTGTTTAGAAAACACTCTCCAACAGAGCTAGCATTAACTTGTCATGATAATCTGTTGCTGATAGTTCCTTAAAGGGTACACTTTTCTCCTACCCCTCTGATTTCAGAAAGAGTATGTTGTACATTTTTAAAAAGGAATAAGATCTAATGCTTCTTTGGCATCCGCCATATTTATCATGCCTATTGGAATCTGCGGTGGAAGTTAGCTCACAGAACTAGTTTCACACTCAGAGCTCAGCCCAGTGCGGCTCTGATGGCTGTGTGTGGGGGGGGGATGTCTGAAACGGTGCTAGATTTCTCAATGGACTTCAGCTGGAAGTAATGGGATACTGTGCATTAGCAGGCTGTCTTCTAGCACGCAAAGGTTGAGGTCTCCGTCTTATCCCCTCCTCCCCCCTCCACTTGAATTGTCAGCATCTTCCTAAGGCTGGTGAATAAAACCTGCTAAACTTCGGGAAAAACCTGACAGAAAACTCAGTTGATTCCCTTCTCCTGCCCCCCAAAAGTTAATTACCGAGCTTGGTTGGATTCCTCCCCGCCACCCTGACATTTGACTGCTGCTAATTCACTGATTAATCTCATTAATGTGATTATAGCAGGATTTGGAGTTGGCTGCCATTGTTCTGCAGACAGCGCTATTCAGCCCCAGCCCTCGCCGCCCCCTTCGGCGCGGCGGTGCGGTTCCTTCAGCACCGGGAGCTGTCCGGCTTATCCGGAGCTGTCCGCACCGGGGGCCTGCCCGCTCACCGGGAGCTGCCCTCAGTGGGAGCTGTCTGCCCGCTCACCGGCCCCGCGCCCAGCGACTGCTCCCGGAGGTAAAGGCAGGAGAGGCTTCATGCCTTCTAATTAGGTGGCGGGAAGATGGCTGTGGTAAAGCGCCGATCTCTTCATTTAAATGCATTTAAATTCTTTCTCTCCTCCAAAACCTGTCCTCATCTGCGTTCTGTTTTCTGGGATCGATCCATGGGGCAGTGCAGTTTAAACAGCACTTCCTTGCAGCAGTGCAGTTTAACTCTAAGAATGTGAGGGACATTACAGGTGTCACCATACTTAGCCAGACTTTTTCATCCTAGTAAAGAGTGCTTTGTTGAGCTAAATGCTTTCATTTATCTGTTTAGGTTTTTTTATTTTTTTGTTCAACACCCCAGCATATCCAGTTCATCACCTCAAAAATTATGTTTGCCCTCACCAGCACTATTGTGCCTAGGGTCTTTCCTGCATCTATACTGCGAATTCCCATTTTCTGGTGTTTGACAATAGGAAGCATTTTATTGATTGAAAATTGATCTTTTTAAGGTCTCGTTATACATATAAATGACTTTTGCAGTCTTCAGTTGCAACAGTATTTTATATTCAAATTTGTGGATTAGGCAGATCTAAATCAGATAGGAATAACTTCTTTAAGGTAAGGCACTTTACACAGCACTAGGACTCTGCCCTATTTGGTATTTTGACTTTATTATCTAGAAGTTACATTGTTATCATTTATTATCAACCAATTGCACATGCGCAGTAACTTTTTTTTTTACTATCTTCTCTTTGGTTTGTATTCCTTATGACCATGACCCTGTACTGGAAACTGAAGACACACATTAAACTCTGGTGTGTGAAGGATTTGCCAGGATGAGCAGTGAGCTCCTGCAAATCATGAAATTCAAGATACTTTAAAGACAAAGTGTTCTGCTGATGAAAATGAGGGATCTGTTAAAGAACACACCATGTTTTAAAGGATTTGAGTACAGTAAATGTCAGTGAAACCTCTGCAGCCATTGTAATCTATGCATAAATAATAATTTAGGTTCAAAACTGACAAAGTGCACTAAAACCAAAAAAGTCCGTTGCTTTTTTTACTATGACTTTTGCATAGTTTCTTAGTCACTGATATAATACTTTTAATAGAGTTTCCTATTTTCTTTTTATTTCCTATTCTTCTCACTTTTTTCTCCACCCAAAATCAGTGTGTAAAGTATTGTCTCTTTAACTGCTTTAGAGAACTATATGTTTAAAGGATGTATAAAATAGGATTGTATAGGAACAGGTTTTAACAGTGACAGCCACAATATGCAAGCCAATTAAGGCTGCTCGTTAGCGGGTATATTCTTGTAATACTCCTGTCAAGCTGAAATTGTACTCCCTTATTGACAGTAGTGGGTTCGTCTGATGCTTGAGTTCTGCTTTCTGTGTTTGTCTAATGTTTCAAGTCTTGTTAGAAACTGCTACCAGCCAGAAAGTAAAAGAAATGGAAGGTTTTCAACCATACTTTACTTGAAATTTGCTAACCTGGCTTACTTAACCTGCAGGAAAAATACTGTGCTCTCATTAATGCTGCTTAAACATGACCTGCATCTCCTTTTCCCCATGGATAATGCGCATTGACGAGACACAGGCTGGGGGAGGGAGAATCCAACCCACAACATTAAACCCATACCCTAACAACTTATGGAGGATAATTAGGGCAATGAATTACCAGTCTCCCAAATTTTTTTCCATGCTGGTCTTTTTGTAAGTGCTTCTAATTTATGCAGTGCCCCCCCCCCCCCCCCCCCCCCCCCCCCGTAACACTCACCAACACAGGATTTATGTACATTCTACCCCAATTAAAGCAAGTATTGTTTTTGTCTTCAGTGGGAGAAGCACCAGGCTCTTTCTTTGTGTCATCCCGAAGGCTGTACAAGATGAGCTTTTTTTTCCCCCAGCTAAATCTCCTTCAAAAAGTTTTACACTACCTGCCATGATATATGTGCCACGTAGTCGCTTTCACTATGACACTAAGGCTAGCCAGGATGTAACAGAAAGAAGCTAGCTCTAGCAGAGAGAGAAGACAAGCCTTGATTTTTCAAACACGGATACAGTTACCCAAAGGTTCTGCATGTAAACCTGACATTAGAAACGCTGAGATTCATCTGTAGGGGTGTAGATACCCCTATACACTTACAAGGGGGGCCCTTTCATCACCAGGTGTGCGTATGTGCTTCTCAGGCTGCGTTGATTTGTGTGGAAAAAACCCAAACTGACATGCCCTCGCTACGACACAAACATGGTAGCTCTCCCTCCGCGCTACGAGGAGGCTTTTCTCCCCGCAGACCCGCTCCCCCCACCCGCCCCCGCCCTGCGCGGCGCCCTCCGCGCTCCCCGCCCGCACCTGCGGCCCGGCCGCTCCCGAGGGCTCCGCGCCTCGGCCTCGGGGGAGCCCTGCGAGTGTGGGGAGATGTAATCAGAGATGACAGAGAAAAATTAAGGAAAAAAAAAAAACAACAAAAACCCCAAACCACGAGCGAGGTGGAGAGATGAAGGGGGGGCGGGGGAAGAGACACGTAAGTCCTTTTTTTTTTTTTTTTTGCTTTCTGAGGGAAACACTGCGTTTTCCACCAAGAGCGTGGATGTCGTGAGGGCTCTGCTATTGTTAGTCCCTTCCGCAGCAGGCTGACTCTCCTTTGAATCCTTGTGACAAACGTCCCTCCAAAAACCCCCCTCCTGCCATCGGAGTGCGGCTGTGGAGCTGCTCTGACGGCTCGGGGTGCAAAGGGCTGGTATGCGGGGACTCCCCTTCATACCGCAGTGTGTTGCCTGGGTGGGGAGGGAATGGTAACCTCTACAGTAACCGACATGTCTGGTCTCCACACGTCAGGCAGCGGGCTCGGGAGGGATTACCTCCCAGGGCTGGAGGAGGGTGTTCCTTGTGACTGTCGGGTCAGTCTCCCCCGCTTCTGTCGCGGCCGGCAGGGTCTGCCCGCGGTACCCTGCCAGCCGCGGGGGTGCCCGCACCGAGCAGAGCCGCGCAGGGCGGGCCGCGGCGGGGAGGGAGGGAAGGAGGGAGAGGTGCGGGGAGGAGGGGGCTGCAGCACCACAATGGCAATGAGGAGGGCAACGAGACCGGCAGGCGCGCGTGTGTGTAGGGAGGGCGTGTAGGCTGTATGCGTGCGCTAGCCAGGGTCCTTCCCGTGCGGAACAGCCTGCCCGCGGGCATGGATGCGGAGGGCGGGCGGGACCCGGCGGGAGGCGCGGCGGAGCCCAGGGCAGGGGCCGGGGCACGGCAGGGCTGAGTCCGCGGGGGCGTGCGGAGCCGTGCCAAGGCAGGGGGGTGCCGCCGCCTCCGCGTAAAGATCACAGCCTGTCACGCTGCTACCGAAATGACATTTCGGGGACGGGTTTAAACGAAGCGACTCCCCGCTGTCAAGCCGCTCCCGTCGCAGGGACATCCGGCAGCCCGGGGGCGAGCCCCTCAGGGAGGCTGCCCGCGGGCGGGTGAGCGCCGGAGGAAAGCCTCTGCACAGCCGTGCAAGGCGTGAGGTGCCTCTTCCCAGTCATTGTCTGTTTGACACGTTTAGTAACGCGGTCCCTGGCTAAACGCAGGCAGCGAGAGCCACAAAATCCACGTCAAATTGTTGGGGAAACGCTGTTAAGGGTTTACACATGCAAATCCGGCCCTTTTTGCGTGCGAGCCCTGGTTTCTGTTGGGGCCGTTGATCACGTAAAGTTGAGCCGCGCAAGTTGCTAACAGTGTAAGGCTGCTCTGTAAATAGTTAATTTCTTTTGTTTCAAAGGGGATAAGATGGTATGGACAGGTAAAATAAGCGAGGCTTCAGCAATCCAGCTGAATTAATTCTATAAACCCTGGAGTGGTACCCCAGGGGCAAAACAATGATGATTTTCAGTCATTATTTTCTTTTCGAGATACATTTAGAGACCTAATTGTTGGAGGTTTTCTTTTTTTTTTTTTTTTTTTTTTTTTTTTTTTTTCTGGGGGGTGTTCTCTATCGGAGACACCATTTTACGCCAGCACAGCGGCAGGGGAGTATTTTTAGCGGTCTCCCCTCCCGGGCGGCTGCGGCGTTTCGGCGTTCCCCTCCATTGGGTGGAACACGGCGCCGGCGCGGCGCCCCCCGCCGCCGGGGAGCCCGGCCGGGGTGCGCGGCCCCAGCCCTGCCCCAGCCCTGCCCCAGCCCTGCCCCGGCCCTGCCCGCCTCCCGCCGCGCCGCGGGGGCCGGGCCTGCGCGGCCGCGCCGGGCACTGCACCGCGCCGCGGGGCCGGCGGGATGGATGCGCGCCGCGCTGCTTAAAGGATGCGGGCTGAGGCGGGGTAAGTCAGCAATCTGCTACGGATGCTGTTCTGCTGCAGTAATGTGGTCTCTAGGGGAACTCGGGCTTGATGCATGCTACGCTACCTAGGCTTCCTCCAGCCCGTCGCCTCTCTGCTGCTCTTAAATGGAGGTTACAGCTGATCCATCAGCCACAGAGCTACACGCATGCCCATCTTCTCAGCCTTCAGTGGTGGAAACTTATTAATTTCTGCCTTCGACTTCAGGCCCGTTGGTTTCCTGTCTGAAAGCATTATTACTTTTGTCCATGTGGCAAAATAATTAGCATACAGATGAGAAGGGATCCTGCCTCTGAGCCTCAGTGGCAGGAGAAGATGTGCAGTGGAAAGTTGATTGGATGAATGGAGAACAAATGGTGGGCGTTCAAAAGCATTAGGAGAGTTTTGTTGTCGTGGAGCAGGTTTGTCAGTTTTCTGGGTGAATCTCGTAAGATGGAAGGCAGGGTGGCTGGTGCTGAGACGACTGCTTGACAGACTGTGGCCTACTTGAAGGTGCACGTTTGGACTGCATGCATAGATAATTCCTTTGGACTACTTTGTTTTGCACTTCTGCGGCTTTCCCTTTGCTATTCCCTCAAGGTAAATATGTCCTTTTATCACTGTTGTTTGCAGTGCACTTTGCTGTTGTTGACGAAGTGATGGAAAGTTCAACTCTTTGGGCACTTAACAAAGGAATAGCTGGGGTTTGTACTTCTCCCACCCCAGTTCCTCAACACATACTCCTGAGCATAGAGCTGGAGGAGGCTGAGCACCTCAGGGGGCCCGATCCTGCTCTCCCTGAAGTCAACGGGGAGTTTGACATTGCTTCCAGTGAGAACGGGATCGAACTCTCAGTGATTGTTGTTTTAATAACGATAGCTGGAAATGTCAGATTTCTGCCTCCTATTTTCTAGAACAATGTGGGCAGATCTGTAAAATTAGCAACTACTGTTTCAATGAAAGGCCAGCTGTGATTAGCTTTGATTGGTGTGGTATGCATTTTGGCTGAAAGGAAAAAAATGCTTATTTAACACAAACTCACCAGTAATGCTAAAACCTAAGTTGTTGATTGACAAATTACTAGTGATTCTCTCAGTTCCAAATATCTCCCTTATATATGTGTCCTTACAAAGGTTTCTTTTTTGAGAGGAGAAAACAAAAGAAGAAAATAAACAAGCTATCTGTGAATTATATATTTTTTTGCCAGATAATAACACTGAGTCAGACTGGAATTCCACTTCTCAAACGGAGCATCTATTGATAGGCATTTCTTATATAATTCTGATACTGTGTATAAAATATGGGGGACTTTAACGTTTGGTTACATTTGCTTTTTTTGTGTAGTCATTTAGGAATATTTTTATCCAATTTTAATGATTCCTTATCTCCTTAAAAATGGTGATTTTCATTTTAACTGACCTAATTTTGAAGCTGCAGCTAAGGTTGGGGTTAAGTAGAAATTTTTATTTGTTAATTGTCTTTACATAGTTCTTGTGACTATTGTGGAACAGTTTAATAAATTATTTGCTTTAATTTGAGTGGTGTGGGGGTTTTTTACCCTTAATGATGTTGTTTTGGAGAACAACAGCTACAGTTCCAAATGATGTTTAGTTTTTACCTTTCTCTGCTTTTTTATTTTTAATTGTCATTTCAGTTTTGTGTGATAGTTTATTCTCAAAAATTGCCAAACAAATAAAAGTCTTTGTCATGTCACTTTGCAAAAAAAAAGGGAAAATATTGGGAGAAACTGTTAACCCTTAGTAGGCAGTTAGCAGGTACTCCTGATGATTTATTAAGGTTGATCAAGTTTGATATGATAAGGTTAAACTTGGCTGGTGTGTTGTCGTCTAGTGAATATGTTTGCAATATGAGGCATTTAAAAACAATTGAGGTGGTAGCATAACACTTCGAACATTAGAAATACAGAGTGATGCAAGACTGTATGCAATGAAACAGGATTTTTCACTGGGGAAAAAAAGTAATGATTATGTTTTTCTAAAAGCTACATTGATTTATCAAGAGAAACAAAGAGAAGAGTAAATGATTACAATGCGTAAATGTAGAATTAGGTACATTTTAAACTAATCTAACAATGGATTCAATTTTGTATGTATTTTACAGCTTGAACTTTCTGGAGAGTGAATGTTCTTCCCCCTCTCTCCCCCCTGTATTTTCTCCAACAAGGGCAATGCTAAACATTTGCAGTGGTTTCTTAGTTTTAGATTCAAATACTAAGTTATACGCCCACATTTTCAAAAAGGGCATCAGTTTTATTGTAATAGTTCTTAGTTCATAGTGTGACTTTGTTGTTTTACTCTGTAGTCTCGGATCTTACATATTATAGAATTGAGCAACTGTGTGTTTGGAGACAAAGACAATTAAGAAAGAAGAGGCGCTACTTCAGTGTAACCAGAGGTGTATTATTTTTTCAGATTTGTTAAGGACTATTTTGAGGGTCTCTTTTTTTCCTGTTCTTTTCTATTTTGTTTAATTTTTGTGTTGAAGAGGTGAATAAGATATGCAAAGGAGTATTTTGATTACACACACATACATGCATACACATATGCAGCAGTTTATTAACTAGGCATAGAAACTTTGCCGTGTGAATGGCAGAAAAGGTACTGTTTTTAAAACTGTTCTGTGCTGGTCAGGCTTTTATTCGGACTCCAAAAGAATGAAAATATAATTCTCATCCATCAGCATTTCCACAGGAAATCAGCATGGGCATTTCTTTCTAAGTGCATCGCACATTTATAAAACAAAGTTGTCTGTGATAGAATCTATTTCTTGATCAACTCTGAGAACAGTAATTGTTTTGTTGAGAAATTCAGTGATGGAAAAGTACTTTGATATTAAATAGGTATACAACACTGAATATCCTCATGGAAATACTGAATTTAATATCACTTTGGCTGAGCTTGATAAACATTTGCATCATGTTGATCAACTTTCAGTAAAGATGTGAAGTTCTTGATAGCATAGTACCAGAAAAGTTTATGGCTGTGGATTACTTGCTGACCTTTTCTTTGTCGTAATAATGATGAGAAGTACTAATAAGATTATCAGTGAGGTTTTAAACAGAAGAGCAGCCAGATTTCTATGGAATGAAAATGGGTACAAACCAAATAGTATCATCTTCTACACATATCCTAGATGAAAAAGTCACAGGAAGAGCAAATCAAAGCTTTTGTAGGTTGTTGACAAAGATTACCTCTTTAGACTCCTTCACAGTATTTTGCTTTGATTAAAAGTACTCTGCCTATTTTAACCATAGAAGAAAAAGCAGCAAAATGCAATGAAACTAAAATGAAGGGGGAATGTCTTGTGTTGGGAGGGGGGGGGGTGTGAGATGTGGAGACAGACAGACAAAAATCATAATAGGATTTTTGATTCCTTAAAAGGGATCATACTTCTGGTCATGAAAACAGTAAACATTAGATAGGATTTAAAATCTGATCTCAGATCAGATTTGCAGTGTGTATATTCTACTTCAATATGTTTGCACTGAAGCTGCAGATGTGGAACACAGTCACTTAGTAAGGAAACTGGCCAACTTGGTTGTGGAAATAACCAGGGCTGCAGGGTACTCCACAGAGATCCATCCAATCAGGTCGGTATAGAACTGTCTGGTAGGTTGTAAACAATAAGAAATCAATGTTGTGTCTGCCAGTAGACCCTTTGCTTTGCTGAAACTCGCGCCTGCCTAATGCATTGGGGCAGTTGGTTTCAGAAACCAGTTTCCTTCACGATAAATTTTATATTTCTTGAGGGTCTATCATAACCAAATTGATTACAGCTCTGCACCAGGCAAACTGATAGCCATCTGTAAGGTCACAGATTTCCAACCAAACCAACACTGGGGTCTGTTATTTTGTGAAGTATTAAAGGTCTGCATTTCTCATACCTTTTGTCAGCATGGCATTTTTCATCAGGAAGTTGATTAAAAAGGGCATGCTATATTTCAGATGTATGTTCATTTGGCATGACTTCAGCTGGTTCAGTCTGAATCCGGCAAGTGCTGTCCATCGCTTGGTGTGGTGGTGAAGAGAATCAGTGCAAAGCAGCAATTAAAAAAACAAAAGTATTATTTTCATGATAGGTTTTAAGAAGGCTGCTGTTTTGTTCCTGCTTTTCATGGGCCTGCTGCTAACCTCAATGGAAAGAAAGCAAAGAGGGGAAAGAGGGCTTTGGAACAAACTTGTAATATCATTTTATAAAGTGACAGGCCAAATACATTTCTAATGTGGCTCCAGTAAAATCAAAAGAAAACATCTCCTTACTCTCTCGTGTTTTTGTAATTAATAAGATTGCTTACAGACAGAATGTAATGGAGAGTATAGTAACAAAGCAAAAAAAGCCTTTAGACTGCTCACTGAATGGCTAATTTTTTCCAGACTCTCTGGTGATGTCGTTTCCCCCGTGTCCTGTGTTGTGTGTGTGTGTGTGTGTGTGTGTGTGTGTCCCTGATAGAAACAGTGATACTTACTTGAAAGATGTAATACTGCAATATTTATATTACATATCAATGGCTTGCTTTATTTTTCCGAGGGAAATCCCCTTTTCTCCTCCTGTCTCTAGCCAATACTGGAGGATATTACCAAGGGAATAAAATTTTATGCCTAATTTTAGTGTTCCTCTGCCTAATGTGGTGTGAATAAGTACCATGTTACAGCGTTTAACCTAGTCTGTCTTTGTCACTTTCTGAACAGTGCCTTGATTCAAATGAAATAGTCAAAATGCAGAAAGATAAGATCTCCAAGGTTTCTTATGAGGATAAGCTGTAGGGAGTAGATGTTCTGGCATTCCTTCCAGTGCTGCAGCAGGGCATTCTCTCACGTAAGGAATACTCTTGAAAGGGGTTTCCCAAGCCTCTTGTGATACTATGAATTGGTGGCTCATCCTTTTATTTCTTATCTCCTTCTTCAGAATTAGTTGTTAAATCCAGTGCATTAGTTTTCAGCACTGGTGATTTGTTTTAGTAACATTTTCAGAAATACTAGCAATTCTTCTGTTGTCTGAAGAGGAAAAGGCCCATGTTTAAATATGAGACTGTGTTTATAACAACTTCCATACATTGTGGCTGTCACGTCCTGTCCATAAATATTCAGGCTTGTTTTTGGATATGTGCGTATTTAGGAAGAAATAATACTGTTATGTCATGGAAAATGATGAGGTTAAGTGTGGGGCTTTTTATTTTCTGTATATTTTTATAGTGCTCTTGGTATGTCTAAAACAAGTTGTTATGCATTCAGAATGATATTTCTGAATTGGTTATGCATAGTTTGATTTAAAAATCCAAAAACCAAATTCCTTGGGCTTAGAGTTGACACTAAAAAGTAATGCTTGTGTTTTTTCAGCACGTGCAAGCACAAAGTCCATTCCGGGTCTTGCTAGGAAACACCCAGAGTTTACACAGGTCAAGTTAAGCTATCCTCACACATAGGAAAAGCTGTGTGTTCCAGCAGTGGTGAGATGCCTGCACAGTTGATGTGTTACTTATTTACTAAGAGAAAAAAATTTACTAAGTTCGTCAAGAATTTCACAATCCTCTGATCCTTTGGCTGTGATCAACCTGCACCCAATCTCAAACTCCAGTTTTTCATCAGACTCCAGATCTCATCACTTCCAGTGATGAATAAACATTTTTCTCAACCTTTTAAAATATGCTGCATGTTTGGATCTACTTGACCTTAAGGGCTTTACTCTGTGTGGAGTTATTGGACCTCCATATTCCAGGAAAATAGCCTACTTCAGTCCTCAGGGATAGTGGGTGCAGGCCAGGCTGCAGCATTCTCACAAAAACTAAGGTGATTTTTGGACATTGCAAGTATAAGATGGAGAGGTTGTGATGAGAGGAATGGGTAACAATACCACAACAGGGAAAAAGAAACATTGAGTTAAAAGGAACCTGCTAGTGGAAAAACTGAGGTTCTGTAAACCAATATACAGAATTTGGATGCTAAGGAAAATTAGAACTCCATGACCACTGGACATTTGACCTCAAAAAAGAGAACAGCCTCAAAAGTGGATATGGACAACAAGCTTGTTGAAAAGGATTACACAGAGGAGTCAGGAGGTCTACTTGGATGGAAGTCAGGAGTACTTCATGAACCCAAAAACCAGCTGGAAAAACAAAGAAAGCTCAGGTAAGTTTACTTTTATATGCTACTTCTGCTAGTTTTTTTGGGTTTTTTTACAAACTTTCTTTTGCAACTCTAAGAACTCATTCTTTCTCTTCAGTTCTTCCATCCCTCTCTTAGAATATTGTCTAGTAAGAGGAAAGGAAACAAAGAAAATGTCTTTCAAATTGCTAGTTTATTTTTGCTCTCTTGCAGGTACTGTCAGTTATAAGTAAAAACCCCAAAGGATGGAATAGACCACACGCAATATTCATAAACGTGTTCTAAATATACATAAATGTGTGGTAGGCATGTAGAATTTCTGTGACTGAATATCAGCTCTTTGTATGGAGAGGCAAAACCAATGGCAATGAAGCAGACACCTTAGTATTCCATTAAACCAGATGGGAAACAAGACTGTAAAAAGCAGTCTTGTAAGTGGTTGCTGAAACTGTGTTTTCTTGAATAAAATGTAACCATGTAGTAGAACTTCCATACATGCAGTCCCTTGCTTTCTGAGAGTAAACCAAAGTCAAAACATTTTTTTTATTTAGGGAAATGAAGACATTTTGATGTTGGCTCACAGAAGCTACTCACTGAATTAAACAATAGCAGCTATCTGTTTCCATTCATGGATTTTCAGGTTGATCTTTGCATGAACATCCCCTTTTATCTTCAGGACATAGTCAGCATTTTTCAGCAAGCATTCTTTAGATGTTGAGAGTGAGGAAGGCCTCTTCTACTTCTTCTTTTACAGTGTGTTACTGCCTCACCTTTATCAGCTCTGGAGAAGTGCTCATTGCAGAAAGGCTGGTGACATGTCTGGGCAAACTCCAGCAGCTCTGAAGAACTTTCTCAAGGGTCTCTGCACTTTATGAACAGATCACTGCCCGTTCAGTCAGAGTTACTGCCATGTTTCTGCAGTTGGTATATCTGGTAGTCTCTGTATGCCAACTCTTCAAAAGGTGCTAGACTTTAAGTAGCCATCATTGACGGACTTTCTGAACTGCCCACTACAAGGTTGACCCATTTCATATTTTATGAAAAAAACGTTTGCGGGAAAAGGATGGAGATTTTTGTCTATGACCTGTCCAATCTAACACTGCCTTTTTTGTTTTGTTGTTGCTTATCAGTGACCTTGACTGAGAAGAAGCAGATGATGATTAGAAGAAAGAAAAGAAAGAAAAGGGTAGATCTTTTCCATAGGTCTGTTTGGCCTTTGTGACACAATATGATGGAGAGAAGGCACACTTGAATAGTTTACTTTGAAGACTGAGCGTCCTGATTTAGCAAATGCAGGCACTGCAAAGCAGTATGGGACAAAACACCCAGCGATTTCACTGCAGCCATCACTGTGCTTCATAGACAGCTCTGCAGAGTTGCTCTCATCCCATATACCTTCTTTCTTTACCTCCTACCTGCCCAAGAGCCAGCACAGATTGCCACACTGTTAATTCTAGCCAACTCCAGTGGAAAATAAGGGCATATGACAAGAGTGCACATATGTTAATGACTCAGGCACCCTGAACGTTTTATTTGTCATTTTATATGTTGTTTGTTATGGCTAATAAATTTTTATTTGGCAAAAACCGTGATGTATTTTTTCTGTTTGGAAAACTGTATGGAACACTCTTTACCTGTGCTTCTTGCCAAATTCAGTAAAATGTGGTTAACTTGAAATTCATTTTTTTTAGCAATCATAAGTACAGCTTACTCAAAGAGCAGAACAAGCAGATTCAAAGCAGTACTGCCAATAACACATATCAGAGTATGCTTCTGAGGCTTCCAGGAATTGTATTCAGATTGACTCCTATAATTGTGCTTTTGTATTCAGAGTTACAAGTCTTTCTACTCGGTGAAAGCATCTTCATTTTTGGTTTCAGAGATGTTTTTAATTTACCAAATATACATCAGAAGCCATTGAGCAATACATGTATCTTTGTTTCCAGATGCTAGGTGAATCACTTCAGGAACTAGGAAAGAAAAGATAGAGCAGCTTTTTGAGAATTACAGTTAATGAAGTAGCTATCTTTATAAATACTGTGGTCTAGAAAAGTGTCTTTGCATTACTATATTGCAAAAGGATTCCTAAAAATGTGAGCTCTACATAGATTTCATAATTTCACAGAAGTTAGGGAACTCCCTTCACTTCATGGAACTACTCGAAAGTCTCACTTGTGTTTATGTATGAGGAAGTTAAGAGAAGTGTAAATGGGATACCTTGCTAGCTAATTTGTTTACTTTCCTATACTTTACAAGAGTCACACCTTTATAGTAACATATATTATATATATATATATTATATATATATATATATAAACGACACCTTTTTATAATACGTAAGATTTGTCAACACCAGGTTGCTAACCACTGCTAAACAGTCAGGGTTTACAGGTTCCAAGAGCCCATATGCCACTAATTCTCAGTGTGTAAATGCTTTTGATTTAGGGGTGTTTCCAATGAAAGGTTGATACAAACTCAGCGCACAATTAAGAACTGGAATTGCAATGTCCTGTATCTAAGAGCTTTGCTTCTGCTATTGACCATGCTATATTTGCATCAAGGGCTAAATATCATGACTCTTGGTGTGTTTAAACCAGTTGTGGAATGCTTCTACTTCAGGGCAAATTTAGTCTTCTGCCTCCTTCTTCTACTTTTCCTCTTGAAAAATTTTCTGATAAAATTGAAGCTCTGAATGTTCAGGGAAAACAGGTATTACAATATGAAAGAGACATAAGAACTCCACTGGTTTGTTCCATATATGTTTCTAGTGGTTTTATAGATTGAGTATGAAAACATGGAAGTATTAAAATGAGGAAATGAAGGAAGAACCAGGGGCTCTCAAAAAACCCCAGCAAAGAAAACAGGAACTGGGGGAAGCCAGGCTTAAACTCTTACAATTCCTTAAGCAGAGTTTTGAGGTCCCACAGTGCATTGCCAAGCATTTCTCCACCAAATTGTCTGGAAATTGTATAAACTATTCTGAATTCCAAAATCTCCTGTCTAACAGAGCCATTTATGAAGAAAACTTTATTTGTGTGGACCTTCCTAAGTGCCTGTATGGAGTTCAAGGAACATCAGGATGCTGCTCTTAGGCTTATGATTTAGTTTTCGGTAGTCCTGCAAGGAACAGGGATTTGGACTCTATCCTTATGAGTTCTTTCCTACTTGAGATAATATATGATTTTGTGATTCAAGATAACATGATTTCTAGACAACCTGTGTTCCCAAAAGCTGTGGAGTGGCACAGCTGCTTGCTGGGAAAGGTTTCTACTGTAAACTGGACATTAAAGATATTTGTTCTGGGAGAAAAGAGGCCTTTTCTTAGTTATCTGTAGTATTTTGATGTAAGGATGTAAGTAAGTCAGGAGATTCCACCTGTTCCTCATTTTTACCAGCTAAGAGATGAAGAGAAAACAAAAGTTTAGGACTAAAAACCGAGAAAGCAAAATCAGTAGCTTTCCTGACAATTTTTTTGTTGATACATATTCTGAGTTTTCATATATGAGAATTACAGATTTCAGATCATAGCTTAATGCTTTTAAAGAAGAAATTTTGACCTCACTGGTAACTGTAACCCAAAAATGGCTAAAAAATGTCTCAGTGTTCACTCATACTGTTATTTTTCTGCTGAAACATCAAGATGTTAGAACCATGGTAACAAAAAAAAGAATTTGCCAGACAACTGTATTAGTACAAGGAGACAATACATTTACATGGCTATGTTTACAGAGCCAGTGGCCTAATCCTGTTCCACTGAAGTAATTGAGAATTTCTTCAGGGGAAGAAAGCATTTTGTGTTAGTTTCTAGGTTTTTCAGCTGTTAACTTACTTTTCCAGTATGGCTTTCAAAGCAATTCCATTTCAGATATAATTATTAACCCATGCTTTATCAATTGAATTCTTGATGACTTTATCATTTTGCCCAAAGGTCTGAATACTAGATTTGAGTTTGGCGTGTCATTGCTGTAAGTAGTTTCTTGATCAACCAGTACCTTGGCTATGGTAAGCTTAAAAACAACATTCCCCAAGAGGTGTCACACCCATGACATAAGCCAAGAAGTATTTTACCATTGTCCCTAGAGGCAGGTTACTGCCCCTGTTTACAGGTAGCCTGGAACACTAATGATCAAAACAGTATCAAATTGAAAGGCATAGGATATCAGTATTAATCAACCTTTCTCTTTACTAAGCAGTGTGTAACTGATACATCCATAATCATTCTGGTGAGATCCTGACTGCTTCTGGAAAATAATCTTTTAAATACAACCAGCCTCCTTTCCTTCATCTTCCTTGAAACTGCTTTGCTTGCCTTAAACTGTGCACAGAGATTTTACTCACATAATTAAGAAAATCAGTGCAAATGAAGAACAGACAATTTGCTTTAACTACTTACATTTTTATATGCATCATACAAGACAATAGATAAGTTTGAATGCATTGCTGCAAATCTTGAGAACCAGCTAATTATGTATTAATAATTGCAGATGTCTGCTGGAAACATTGGGAGGAATCTTATGCTTTAGAAAACAAGATGTCTGTTTATAGACAGAGCATAGCAGAATAAAATCCTGATTCTTCTATGATTTCATAGGTCTATCCACTTAAATGCTTACAGAATTAAGGCCTAAGCATTTGAAGATTTGAGACAACATAAACTGCCTATTCACTAAAACTGGCAAACTTCAAATTTGAAGTTCTTACTATGAAAAACTGAAAGTAGGACAATAATGGAAAAAATAAGTCAGTATGTCTCCTTTCAAGTGAAATAGTTTGATTTTCTATTAGAAATGACTTTTAGTACTTTTTTTATTTACGTTACAAAATAAACGAGAATTAAATTCAAAATTCTTGTGTTTAAATCAAATGATTCAGTTAAACTCCGACTTTACTATTGTAAAGTTTGCCAAAGATCTCATTTTGAGTTAATGAGAATTAATAAAACAGCCTTCTAGGGCAAAATTTTTCTGGAGCTGAAATTGGAAAAGATTTATGTGGTACCATCTCTGACAAGTTTTCCTAGTTCAGTGGCACTGAGATCTGTGAATCTCCAAATTTTGCCTAAATGGCTTGTTTTTCCAAGCAACAGGCACTGCTTGAAACCCTCATATGTCTGGGTAGAAGACATGAGAAGAAGGGGATTCTTTCAATGTTAGACAACTGCATTTAGGCCTAGATGGTTAAAAAATTGCTTTCAACAAAATAGCTGTGATCACTTGAGGATCATTTACAGTTGTAGAGATTCCTTATTTGTCACTGTATGGCAGAGAGGTAGAAAATAGATTTGGATACGCTTCATTGCTTGTGTAACATTGTGCAACTTCTTCTGTCTTGTGATATGCATATCCAAATTACAGTTAGCTTTGCATATAAATGAGCTGCACACTGCTTTGCAGTACACTGTTATCCTGATGCTTGTGCCCTTTTTACCCTTTTTTAGATCTTTGGAGAATCATGGAATGGTTTAGGTTGGAAGGGATCTTAAAGACTATCTAGCTCCAACCTCCCTGCCATGGGCAGGGATACCTGCCCAGGTTGCTCAAATCCCCATCCAACCTGGCCCTGAACACTTCCAGGGATGGAGTGTTTACAACTTCTCTGGGCAAGCTGTTGCAGTGCCTCATCACCCTCACAGTAAAGAATTTCTTTGTTAATATCTAATCTAAACCTGTTCTGAGTTTGAAGCCATTCCTCCTTGTCCTATCATTACATGGTCTTGAGCAGAGTCCCTCTCCAGCTCTCTTTTAGGCTCCCTTCAAATACTGAGAGGTGCTCTAAGTTCTCCCTAGAGCTGTCTTTTCTCTATGCTGAATAACCCCAACTCTCTCAGCCCATCTTCATAGGGGGAGTGAGCCAACCTTCCAGTCCTCTTCATGGCACTCCTTTGGACTTGCTCCAACTGCTCCAGGTTCTTCTTATGGTGGGGGCCTCAGAGCTGGATGCAGAACTCCAGATGGGGTCTCCCGAGAGTGATGTAGAGGGACAGAATCACCTCCTTTGACCTGGTGGCCATGCTTCTTTTGATGCAGCTCAGGATGTGGTTGGCTGGGCTGCCAGCATGCACACTGCTGGATCATGTCCAGCTTTTCATCTACCGGCACTGCCAAGTTCTTTTCCTCAGGGCTGTTCACAATCCATTCTCTGCCCAGCCTGTATTTGTACTTGGGATTGCCCCAATCCAGGGGGCAGTTGGCCTTGTTGAACTTCTCTGGCCCACCTCAAGCCTGTCAAGGTTGGTCAGGGTGGCATCCCTTCCCTCCAGCGTGTCCACTGCATCACTCAGCTTGGTGTCATCGGCAGACTTGCTGAGGGTGCACTTGATCCCACTGTCCGTGTCACCGACAAAGATATTTGTTGATACCGGTATCCACCCCTGAAGAACAACACTCGTCACTGATCTCCACTTGGATATTGAGCTGTTGACTACAACTCTTTTGAGTGTGACCATCCAGCCAATTCCTTATCGCTGAGTGATCCATCCATTAAATCCATGTCTCTCCAGTTTAGAGACATTGATGTTGGGTAGGACAGTGTCGCAGTCTTTGCACAAGTCCAGGTAGATGACATCAGTCGCTCTTCCCTCATCCACCGACACTGTAACCCCATCATAGAAGGCCACCAAATTTGTCAAGAATGATTTGCCTTTAGTGAAGCAGTGTTGGCTGTCACCAATCACCTCCTTATTTTTCGTGTGCCTTAGCACAGTGTCCAGGAGGATTGCAAATTGACAGTGTGGCTTGAGAGCAGATCTGTGTTATCACTAGCATTTCTAACCCAGGCTACTCACTAATTTTAGAGATTTTTTTTTTAAAACCATTTCTATGGGCCGACAAGGAAAAGAAAGTGAGGAGGGAAAATAAGAACAGGGTTTCCTTGATGGTGGTGGATAGTATGATGTTATTTTTCAAATCTATGCCAGACACTACTGCTCAAAGGGATTTCAGGTACCACCTGAGAAGTAATCTGAAAAATAATGACGAGTAAATGTATTAGACAAGTCTTTACCAGCCTTTGCCTGGTGAGCCAGGTGGAGGGATGTGGTTCCTTTCTCATTCCACTTAATGAGTTTTCTTTCTTTTCTGCCATCTCCTTATTTGCCAATAAACCAGCAAAAGTATTTCTCCATCAAAATGGTCGATATGGGTACAGGGTGTGCAAATATACTTGAGCTGGCTTTAGTCACTGACTTCATGCTGAAATAGCTGTAGAAGGTGCAAGGTGGTTGAGATGATCCTCAGTTGGTGTTTTTTTTTTCTTAAAGAAATGATAATAGTCTGGAGCGTGAAATTTTATGAGGCTGATAGGCTTACCAAGACCAGCAATCCAGTTGGTTGAATAAGCAGAATTCATGTTTCCCTCCTGTTGTGTGTTTTGCAGGTAGGCTTTTTTGAGAGCAGATTGATTATTAAGTGCCTGAGATAGCATGTTATGATCAAGTGACATAAAACATTTGTACCTGATGTGCCTTAATGAAATGTTACAACTGTGTATGCTGAATTGAGTAAGTGTGGAGGTAACAGTGCTTTATTTGATGACAAAAATAAAATTGTATTTGTGACAACCAGTCCTTGTAGTTAATGCTCATCCAAGAGCTTATTTTAACCTAGAGACCATATAGTATATAATTTGCACATTTGTAGAAAAATTGGATTGAAAAGGATATGTGGAGGTCTAGTCCAATCCGCTTCTCAAAGGCATTCAAATCAGGATATAGCCATAATAAATTCCAAAGTTCAGTCTTCAACAGCATGCAGGTACTGTGGAAGCACATGAGAGTCTGTGAGAAAAAAGTGTATTTAAAGTCAGTTTCTTAAACTCTATTTAAATGTGATGATAGAGTATGCTTCTACAGCTATACTGACTTCACCCCATATTGCCATGTACAGGTAATTTTATTTCTGGCATCTCCACATGTCACTGGGAATAGAAACATCCCTAGAGTCAAGAGCTGACTCTTCTGTTGGATCAGGTGGCAAAAGGGAATCCACAACATCTGCACAGGTCATAAGGGAGGGAGGAAAATGCAAGCTGAAGATCCACGTATCTGAAAAATATCTTAAAAAATCCTCTACCTACTTCCTCTGTTCTGAAAAACCATTTGGGAAAGGAAATTCTTTTTTTTAATCATAGAAATGCATTTCAATTGCAAGTTAGAAAAGATACAGTAGGGATCAGTTCAACACCAAAGGGAAGATACCATGATTGGCCAAATAGGTCCTTCCCATTTTAAGTTCTTTCATATAATGACATAAATGAAATGAAAAGTGTGAAAAAATTACTTATAATATCAAAAGGAGTGTCACAAAAGAGGTAGTTGTGTACTTCATTAGGCACAACTTAGAAACAAAATGGGAGTAGGATAGTTCAAATTGTTTGTTTGCTTGAGAGATCTCTATGTATTAAGAAATACATTGGCTTTAACGTGAGTATTGACACTGTGGAATAGTGAAAGCTAGTAATTTTTGTGTTTCCAGAGCAAAACACGATACTGCTCTGTCTCCTGCCTGCCTTTATGCTAGTCAGTAATGGCCCTAAGCATGCTTGGATTTGTGGATCAGAGATGACACAGAGGTGCCTGATACAAAAATAAAATGGAAACTTTGCTGTGCATAGGACACAGATGGGTTCATTTCACTTTAGAAAGGCAAAAATCACCACCTCGGACACAGCTAGGACATTAAGGATCAAACTCTTCTCTTTGTAGCACTACTGTAAATATAGTGTGTCCAGTGATTTTAATGGCTGGTTTTAAAGTATCCAACTGTTGCTGCAAAAATAACTTGAATAACTTGGAAAGGACTGCAGATCTAGCTGAATGTCAGGGGTGAACACAGATTAGAGCTACAAATTTTAATTAAAAATAAACCTCCTATAATTTATAGTTTAAAAATCAAAATGTGGGAGGTCCTTTTAAAGAGACAGAGCTTCTTTCACTAAAAGCTCTACTTTTTAAGCAGGCCTTCAGACACATTTCTAACTTCAAAATACTCTGAGGTTTGGCACAATTTAGCAATTTATAGAATCTTCACTCACCTTTAAGATTTTGATATTTTTTCACATATCACACATGCTGTGACATCTGTTTTGCACTCATAGTAAAAATGACATTGTTCTCAACAATGTCAAGTAGAGATAAACATGTAGTCATAGGGGATAGTGAGATGTAGAATCCCTTGAAGCTGTATTTTAAGACTTCATGACTGACAAAGCAGATGTGCTTTTTCTGCAGGGACCATCTTTTTCTTCTGTGTCTTTACAGCACTTAACACAAGGTGTTCAGTTGCATGACTTGGGCTGCTAGCAAGAATAACATATGCATGTTAGATATCCTGTAGAGACAAGGCTGCTGTTTTACTGTGAGTCAAGGTCAGCTGTGGGTGAAGAATGTGGTGTCAACTTATTTGGCTTAATTGTGGGAAAGGCAACCTAACCTGTGTCTTTCACCGTGGATTAAAGAGTGAAACAATGATGTGGCAGTATTTTAAAAAAGCAAACAACATACTCTTTGTGTTCTCTGTATCAGTAACTACAAAGCCAAAACCATCAGAGATTGATTTGTATATAGTTGTAGATATTGTGTAGTTGCCTTGTATATTGATGTCATCCTGCTGAACTCCCAATCATCAGTCGTGTTTTACATCTGTGTGTTCAAGAGAAGGCCCAGCCCTCCTGTTGGCATGGTAAAACACACTGTTATAATTGTAGGTGAGGCACAATTCCCATTTGCCTCAAATGCAGGTATTTAACTGATCCTGTGCAGGGGATTGTTGAAGATAAGCTATTCCTGGACATCTTTTTGACGCACAATGTACTGCATATACTGAAGACTCAGTGTGCTTTAATCATTCCAGACAATTTCAGTGGCAATCATCTCTGATTTTTGTAATGTATGGGTGTGGATCCCTGTGGCAAGCTGAAAATTCAACAGAAGTGTTAGTTAATTATAAAATTCCTGAATATATGATTTTTCTAAAAGTATTTTTGAAATGAAAGTGTAGCAATATGTCAGTCTCTAGCTACAAGCTATGGTTGTTATTCATTCTTGGAATGAGTGACACTGTTTGTTTCTTGTACCCTAGGAAAGACTATGTGGTTGCTCAATTTTAGAGAAAACTGATAGGAAAAAAAAAGGTTGAATTTATAAAGCAGAAGAATTTCTTCTAGTAATGAGGTAATACAATCTGACATATTTGATCTTGTTTTGGGATGAGCTAGGTGACCTTTTGAGATCCTGTTTCTGGTGACTGCATAGCTGCAAAAGAGAACTTGGGAACTAAAAAAAGAAAGATCAATCTAAGGAAGTGAAACTAAAGGACTTGGCTGTTGAATGAGGCTGATCCTGCCTTTCTGTAGACATGGAGCAGGTGGAGACTAGCTAGCTGCTGTAGATACTGGTAATGATCTAGTCAAGGCCGTGTGGAACTTTGTGGCGAGGAATTTATCAAGGTGCAAAGTAAAATAAACCTAAGATCTGATTAGGCTTTTAGGAAAGCAAACACTTTTGAAAACTAAGGAAGTTTTGTAGGGGAAAACAATGCTATGAAGCTACAGGTCAATTTCTAATAAAATGTATACAAGTTTGTACACATCTGGTAGAATTAATTGCATCATAGTAGCTGTGATAGTCTAGGACTATCATAATAGACAATTTTAAAGAGAAGGATAGCTATCTTTTATTATTTGATTACTTTAGCTAATACATTTGGAAAACAGACAAATCTTTGAAAACCAAAGCTCCTCTGATTCAGAATTGAAATGTTCTCTTTCACAAGTTAAAGGAAGCAGCTCTGGTCTGAAACCATGAGAATTTTAAGCATGGTGCAATGGTGCCCCGAGTCCATCTCCACATAATACTAAAGTTACTTACAGTCATTGAGATCTGTTGGTGATTTAATGTTTGTATTTTGGTAGTGCCTAAGGCATCAGCCAATTTAGGACTTAGGGAGAGGTTCCTCAAATATGGTAAATAAATGTCCTCTTTCCTAGTTTGCACTCCAGGGATGTTGGCTGGAACTGTGACTCTTTGGGGATTGATCTTGAAGTGGGCTGGTCCTTTCAGTTGCAGCAATGGATGACCATTTTCTTACATCCAATATTTCCCACGGGAATTTAGAGATTCAAAAGCGAAACGTATCCCAGCAAACGTATACATGTTTACATGAGTGGCATAGCTTGTTTCCTGATAGCTGTTTTGATTACTGGTTGGCCCTCAGATGTACATGTCCAAAGAGACTGGCAAACTCCACACATGATAGTCAGTATTTAAAGACTGATCTTTTATTCTTTAGACAAATAGAGAAGACAAGTAGTTTGAGGTGGTGAGGAGAGACAGAAGACAAGATGGTAGTTGACCCTGTTGAATATGTGAAAGAAAGAAGGATTTCTGCAACAGGCAGAAGGAGCTGCAGAACAAGTGAAGTAGCTGTTACCTGAGATAATGGATCCTGTGCCCAAACTCTGATAGCAGGTAAATGTGCCTGTTTACATTGTTGATTTAGCATAGCAGTCTATTAGTGATGGGAACTTTCATGCATAGGGTTGTTGTGCTCATTATAAGCAACTCTGTGTCAAAATTGGGTCAAAACTGAGTTGCTTCAGACAATCAAATTGCTGTCATCTGCATATGTAAATACCGCATAAGTTTTTTCCCTGGTTGTGCAATTTGTTGCATTTTGATTGGTTTCAGGAGGCTGCTTGTCTTTTTAAGACTGCAGCTGTTGCTGACTAACAATGCAGGAAAAGGAAATCCTTGCATTTTTATCCCAATCAGAGTAGCAGGTATTTACATGTTCGTATTTAAATATTTCAGACAATTTCACTAGAAATAGAGAAATCCGTATATCTTACTGGTTGTCACTAACGCTCTCCAATGACCGGTTCCCTTATTCAGACATCCAAAGCTGTGCCACAAGAAAGCTCACCTCTGCTTCCGATGCTCTTCAGCTGCCTCTGGCTTCAGAAATGTGGCAGGTATGACTGGGGCATGTATTCTAGGTGAAACTCTGGAAGCTTCAGGCAAAACTCCCAGGCAGTTTTGCTAGGATTTCGTCACCAGGATCTGGCATCTTTTAAATGTTTTGCTGATGGTGGTTACTCTGAAAAGAACATCCCCACTAGTTCACATTAGGATCACAGGGCAAGTTCAGCTTCCGCAGCATCAGTATCAGATGCAAAGAGTGTTGAACACAGTGGAAGGACTTCCATTGCCATCTCTAAATTTTGGTAAATAAAACATAGAGGCCCCCCAAAATTGGTAGCAGATAGAATGATATTAATTTAATGGGCCTAATATTCTTACAGAACTAAATCAATTTTTCAACACTTTAATTCATGCTTTGAGATGATAGAACAAAATATTTGATACAGTAGACAAATTTGTAGACTGTGTTAGACATTTTTCCTTGCATATGTTCTGTTTCTTTCACATGCTTTCTTTCATATACTTCCTTGCTGATATTCTCCTCTTCCTTTCTTTTTCTGATGGCATTGAATTTTTCCATTTTACAGGGTGGCTTAAAAATACCTGTAATCCCATTTTTGGTTCTTTGTGCCTGGTACTGTGGCCACTGGCTATTAGGAAGACCTGTGAGACCTACAGATCAGGTCTTTCAATCAGGTCTTTCGCACAGATGTGTTGGAAATACATTATTATTTTCCATGTATCTGTTTTCCTTTCTCAGAAGAACTACCATTTGCAAAAAGCAGTTGTGTTTCTATTATGCAGTGATGCTTGTTGAAAAATAAAAAGATCTGAAGAAAGACCACATGAAGCTATTAAAAAGTAGGTCTTCTTTCTGCCCTGTGTGACGCAATAGCTGTTGCTGAGCTGACATAAGGATAGCAGGGCAAAATCCGGCCCTTTGAACTTGTGACTGCCTTCCCATCAGCACTTTGCAGTATGGGAGACAGACTGATCAGCAGAATCAGGGCTTCATCTTCTGAGCAGCACATTGTCCTTGAACCTCCTGGGGCTGGAGAAGATTCCAGGACAGCAGTCAGGTCATACTGCAGCTGAGAGTGATGATCACTGTCCCAGCCCATGCAAGGAGTGTTCTGGCATCTGCTTCTGATGAAGCCCTTCACCTTCTCCCCTGCTATGAGCAGAGGTGTTGCTGTGACAGATGCCTGAGGTCAAGGAGCGCATAAAATGTGAGAGAAAGGGCTTTAGGAGAGAAACCAGCTTTAAGCAGTGGATGACTTGCTTGACTCCCATTAAAAAAAAAGCCCATACCAGCAAGCCCAGTGCTTTAGCACAACAATAAAGATAACAACTGTAATTGGAACAAATGTCTGCACTTTCATAATTAATTAATCATTAATTGCAGTGAACATTTTATAGGTCACAAATTGTTTAAAGTTAAATCTTCTCATTATGTGAAACAGGTATATCCAAGTCGTATATCCTATCAGTTTTCTATATTGATTTTAACCATTAGTCAGTATTTTGAGAGGAAATGCACCTTAGTAGATATGTCTTGGAAATGATCAGTGTTGGCTAGAACTAAGTATAGTGCGGGTGGGAGTGTGCAATCTCTCAACCAGTACTGCTCATGCCCTGTAGTGCTGGCAAGGCAGTTCCTCTAATATGCCACTGTTGAATAGCAGCTATAAATTTGCTGCAAGATGAGTAGTGTTTCTGTGACAGAGATAAAGCCAAGGACTATAAGTGAGATCTTTGCATTCAGCTATGCCTTTTATCCTAAACTGGACAGGGACCAAATGCATAGAGGTGAAATACCAATCCATTAAAACGCTGCACCACTTCGATTTCAGAACCTGCAAGAACATGCTGTTGCACCTCAGTATAAAGTTTTCTGTCCTCAGACATGCTGAACTAAAGCTTGATGTTAAAGAAATGCTGAAGAGGGAGGTAACAGTCAGCTCCAGTAGCAAAGGGCAGCTCTGAATGCAAAGTAATTTTGTATCTGAAAGCAGGACTGCTAATAGGACTACTTTGGGAAGTCCAGATTCTAAAACTTTGCACAGACCTTTATTCTCACAGAAATCTTCCTTTAAGTCTCAGATAGGGTGGTAGGAACAGAGTCCACAGAAGCCTTCTTGAGTCAAGCTTTCTAGCATGTATCTGAGGATTCCGATTCTTGTGTGTTTTCTACCAAGGGTCCAGCAAAAGCTATTAGACTTGGAAGGAGGCCACAATAGGCTCAATGAATATTTTATTTGGTTTAATCCTGTACTGGGTAGAATTTGGCAGCCTTGTAGCGAGAGGCTGCTGGCCTCGGTCATCTTGCGAAGTCTTTTCTTGTCTCATTGGTTCCCTTCTTTCACTGTGTGTAAAAGCTGTGTTTTCATACTGTCTGATGGTGACAGAATTCCCTTAATTACCTCCAAGACTGTCACTCAGCCACAGGGATTAATTCTTCGTTCTTGTGGGATGCGTTGTTCACTGTTATCTCCCATCAATCTCCATCTGATTGCATTGACTCCGAAAGCAAATTTACCCATTTTCAAGGGGAAGAGGAAGGGTTATGACTGATTATCCAAAGGAGATACCATGTCTGAACTTTGTTTCCAGGAATACTCAATTCAAAGTGCAGATCTTCACCTACATTCTTTACACATGAAATGGAAATTACCCACAAGTCTTCAACTATTTCCTCTAGTTTAGAGATTTTAAGGCAAGACGGGACTGTGAGGTCCTAGGTCTGGTCTCCTGTATAGTACACAACAGAGGTCCTCACTTAATATTTTATGCTTTGAGCCTAGCAAGTTCCAGCTGCTTACTTTTAACTGGCTTTCCTGAGTTGTCATGTTCTATTGAAGATGCCAGATACTATGAAGTGGATATTTAATGGGTATCTAATGGATAGTCACTGGATAAATGGTTGCATTTAATTTAATAACTCAAAATTCACAGAATCATGGAATCAATTAGGTTGGAAAAGACCTTTGAGATCATGGAGTCCAACCTATGACTGAACACCTCTGTGTCAACTAGATCATGGCACTGAGTGCCGCGTCCCATTTTTCCTTAAACACCTTCAGGGATGGTGACTCCACTACCTCCCTGGGCAACCCATTCCAATATCTAATCACCCTTTCTATGAAGAACTTCTTCCTAATGTCAACCTGAACCTTCCCTGGTGCAGCTTGCAGCTTTGTCCTTGAGTTACCTGGGAGAAGAGGCGAACCCCCACTTGGCTACAACCTCCTTTCAAGGCAACTGTAGAGAATGAGGATAAAAAACTCCAGCTCCCTCAGCCACTCCTCGTAGGACTTACTCTTCAGATCCTTCACCAGCTTCGTTGCCCTTCTCTGGACATGCTCCAGCACCTCAATGTCCTTCCTGAATTTAGGGGCCCAGAACTGAACACAGGATTTGAGGTGCAGCCTCACCAGTGCCGAGTACCGGGGACAATCACCTCCCTAGTTCTGCGACCACACTGGTTCTGATCCAGGCCAGGATGCCTTTTGTCTTCTTGGCCACCTGAGCACGCTGCTGGCTCATGTTCAGCTGCTGCCTACCAGCACCCCCAGGTCCTTTTCCATTGGACCACTTTCCATTTATGTTGTGCTTATTCCTTCATGTGACCTGTTCATACTTCTTGGAGCAGCACACGTATATGAGTCTGTATTTGCGGTGAATTTGTCACTTCAGGTGCTGTAGTGAGTTTTTCTAGATTCTGTGGCCTTTTGTCAATGAGGCAGGGATCTTCTGCAGAGTGATCTGGGGCAATATACCTTTCTCAACTGCCCATCTGAACACATCAAACTGTTTGTCTTCCTTGGAAGAAACAAAGATGTATTAGTAGTATGAGATACCAACTACTGTACTACTCAAATATTAAGGTCTTTTTTTCCTAATCTTTTTAAGTGATAAACATGATTACGAATGCTAATGCTATACTAGTGTATGTGAGCAGGTTAGTGATGTAACCATTTAGCTTGCAATGCATTACATGAGCAGGAGCACATGCAGAACTCCAGAAAGTAGTGATTGGGAAAGTACAGGCCACTTATTTTTCCTGTTCCTTTCTTTTCCATTGAGTAAATCTGAACCTGAGCTGATAATTATAACAGCAAAGTAACTTTGCACTGGAAAAAGATGCTACTTCTTCTCTTCCATATTACTCAATGTTTTCAAAGAAAGAGGTATCCAAACAGTTCAACTGCCAATGAAGGAGCCATCAAAGGAAATTTTCAGGATTCTTTTTATAAAAACCACACATTATTCATATGCGTGTTCTTAACTCCTCGGGCAACTATGAGGTTAATTCAGGAACCTTAGCTATTTCACCGAGGACTCATCCTGTTCAATGGGGAATGAATTATCTTAATTTACAATTGCCATAAAATAAAATTTCACATTCATGCAATTGCAGTGGATCAAGTTAACTTCTTATTCCAAAGCAACTTGTTCATTCACATGACTATGCAGATTTTAAACCCATAATTTTTCAAAATGTTTTAATAGTTAAGAAAGACTTTTTCAGGCATTTTCTGTGGTCTTTGATGTGTATCTAAGACCTATGATGAAGATGGAGGATTTTAGATATAGTACTGGTAAAATTATCAGTTGGTATCTGTCTATAGAAAAACTGTGTTTTTACTGTGGACAGTTTGGAGGACAATTTTGGAATAGGATAAAATTCTGAAGAGCATTTAAAAAATATTAGCAGATAATTTATATTAGATATCCTATAGCCAAAATGTGCACCTCATCCTTGGATCTCATTTGAGATACACTGGTCTGAAATTAGTAACTTTCCAAGTATTTCTGGTCAAGACCTGGTTACATTTCTTTCTTACATACTAAATGCAGCACTAAGAATGATACCATTGAAACTATTGAAATGAAAAGGAGTCAAGGGATACATGCTTGATCTGGTATGTTTTAGTATTTTTGCCTGCTTTTTACATAGCTATAAATAGGCATAGTTATACATAACTAAGATAAAAAGTTCAAAGCAGTTTTATAATTAGTGCAGAATATGTGTTACTACTGTGGAAAAAACAGAATCACCTGGTCTCATAGAGACCACAGAGCAAAATGCACTTGAATCTCTTCAATTGCAGGTTAACATATCTATATGAGCAGCTGAAAGCAGTCTTGAGATAATCTTTCCAGAATGTGTTTTTTGGCTTGTGTAGATACTGTGACTTATGTGAAAGGTAATAATGGACTAGTGTGTAGAATAGGGAACCTAAATGTTTTTGTTCATGTTCTTGGATCAGAACTGGATGTCAGCATTACATCCCACATGCTCAAGTTATTGTAACTTTGCAATATCATGCCCCAGGACTCAGTGCAATTAGCCAGCCCTTTGTATGGACAGCACCCTCAGGCACATGGAGTGAGTTTTGGGGTTTTCCTGTACAGGGCCAGGAGTTGGACTTTGGTGATTCTTGTGGGTCCCTTCCAACTTAGGATACTCTGTGATTCCATGATTTTGTTTTGTGTTTTTTTGTAATTCATTAACACAGACATTTTTTGAAATACCCCTCAGATATCCATGATTGGGCACAGTTAAACACAAGATGCTGAACAGGACAGAGCAATGTTCTAATGTACAACACAATTTATTCTTTGATACAGTAGTTGCTTTAGGTTATAATATTATTGAAACCTTTTGGCAGCTTGGATGCTACTAATGAACAGTCTCTTGCTTGGCCCAGTATTTTTGTTTTGGTTCATTGAGAGTACTCGAAAGACCTCATAATTAGCTTTTTTCCCCAAAAAACATTGAACTTCACATTCACACATAGACGTGCAGTCAATAAAGGCAGAAATACCCCTGTAGATATTGAAGAAGTTGATAAATTTTCTGATGAACAGAAAATTTATTACTTGTATTTTACAGTACTGTTAAAAACAAGGTCGTCATAATAAGAAGAGTTTATGTTGAACTTACCAAAGATTAGCAGTATGGGTAGAAAACAAGAATCTGCTGTGACTTTAAATGTTTACATTTGGTGTCTGGTGGCAGGCACTGAGGTGATCGCCTCGTGTTGGGAGTCCGCAGCGAGCGAGCGCCAAGTTCTAAGGGAATTTAGAGGGAGGAACACTCCTGGAGTGTTAGTAGGGTGCACCGAGGGATAAGTATTTGACCTTTGGATATGGATGATAGGGCAGACAGTGGCCTCTAGAGGACGTTTTTGGGTACAGACGATCGTTCTCACTGGTCCTGAGAGGCCAGAGACTCCTGTGCTATTTTGTGCCTTCTTATAAGTGACCTAGTTAGATTTGTCAAAGCAGCTGAGGACGATGAGAAAGTTTAGTGGCACAGGAATAGTAGAGGACATGACTACAAGGGAGCAGTGATTGTTTGGAAAGAGATGTGATCAGTACTACTTGGTAGCCTGCAAAGAGAACAGTAACTAACAATGCCTTCGAGGTCGGGCTGGTCTAAAGCAGCAATGAGCTAATCTACACTATGTCAAAGAGAAAATATGCCATTAAATTAAGTTAATTTTCAAGACATGCACTCAAAGTTTAACCTGATAGTTGATGTCTTCACAAGCATTCACATACATAGCATGTCTACTGTGTATGGAAATTAGATTTGTCAAGTAAGTAAAAGAAGAAAAAATCTTTTCATATTGTTTGAAAGATAAGCTTGTTTGTATTTAATGTGGTTTTCTTTATTAAATTGGGGTTCAGTCTTTAAAATGTGTTTATTACTGCTTTTCTGTTTATTTGACATTTGAAACATTTAACGATGTAGTTGCCAAAGAAAAAGCTATCTAATGTTCTGGTATAGCATTTTAACATGTCCTTAATCTGAAAAATATTAATAGTCCCATTGAACGGAGAGAGGGTATTAATGGTCTACAACTGAGTATTTTGGTCTTTGAAAGATTTAAGACTCTCTGTCTTTACCTTAATAGACTTAGACTGGCTGTCCAATAAATTCCATCATGTGCTCCAAGTAAGAAATTTGAAAAAAATGAAAGAAATATTTTATTAGGGTTTTTTTAATAGTCATAGTAATTTTATGGGCTTCTTGTAATATAATGATTGTAAAATTTTTGAACAGTAGTGTAATTTTCAAGCTGTTGGTACTCATTTAATGTGCAAAATGTTTATTCCTCTCTTAAGAAACTGAGCAGCTAAGATTTAGTAGGTGATTTCTTTTCTCTTCCAGCCCTGTGCTGTTAAACCAGGGCAATGCTATGTGCTTCTGTTTCACCAAGGGCTATTTGATGCATTCTGAGGTGGTCCAGAGGGCTTGTTTACAAGTTACACATGCACTTTGCTCTGCATGTTTGTGCCCTAACATTATTTTAACAATAAAACTGACTGGCTATGAAAAAAAAGAGCAAGATTGGAACCGATGCAGCTAAATTGCGTGTAAATGTCACTTCAAATTGAAAGCATTTGCTAATCATATGCTGAGAATTAGTGAAGCCCTGTGTTCTGGCTCTAGTGTTTGCAGCAATTCCAATCCCAGCAGGGTGAACAGCCTGCGTGATCTGTCTCTGCTGACTTCTGTCCCCTGCTGCTCTCCTTACAGACCCCCTGCACTATTGTTGTTTCCCCCTTTTCAAAATGTAAGTGTATCAGAACCATATCAATACTAGGAAGAACTAGAGAGAAGGCTGTGTGGTTATTCTGATGTGGATGTTGCAATGAATTCATATGAAGTTTGAACAGTACGCATAACTACTGGTCAGCAATATTGCTTTCTCCATGGGACAGATGTCTCCAATTGAGATTAATGTCCTAATTTTCCAGCGCAACTATACTACTCTTACCAAAATCTAAAGGGTGCTAGAATGTAAATTTTTTAGGTGTTCCTGCTCTCACCTTTAATTCACCCTATGCATGTGCCCATCCATACACATATGCCTTCTCACATGTGATCTATTTGTATTCAGTGTAATCCCATTACTATGGTTCCCATGGATTTGGCAATCTTTAATATGTTTATCTTCATTACAGTCTATCCAGATAGACATGTATTTTTATCCTATGTTGCAGAGAGGAATCTCTGTGCCTTTTTGCAAAGTCATACAGGAAGACTGTGGCAGAGTTGGCATAGGTATTGACATGGCGTTCACTTGCTTATCCTTCTTCCTTTTAGCAGCAATTTTGTAATCTGGGAGGGGATATGGGTACCTTTAGCTTCTGAGCCTTTGAATTTTGAATCCCTGTGTCTGTCTGCAGAGGAAGCAACCATTTTACTGGCGCTTGTGACAATGTCACACACTCAATGAGAAGATTTCTCTGAGCTTTTATTCTATGTTTAACAGTTCTGTGATTTCATTCTAAACTATCTGAAAGAAAAAAAGGACAACTAAAATAAGTGTCCGTGGAAAAATGAGTTTTTCAGATGGAGATGTGACCGTGCTTATGAGAAAACATGGCATGATAAAGGAAGGGATGACATTGGGTAAACCAGGCAAGAGGGTAGGGAGTGCAAGGGAGATTTAAACAGGATAAGTAAGATAATGAGGACAGCTGGGATATCTATGCATAGCAAACAATTTGCTTGGCAAATTTGTCCTTGTTCCCTGTTTGTGAATTGTGTATGAACAGATTTTTCTCAATTTTTTAGTTATTCAAAACTGTTTGACAAATGTATCTTGTGAACAGATTTAACATATGCATTGCTGGTGGACTTCCTTCGTACCATGTCGTCATTACTATGGTCAGATGGCTGACGGCCATAGCTGTATGGTATTGGTTCTGTGCCTTCTTTAGTCAGGGCTCTGAGCTGCTGCCGTGTGACCTGGGTGACCACTCTCAGCTGCTTATTTCTTGCAGTGTACATTTTAAGAACAATTCGGGGATAAAATCGCTTTTAAGAATCTCTCTGAGAAGATATAGGAATGCTGGACACTGTCGGTAAGGTCAAGGTCAGTTTACACGGCAGAAAAAAAGGGCTATACAGAGTATATTTGCAGTGAGTAACTTAGCCAACTGTAGACACTATAAATCCATGTTGGCAGATGGTTAAGTCTATGCTGTGACCCTGTTTTCCACCCCAGGGATTGTTTCCTGAGTATGGCCTCATCTGGGTTGGCATTTTAATCTGAAAATATTTGTTGGGATGTTACAAAGCTGTTGAGATGAAGTTACAAATTTTAGTGAACAAGAAATGTAATGATTACTGGAATCTTAACATAAACCTCACTTGTTTTAATTTTTTTATACCTCTCCCAACCTACATAACAGTGATTATTACAGAATAAACACTGTTTATGTAGGGAACCTTATATGTTTTATATGGGACTTAATAGCTTTATGTGATGATCCATCTAATCTATGGTTAAAAGACTAACAAACAAGTGTGTGAACTAACAAGTTTAACACATCTGTCTAATTCCAATAAAATGTTAAGCAAGAGTAAATTTTTTTTTGGCAGAAGTGTAGAACACTTCACATGTCACAGCAAACACTGTTTTTGTTATTTAGGAAATGCGAATAATGTAGTAGAAGCTCTACTGAAGAACTACAAGCTTTGGCGATCTGGCACTCTTTTTTTTGCTTACAGAATGTATTTTGTTAAGAAGGCCAGAATACAATGTTTAATCTCTTTTGCCCTTAGCTCACAGATGCTACTGTAGGAGTATTGCAGAGGCTGACGTAGTTTTTAGCAGTTATGTTGGTGTAACTTTGTATAAAAGGCATGGTGAGGAAGATCTGTTAAAAGACAACAAATAAGGAGAAAAATACTGTATAGATTTCATCAGCTTTATTGTTAGCCAGGTCGTTGGTATCAAGAAAGGAACAATTCTTTTAAGTAAAGTCCATAATGTTACTCAGCTAGGTTTTATTGTGATGATGGTGGAGACTCCACCAAGTCTCACTGACTATGCCAAGTGTTATGGTCTGTGCTGGGAGGTAAATATGACAGGTCTTTTTTTCTGAACTCAAGGCAAGGCTTCATAATGCAGTCCATGTCAAGTATCTCTCCCTTAAGCCTGTAAAGGACAACCAACGTCTTTAGCAACGTGTATTTGGTGTAGGTGGAAAGGCGTTGGGGGGCGGGGCTGCAGAGGTGGTCGCTGTGAGAGGTGTTCAGGGGCTGCTGTGCCACCTCCAGGTGACTCCACAGTGGACCCACTGCAGGACACAGCTGAGCCCATCAGCCAAGATAGTGGCATCTCTGTGATAACATAAGAAAGGGCAAAGTGCTTCACAGGAAAAAGGGAGTGAGGGGAAAAAGTGTGAGAAACAACCTTGTAAACACCAAGGGCAGAGAAAGATGAGGGGGAGGAAATGCTTCCAAGAGCCAGGGCAGCCCATGAAGGAGATGATGGTGGAGCAAGTATTTTCCTGAAGCCCTGTGGAGAGAACCATGGTGAAGCAGATATCCATACTGCAGCCTGTGGGGGATACCATGCCAGAGCTGGTGGATATTTCCAGAAAGATCTGTGGTCTGTGGAGAGCCCATGGAGGAGCAGATTTATCAGGAAGGACTGCAGTCCATGGAAAGACCCACACTAGGACAGGGGAAAACCATGAGGAATTGTGACAGAAAGGAGCTGTTATGGACTGACCCCACCCCTGCTTCCCCATGCCCCTGTGCTGCTTGGGATGGGGGAGGCAGGAGGTGGAGGAGTAGGAAATGAAGAAGTGAAATTGAGCCTGGAAAGAATGGGGAGCTGAAGGGAAGGTATTTTAGCTTTTGTTTCTCACCATCCAACTCTAATTGGCAATAAATGAAATTAATATTCGCAAAATTATGTCTGTTTTCCCCTTGATGGCAATTGTTAAGTGATCTCAATGTCCTTATCTCGACTCATGATCCTTTTCATCTCATTCCCCCTCAGTGTTTTGAAGAGGGGCAGACTAAGGGCATCTGGGTGGGTGTTGTCAACCTACCACACAGTCATATTACCCAAGGTTGCAATTTCACATTTCTAAAAGTAATGTATCAGTTATTTGTATCTGTTATTTGTTCTGAAGATCAGTGTTAACAGTATATACATATTAACAAACTAAAACGGCATTGAGGGATAGTTATAATGTTGCTGCAGGCAATTGGAAATACAGGTTGAGTTCTCAGAGTTTGCACCCTGAAACCTTCAAGGATACTTTCTGTGCTTTAACTTTCATGATAATGTTGCCCTTTGGGTTGAGAGAGTGAGAGGAAGAAGGAAGCTTTACTACAGAAACTTTGTAACAGCGAAGGAGAAAGAAATAGAGCACAGAAAACATGATTAAAATCGAAAATGAGTTGTGTCTATGGGTTGGTTTTGTCCCCTTTCAGTTTGGCACTATGGAACTCTAGTTCTTACAGGTTGAATGAGGTTAAGAACTAACAAGTTTGGGTAACTGCTGTTAATTAGAGATGCAACCTGCTTTATCCTGTAAATCACTTTCAAGACCAACTGCTGAAATACACGGTCACAAACATCTTAGACTGTTCTGAGGCTGGTTTGATAGATAGGTAGACAGACAGACAGATAGACATTGCCCAGAGAAGCTGTGGATGCCTCACCCTGGGAAGTGTTCAAGGCCAGGTTGGATGGAACCCTGAGCAACCTGATCTAGTGGGTGACAACCCTGTCAATGGCAGGGCTATTGGAACTGGATGATCTTTAAGGTCCCTGTAGTGGTTTGAACCTTGTTCTCCCCAGAGGCTAAGAGAAGTGGTAGACCCCAAGGGGTGGAAACCCCTGGAAGTTTTGAAATTCTGCCCAATGGGCGCTCCTGCAGAAATGTGAACATATCACAACCAGACCGGAAAAGAAGAGTTGTAGTTGGTGGTTGTAGGAGAGGTGGCCATGTTGTAGAGCCACGAGGTAGGGGCTCTGAGCCCCTCTGGGGCCTCCCAGCCCCTGGCTGGGGGCTGCAGGGACCTGGAACAGCATAAAGCTGGGCTAGGTGCCTGTAGTTATGCCGGGAGATGTTTTCTCCATGGGCACAGAGCAACAGCCGACGCTGACCAGAGAAACAGTGGCAGAGAGCCAGAGATAAGAACCTGAACTGAAGAAGCAGCAAAAGCAACATGCAACACTGCAGAGGAGACTCCTGGAAGGAGAGTCGAGGAAAGGAGAGCCAGCAGCTGAGAGCTACAGAGTTCTTGGGGGTAAGACTGATACCAGATCCCCAAAACTCCTTTGAGACCTCCGGGAAGGAGGAAGATGATGGACTCTTACTTGAAAGAGCCTTGAAGTGCGACATGCACTGTAGAAAGGAGCTAGAGAGCTCCGAGAGGAATGCAGGGGGAGTTGACCTTGGCTCTCCCCCCTCGCACTGCTGCCACGGTGGCAGCCTGAGAGACAGGGCACAGAGGCCCTGCAAGAGATACCAGACCGTCACGAAGACCCCCCTGTGTCTTCGTGATATGACGTGGTGAAACGACCTTGTCTGGGGTTACGAAGCCCACGGAAGACCCCTCGGTTGTGAGGCGATGGGGCCGGGGGAGCTTGAATACCTCCCTCGTGGACGCTGGCAGAAAGCCAGCTATCAGCTGCTGCATGAGATGAGAAGAAACCTGCTGCCTTAGAAGATGCTGCTGTTCAGAGACTAGAAGGGATCTGTCCTTCTTTCCCTCCTGGACTTTTATTTGGAGGGGAGAAGAGATCTGATCCATTGTAAATACTATATGTCAGGGTAGAGATAGTTTGTGATCATGTGTATAATGTGATATGGTATTTATTTGTACAGTCATTGTAATATATTCCCTTTTCCCCACTTTGAGTCTGGTGTGTGTTTTGTCTGGAAAAACCCATCTCACATTAGGTTGAGATGTGGGAGGGGGAATGGAGCTAGGGAATTGGATGTTGGGGCTATCTCAAACCATGACAGTCCCTTTAAACCCAAACCATTCTAGGATTCTGTGATTCTATGATTCTATGATAGTCAGACAGACAGACAGGCAGACATATGTGTATATAAAAAAATTTTTGAAAAGTTCTATTTCTCTTAATTTTTTTTTTTTTTAAAGAAATCAAATCGGAACACACACTTAAATACACTAAGACTGCTTTCTCTTTGGTTCATCTTTTCCAACTATCTGAGAAAAAAAGTTTGCCTTGTGCAATTTCTTGCATAATTTTGCTGACCAAGAGGCTTGACCATTTTACTCACATGAAAACCTTCTATTTATCATGCTACAGGTACTGCTTAAAAAGAAAAAAAAAGATTGATACAGGTTTATATGTTTTCTGTAGCCTTTTGTAACCACAGGGGTTTTTAAGTGTATTTGCCAAAACTATACTATATAGCCTTTCATAGACAACTCTTTTAATTCTTCTATTTTTTTTAAATAAAGGCAGATATATTGGTTTAAAAAATAATATTTCATAAGCTGAAACCAAACTACAGACCTTATGAAGGTGTCTGTCCGTGCCTAAACTGAAGTCAGGCTTTTTCTGTTTAAAAGTGCCACTAAGAGTTATCATTTGACAGCTGTTTCATGTCGAAAAGAGTGGATGATGTCAGTCCAGTTTCTAGTAAAGGGTTCCATATCATAAAATCCACTACTTAAATTAGTGCTAATTGCCATCCTTGTTGGAAGGATCAGTAGAAGGGCCAAGGACTGAATAAGCATGAAGAATGAATTAGCCTCTTGCTTCTGGGGGTGTACCCTCCAGAACACACACAAGGCACCCAGGCTTCCTTGAATGTGGACTGAATATTGAGTTGAAAGTGCTGCCAACCTTTTACTTTTCAGAGAAAGTACATTTATTCGTGAAAACAAAATTACTGGAAAGGTTCTAAAAAGATAACTGAAAACCTATTATTAGGTTTTATTAGATTAACAAAATAATATTTTAATCCTTAAAATATATTAGAAAATAGCATGAGAGTTTAATGTCCAGGAAAGAACAGGAAAATGAAATAAAACTGTAAGATTAATCTGAATGAGTAAAACATGTAATACAAATAGCCACATGGATGAAGGACTTGTTTTTAAAAAGAGGAGGACTTATATACTTGATCCCTGCCTATGCAGTTGTACACACGTGCAAAAAAAAGTGTGAAAACAAGTCAAAGTGTATTTTTTATAATTAAACTTTTTTCATTATTAATTTTGCCTTTCTTTCTATGAGGACCCTATCAAACTGTGTTGTGGTATTGGTATATGATAAAACATAGTAGCGGATATGTGGATACTGAGGAGATAAAATAAATCCACCAGCAAAATATAGAGCAGTGTCAGTGCTGTGATTCCTGATACTGCGTTTGCTGTCTAAGATATCTGTGAGACCTCTTGTGTTTATTAGGTTTCAGTGTTGTTGAGCTCTAAAATTTCAGCAATTTGGATTTGATCTTTCATTGATGCTGTGTTCAATGGCCATACTGGCTTGGAGTGATCTCATTGCTACTTTAGAAGTTCCTTGAAAAATCAGCTGACTGCTTACATGGCAAAGTGGGAGAAAATACATTTCTTCCAACAACGGCTGACTTTAAAGCATTGCCAATTGAATATTTGTGGGGTGCAGCTTTCTTGTGCATTTGATGGACTGCATAACAATCCCCCTCATGAGATGTGTGCTGCATTTCATTCCTTTAATTGACTGAGTGTGATTAGAAAGGTTTATTTCTTGTGTTTAATTAAGAAATCTCCTTCCAGAGCTCTGACTGCATAAGTGGTAGCAGTCAAATGCCATTACAAGTCAGAGGGAAAGTCTGCCTAGATCCTTCTTGAAACTTAGATCTCTCTCTCAATCTCCCATTTGTTCTTCCTTCACCCAAGAGAAAGTCAGGAAGAATAAAAGGGTTTTGTGGCATGACTTAGAGATTAATGAACTAAACTAGCAAAGCCATTCTAATTTAACAACACCTTCTCATTCAAAGTTCCCTGCCTTCCACTATCTCATGTTGTATATCAGAGAAACTGCTAACTTGAGTGTATCAGCTCCCAGGGAACAGATCAGCTCTCAAACATGGTCTCAGAGGACTTGGTTTCTCACACCTTTGAAACTGTGTGCCGTATGCCCCCTACTGACACGTTGAACAGGAAGAAGAAAAAGAGGTTGTCACGGTTCTGACATCCCTATCTGGAACCTGCAAAGACCAGACCCATTTGCACAGCTGTTGGTGCTTGGCAGTGCATTTGCTTCGGCGAATACACTGGAATGTAGAGACACAGGCAGCAGGGAGAAGAGCTATTTAAGCTAAAGGGCAGTGCTAGCACAAGAATTAATTGGAAGTGAGTAGAGGATTTCAGACCAGCAGATCTTTAAGTGCCTGGATCAGCTTCTTAGAAGAAGTTTTATGGGCTACTTGTGGGTTAATTTGTATTTATATGCTGTCTTCACAATAGGAAGGGCCTCTGATTTATATCTACCCTTTAAAGTAGCCAAAAAGTAGGAATGCTGTCTCCCTTGGCCGCAAGAACCTCACACTGAAGAAGGGCTAAAGGTTTCTATATTAAGCTCTAAGACAATGTATGTCTCTTGATTACTTCTGTCTGATTGAAAACTTAATTATTAATTCAGCTGCCTATTTGAACACTGTCTAGGTTTTCAGACTGCTGTGGCAAGACTATTGTCTTGTTCCAGGAGACAAGACCGTATCACCACATCCTGTGTCACCTTCACTGGCTAATTCACCTGATCTCTCCCAAATCCAGCTCTGCTTCTGTTTTTTTTCCCAGCCTGTCTCTGCTGGTGTTTTCTGTTCTTCTCTAACCTTCTCTCCATTTTTTTTCCTGACAGATTACTTGAGTTTTTTTTTTTACTCTGGGGTATTGTCCCTGTCCTCTTCTAATGATAACTAGGGATAAGTCACAGGTGCTGTCTTTTTTATGCCTAAATATTTGCCCAGCTCCAGTTATACATCTAATTTCTACATTAAACCTTCCCATTTATCACTTTAGGTTGTGATGAACTTTAAAAGTTGTTCATTTAACTTCATCACTGGAGCTGTCTTTATCTCCCACAGTGAGTGGTCTACTGCTTTTTATTTCAGCTTTTTTTTTCTCCTCAGTCTTGCTACTATATTTTCACAAATATGTAATCTGTTTAAGTCTTCTAGAATTGTTAAATGTGTTTGACTGTCTCTGAAGGGTTTGCCTTTTTTTACCTTGTTTGAAGGAGCCTGCATAAGGCACATGTGCACAAGAATTACATATATTAGAGAGATGTTATATGTTTTATCATTATTCTATGTGGAGATAGGAGAAACAGAAATTGGTATATGCAGACATATACCTACACTTGATCAACTGAGCTTTGGGGAAGATTAATAATCTAATCCTATTTGGAGCCACATAATACTAATCAGAGTTCAATAAAAAAATCTAAATATGGGAATTGCATAAGCAGCCTAATTCTCATTCTTCAAATGAGGAAGTAGTCTGATTAGGGACCTGGTTACAGGAAGAAATAAGAGCCGTTTCATGTCTATATCTGGGGATTTCAAAATGGGGCAAAGATTATGTAGTAGTTAAGCAGTAAGGAAGGTGTAGTTCTGAGGCCTTGAAGAGCAGCACAAACGCAGTTGCTGTCAGCATCTCTCCGTAAGTCCTGAGCAGTGTTCTGCTCAGCACTCACATTGAGTCAGGTCCTGAGTGAGTAGCCTTGGACCCAGTAAGGAGTTGTGCACTGTGTAACTACACTGGCTTCAGTTTAGTTGTTCTTGATTTCTGCAACTGCTTAGAGCAAACAAGAAACCTCTTGTCACGCAGATGTGCACAGAGAAATGGCAAGGAATATATTTGAAATGTGTACATATAAATATTTTTCACCCTGTTTATTTAAATGTGTGTTTGGTATCCAGGTGATACCATTATGAGTCATTTCCTCACTCAGTGTCCTTAAGAACTGTAGTTCAAACAGGTGCTGTCTGGAAGGGTAAACACAAAAGTCTGGACACTCTCAGGCCTGTATGCATACATTCCCTATTCTCCCTACCAGAAGATGAATTGCTCCCTGAAGGACGCTGAAGCAACCTCTGGCCTGCTTAATTTAATGGGTTTGGTTCACAACTGCAGTGATCTGTTCTGAAGTGACTATATAAATGTAGTAATGCCTGTGGCATAGACAGCACTCAAGTGACCATATTCAGTTATCCCAATACCTACCTTCAGATCACAAAACATGGGTTTGAAAACTGGAATATTTGAGTTCTTAATACATCATGCACAATTATTTTGGTAGTTTTATCTATTATGTGGTGTATATAACTTTTCATAGAAGCCAAATATCGTTTATATAAAATGATCATCAGTCACCTTTGGATATTGATTGGATCAGCAGTCATACTGACTTTTGAACTGAAAAAGAAATATAAAAAGACAAACTAGGAGAAAGAGTGCTGATCTTCCTATAAAAACAAAGTAACTGGTTAATAGCTAAATGAATAATAGAGGTAAGATGATAAAATCAAGTTAAGGAAAGGAATTATTTACCAGAAATACTTAAAACAGGACAAAATAAGAAAAGAGCTGGTGTGTTGCAGTAATTAACACCTTTTTCTACTCATTGTTTCATCTAAGAAATTCCTTATGTCTCTCGTCCTAGGCCTTTATTTTCTCTAACACCTGCCTTCTTTCCACTTGCATTGAAAGGAAAACAATTAATAGTTTTCCAGTTAATGCCATATAGGAAAAAAAAAGACTTTCTGGACTTACAGACTTAAATATTTGCTTGGGCCTTATTAGCTCTGCTGACTGATAGCACAGAAGTCAACCTGGAGAATAAGAAATCTTGTTACATTCCCTACTGCCTTCATTCAAATGAAAGGGAAATTATCTTGGCTAGAACTGATATAAGATGTATTACAATTATGAGATTGAAAACAATAGCAGTTTTATTCTTGGAAATGAATTTCCTAAGCAGACATGTAAAGTTGCATAAACAAGTCTTTTCTGAAACACATTCAGAAAGATTCCTTTGGTCACACTGCAATATATTTAACCCTCAAAATATACAGGAAAAGTTACTGTGTGCTGTAAGGAAAAATAAAATACACAAAAGGAATGCAAAATGTTGGTTTGAAACATTTGTGCTGGTATTTAAAGGTGTGAAATTAGTTAGAATCAGGATGTTGCTTATAGGTAGAAAAGTGTTATTTGATAACTGAGTGCAACTCTGTCTTTAATCTTTCAGGATTTAGGTTCGTAATTCCTTTGTACAGCTTTGAAAGGGTGCCCTGTGTGCCACTCTGCAATTTTAGTTTGGAGATCTGCTCCCTTTGCCTCAGCATAATCTCTCTGAAGAGCAGTACCTTTTATCTGGAACAACAGACTCTGCAAACTGGCTGTGAGACAGAGGCTAGAAATCACACCATAGTGCGAGCAGGGTTTATGTGTCAATGTGCTGATCCACTGTGTCAGACACCAGCTTAGAACTGAATCTTTCCAAAAAGCACAGGTGAAATATGCTTGATGAGCTGAGCGCTGCCCTGGGTGGATAGAAAGTCAGAGCTCAAAACCAGTTAATGCCAGCTGAGAAGAATAAGCAGGAGCAAATTTAGGTTGTAGGGAGGAAACACAGGAGCAAAAAATTGTTACTTTTGCTTATAAAGAGTTCTGTGAGAACGTCACGTAGGCAAGGAATTACGTAAGAGAGTTTGCTTTTATCTACCCACACAAAATTTTGCCTGTGGGTGCACATGAGGATTTAAGGCTCTGTGAAATGTTCAGAACTCTTCACTTCTCCAAATTAAATGTAATGCAAGTTTTGAACCAGGTCTCTGTAATGCCATAGCTCCCTTATCTGAGAAACAGGACGCAGTCTTAAGTCAGAGGCTTGTCTTTTTACTCTGTAGTCCCTAGTTCCATTTAAAATCAATCCTTAAATGTACATGTAAAAGAATTAGTACAAGGACAAAGGGCTTGGAGTGCCTAGCTGGATGCTTTGGAAGTTTGGATAATTCAGATGATTACTCACATAATGAGTAATTTGTTAGTCGGTAACTAGATTTCGTCTGTATTTTGATTGTGTCGAGGCTATTTTACGGATTCATTTCCATACAGCTTAATGTCTGATGAGGCTGATTTGTATAAGGTACAACTGTCTTTATATTTTATATATATATGTATACCTATCTATCTATCTATCTATCTAAAATCATAGAATCATTAAAGTTGCATAAGACCTCTAAGATCATCAAGTCCATCCATTAACCTACCACTCTCAGGTCCACCACTAAACCCTGTCCTAACCACCACATCTACACATTTTTTGAGCACTTCCAGTGATGATGATTCTACCACTTTCCTTGACAGACTGTTCCAATGCTTGATATCTCTTTCAGATGAAGAAATTTTTCCTGATATACTAGCTAAACCTTCCCTGGCACAACTTGAGGCTATTTCCTCTTGTCCTGTTGCATATTACCTGGAGGATGACCCCTACCTGTCTACAACCTCCTTTCAGGCAGTTGTAGAGACCAGTAAAGTCCCCCTTTGAGCCTACTTTTCTCCAGGCTAAACAAACCCAGCTCCCTCAGCCATTTCTCATTAGACCTGTATTCCAGATCCTTCTCCTGCTTCGTTGCCCTTTTCTGGACATGCTTCAGCACCTCAATGTCTTTGTCATAGTGAGGGGCCCAAGCTATGAGTACTTTATGGTGTCCTGCTGAGGAAAGGACTGGCATATGTGTTAACACATCATAGCAATGGCAATAATAAGCTTTAGATTTTCATCCAGTACCCAGACTTGCTCTTTAAGGCTGCATCCTTGGCTGTATCATCTGCTGGGAGCCCAGCAAGCTAGAAGATCAAAACCAGCATGACCAACTTGATCCTGCAAAAGAGGCCTTTCCTTGGCCTTCCAGCAGATACTGTCCTGGCAGGTGCGAAGGCGCACCAAAAACCTCTGCTGATGTTCTGGGGTCAGACAGAGCCTGACAAGAGTGAAGAGAACAACCTTCCCCTGCACAGTTTCCTGTCACTGCCATTTGATTGCCAAGCCTGTCTCCCAAGATTGTTTTTTTGGACTCGGGACCTACTCCAAATCATTACACTGATCTGCACAATTTGGTGCTAAATGCACGTGTTGTTTTATCTAGCCACTTCTACAGGTGAGATTTTTCCCTCTCTTCCAGAGCCAAGGCTTCAAAGACCTCCTCCCATTGCATACTTGGAATACCACTGAGTCTGGAAGCTTTTGTTCACCTTTCTACTCTACAGTGTGAGAAAACTCTGTGCTTGTATATATGTGTAGGTACATATATTTTCTTCAAAATACGATTCCTGTTTTAGGTCTGAGAAACTCATACAACAAGCATATTCTATAGGTAACTTTTCTTCTTGTTTCCCTTCCCCTTAAAGGCACTCCAGCCCTGGTTTTGAAAGTTGATGTGTGCTGACAGACAGAAACTCTGACTAGATTAGGAATCCCTGAAAGTCACACAACTGGAAACATACTTCCCAAAGACTTAGATCCCATACTAAAGTGACTTCAATATTTAGATATTAAATATTTAGACTCATAAATTAATTAAAGTTTTTTGGGTTTTTTTACTGCCTAGTAAAATACCATGTTTTTGTATGGTCATTTCTTAGTTGTTAATTAACTGTATTGCATGCTACCTTGATTGAATTATGAAACAGTAATAAAATTTTTGCAATATCCTGCCATAAATAAGTATTTTGAATATTCATTTACTGTAGATTTACTACTTATCTTTCAGTAGAATTGCTTAACTTCAAACAATTCTGAAATCTCTAATGAGGTTAACTTTAAAAAACTTGAATTCTGCTAAGGGTAACCTTGCAGGAAGTATGACAATGAGGTGAAACTACAGGGATGGAATATAAGCTTGGTGGAGTGGTTTTAAAGGAGGTGCTAGAGTAATAGTATTCCTCATGAGGTTTGGATGGCAGTCTGGTGGTAGCTTTATAATAGATACTTTAAAGTAAGTATGTGGTTTTGTTTTAATAGGATGCTTTTGTGTCTATAGCTATTGGTATGTCTTAACTACGAGATCACAGCCACAATGTACATGCTAGTAACAATCCTAATGTTTTAAAAGTAGTGTAAAACATTGTAGAACCAAGCAAGATCGTGTAACCCAGAGATGTGTGTGCTATTCAGAAGCATACAGAGGTGTATGGAATGCCCACATAATGGAAAACCTGATTAGTATGTGTGTGTGCACACTCAGTGTACACGTCTCTCAAACTGGAAGAATTAAGCCCTGCACATTAGTTATTCAAACACTTTGCAAACCATTGGAGCTGTTCCACATTTCATGATTGCAACTGTTTCATGCACTTATGGAATAAACAATGTGCCTTCGTGGGGGCACAGACAATAGGAGCTTCTGCCTACTCATGATTTTGCATAGGTTTAAGCTAACTCAGAGAGCTGAATATAAAATCTAGTATTTGGCGATTCTGTAGATTTGTGACAATGGAGAATCTGTTAAAGTGGATGGATTATTATCTTTTATATATTTTTTTTTTCAAAATTCAATGTAGTATTAGAATAAGTCAGATCGGGATGATTCAAAGTGAGTTATCAATATAAGTTGCAATTATTAGTCACTTCATATAACTGGCATGGAATATGCTTTTAGAGATCAAAATTGAACTGGAACAACTTATTTGTGCCAGGGAATAATTTACAGTAAATACTTTATTTAGTGAATTATTTCTTACTATTTCTGTGGCCAGCTGATGGTTTGCCTTCGAAATTTTTGTTGTTTGATGGCAAACAACAAAACTGGCAAACATTTCTTGGCCAGTAGCACTTATGCAAGTAAGATATACCATTTATTCATGAGAATATCTGACTGCCTACAGGGTTTTTTCAGTATTAGCAGCTCTGAACTGTTTATAAAATCAGGCTAAGAAAGATGAAATGCATCCTGTGTTTGGGGAATCCCTTGTAGATGCATAATTCGCATAGCATGTATCTCTTAACAGATGCAGCAAAGTATAGTTGTCCTAATTGCAGTCACTCAAATTTATTAATTTAAAATGCATTTTGTGTGCTGACTTGTGTCCATGGTAAGAACCATGTACTTGTACACTCCATTACAAGTTCTTGTGGTAGACATGCCCTAAAGGAAAACGAACACATAAACAGAAAATAGATTTAGAAATAGCAATAAAAAATAACACTATTTTACTATTTGATCAGTATTATTGCTTAATAAAATGTGTGGAAGGAGTGAAATGTTACAATATTGGAAAAGTCCTTGAAAAGTGAATGATCATGTTGTCTTTTGAATTGTCTGCTGAAGCATCTTGCTGCCAAAATAATCCATTTGCAGTGTAAGTTCAATTTCACTCAGAATCAAAGCACACCCTTAAAAATGTGCTAAACCAGGATGCAAAGTTTGAAGCACATTGTGTTGCTCAGCTCTGAGCAGTTTGTGGTGAGTAGAGTTCACAAATGCTTGAGAAGAAATTATTTCAGTTTGAAGAGACTTTTGTGAAAGAATGTGGAACCTGCAGTGGCAGTCACTGGCTTCTTTGTCAAACAACAGTAATCTTAGTATGTCATGCCACGGGAAAAGAAAAAGAAGTGTATCCTATTTTTGCCAGGCAAAATATGGAACATGGGTCAGATTTTTGAGTTTTCCAGTGCTTTTTCAGTGCTTTACGAAATGCCTGAGTTCACAAGAGAACACTACTGCAGTCATATATTGTGTCTGTATGGGATACCACAATGATCTTGTTTGATGTACAGTGAGTAAAGGGGTTTCTGCCTATAACTCCATGGACTACAGGCAGAGGAAGCCAAATAAAATCAGTACCATGACCCAGAATTGTGCAAACTGCCAGGTATTACTGCTCTCATCTTCTGTACTGATACATCCAGTTGCCATTTTCAGTGCTCCATTTTGATGAATTGGTAGAAGTGCCTCTAAAGGTCTATTTTCCTCTGTATCAGAGGAAGTATATAATTTACTGAGACCGTAAGGTGAACAATATTCTCTCAATCCCAGCAAATTCAAAAGTTTTCATGGGCTGTACCTACTAGAATGTGTACTTGCTTTTTCATTATAACTAGTCATGATTGATAATGAATTGTGCTTCATAGACTCTTATTAGGAAGGATTTGATCACAAGAACCTAAGCTGGCATTATGTGCCCAGGAGTTGATTAAATATTAAATTAGGTAGAATTAGAGATGCCAAAACATGCAACTGCTTGTAAAGACTGGTATATAATCAGAAAAGCAAAACTCCTATGCTCCTAAATAAGTCTTCATATTAAGATATTTAGCAGAAGCTTAAGAACTGGGATTAGGTGTTCACCTCAACTAATAGACTATTAGCCTATTAACCATATATATATGTGTGTGTGTGTGTATGTCTAAATAGCATTTGGACATTTTTTCTCTCTCTCTTGCCCTCTGATTTTTCTGTCTTCCCACCATTTTTCTACCTGGCTTACTTTTGAATTAGAATTGTTTTGTCCCTGTCTCTCCAAAGTAGATGTGTAATTTAGAAGTTGCTCTTTCTCTGCACCCGATCTCATAGACCCACAGTAACACCAGGAAAGAAGGGAATGATGGAAACAGCTTTGATGCTGTATTTTGGTAAATGTACAGTGCCAGAGTAGGAGGAGAAAATCCATTCCAACATGCCTGTTTGGATGTGAGAAATGGGAGGAGGCTGGACAAGAGGGGTTTTTTGCACTCTGGCTTCAGAAAATTGTTGCGAACACACTAAAGGGACTTAAGAAAAGGGGAAAAACATCTGTAATCCTAGATTTTGCTCTTTTTAGCCTTATGAAGTTGCAAATGAAGAGTGGATCCTTTTGTAAATTCCAGGAGGGACTCTAGTACCCTGATCCTTTTCCTTAACCCAACTTATTTGGAGCAGGGTTTTCGAGCTTGTTCTTTTAGGGGACCTAGAGGCTCTACCCATCTGACACTGCTTGCCTTATGTGTCTTTAGGTGTTACATAGTACAAAAAGTATAAAAAAAGGTTGAGTCTGGGAAAAAATATTCTAAACAAACCCATGTTCTACCTTCATCACAGTGCATTTCAATGTTGCATTTAAATTCAAAGTGAACATAGAGAAAATTGCCTTTGTGGATTGACACTGTTGTCTTGAATAAGGACTGTAGTTTTAAAGCCACATGTAAGGAATCATTGATTACAGTTTCTGCTTTCTAACATCCTTGGGGTCAAATTCTGCCCTAATTTAACCATCGCTTAACCCTTCTAACTCTCTTGGTATAACCCAGATTGAAAATGAGAGCAGAGTGTCTGTTCCCATTTCACTACCTGCCCTACTTACCAAATATCAAGCATGTATTCAGTGATATTCTCTGTCTTACACACATACACATATCAACAACTTCAGTAAATGCTGACATTCTAACAGAAATGACATTGACCTTTTGGTTACCATGCACATAAACACATTTACTTTGTTTCTAGCTTTATTTTTGTTATTGACTGAAAGAGTAAGAAAATTGTTAAGTATAGAATAAGTCAGAATGGGAGAACTGAGCTGAATCTAAAAGAATCCAGCACATTGGATATACTGAGCTTTTGTTGGCCAATAATTTATTTAGTTCTTATGAAGGAAAGTCAGGTTTGTCCATACTTGTTATACAACTCATAGGTAACCGAATTCAGTTCTGACTATGGACTTTCCAGGAACATTAACGGTCCAGTAAAAAGGACAAAATTTCCTGAATCACCGATGTCTGCCACTCATGCTGATTCTCCGAAGCACATCATTCATTCTGAAGATCAAATGTGAAATCTGTGCAGAGAAAAAAAAATGTTCTTTTTCTTCCTTTTTTTTTTTTTTTTTTTTACGTATCTTCAATTTTCACAGTTTTATTTGTGAATGTCTTGCAAGTTTGGAAATTCAAAACTTCAGGTATCAAATGAATTCTTGGGTATAAAAACTCCTAATTATTTGTTAGAAAACATGAATCATAGAGTACTGAAGAGAATTAATAAGGAGATCTGTATCCCTCAGGTACTGAAACTGAGCATTTGCCCCCTTACTTTTTCTACGGAATTGTTTTACCTTATTTATAAATATATCTTCAACATTAAGGAACAATGATATTTTGAAAACATGGTGTTTCAGTGAGAATGACATAAATTCTTTACTTTCCCTGTTTGAGAGGCATCATAGCTTTACACTTTAGCAACAAAATGTAAAATCGTAAAGGTCCTTAATTTTACACATTGTTTACTTAAGTAAATCTTATCAGTGTTTTCAACCCTTACGCAGCAGTGGGGTGTAATAGAAGCATTACATGTATCCTTCTGTTGTTGAAAAAGCTGCTTGCTTTGAAAGCCTTGTGGAAATTTTGTTGCAGCATGAGGCAGTTCTTGCTCTGCACTTGGCATATATGGCTTACTTCTGAGCATTTTTTGGACTAGTGTGGCATGGCATGGCATGAATCACTGGTTACAGAACAAAACACTATTCCGTGGGAGTTAGTCGAATGGTTAATTGTGTTTACATCCTTTTAAATAGAACCCTGTGTAAAAAGTGTGGAATAAGATAAATTCTGTTTGTACAGTTATTTCCTGGCCTTAAATATTGTTCTTAACAATATTTATTGTGTTTGGGCCAGTGTTTTCTCCTCAGTGCTACAACATACTGAAAGTGAAACTTTTTCAAGCTGCCTAATTATAATATCATAGCAAATAACATTACTTTTCATAATCATAACAGTGTTTAGTAATGAATTAAAGCCTTACTTCAGGAAAAATCTGTAGCTAAGTAGCTCTCAGAAGGCCTTAATGAGAGAAAGTCTGTCCAAATAAATAGAAACAAAAATGCTGTTTAATGCTGAGAATTTTAAACACCACTGCTCATTCATACAGAATGATAAGGAAAAGAAGTTTCTTAGGATGTAGGTTGCTAAATGAATGGAGCAATAGGAAGAGTAACTACTGAAAAAAAACAAAACAACCAAAACCCCAATCTCTTTCTGGATTCAAGTGTCAAAGGAGAGGAAATGCTCGAGTGGAGGAAAGTTGTGTGGACACATGCACACTTAAACACACACTTGTGCTCCAGAGAGGGACAAGGAATTGTGTCTTTGTTACAAGAAAGTGTCTATTACAGTGATCTTTTCTAAACTCAAGTAATCTTTTATTAGTTCAGTCACTATCACACTTTCCCATCTGTGTAAAAAGAAATCTTCAGTATGCCAGAGTGTAAGATTTATCTTTGAGCCCACCTGTGAAATGCCAGCCACCATATACGAATTGAGGGGAATATCCTCAGAGGAGATCAGCCAAAATGTTGAAAAGCTTATAGCTAGACTGGGAGATCCAGATAGAGACACAACTGGGCTATATCTGTGCTGCAGTCGCAGTGATGAGGCACACTGTAGTGAAATATAGAGATATTTTCTCTTTAAAATATAGCTAGCCTAGTTCGGATACTGATAGAAACATACCATGCTGCTCTAAAGTGTTGTTAACATACTTTGGGTGGTAGGCAAGCACACAGTCACAACATTTATTTATTTATTATTGCTTCCTTAGAAGCAAAGCTTGTGTAGGAAATCACAAGAAAGTTTCAGTGCAATACAGTAAATTAGAAAGGAGTCAGGTCCCGAGAATCATCACGTGACAATCACCAACAGATATTAATAAAGGGATGTGTGTGTTTGAGTTTGTATGCATACAAATTCATCACACGTTGTCTTTGTAGCTAAGCTGCACTATTATTTTATTCCCAAGCAAATGCAGACAATATATTAAATATCTTAGATAAATTATATAATTAAAGGCAAAAGGTGAAGTATTCAATGATGACTATCCTTTTGCATGTGGACTTATATATCTCTCAGATGTTTAGAAAAGAGCCTGGCTTTTGTTTTCCTAGCAGCATTAGCTCAAACCAAGTGTCAGTTAAAATTAACCTGTTGTGTTAAATCTTAGAGTCTCTGTGCTCCTGTGGAGAAGCTATGCCATTGGACCATGATAGTTCTTCCCCAGGCAGGATCCTGAAGTCCTTAGTGTTATCTGTGCTGCAGATGTCTCTTCTCTTTTGTAATTGTCTTAATGAGTCTCTCTGTACATCATTTCCCCATTATTTAATCCCTATTTTGAAGTGGAGGGTTGCTGGAACACCATCTTACCCAGTCTATTTGCTAAGTCTTCCTTCATTGGACTTCTGCTTCTTTCATCTCCATCAGAATGGATGCACTCTGTGGAAACCTCTTTTATGGTCTTTCTTTCCCAGATTTGAATTTGAAAATGTCTCTTTTTTACTGTGTTATACTGCTTGTACTTAATTCAATATTTTCCTCTAAGAAATGGGAATAAGAGGGTTCAGGTGAGCATCAAAACTTTCTCTGACCACTTTAGCTTCAGTTAACAGTCACCTGCCTTTTTCCTTTTGTCCTCTAGCCTTTTCTCTACCACATCCCCATGCATTGCTCTACTTTCAAAGCCTTTCATAAGATACACTCTTCTTCTCTGTCATCTCATGTTTATTAGTGAGCTGATTCTTTCCTCCAAACTCACCGTGAGTCAGCCTACATGGAAGCATATAGGTGCTTTCTTCTGTGCTTTCTCTTCATTTTGGAAGCACCATCCTAATATTATCTCAGTTTTCTCTACTATTCCCCTTCAAATCCTCTTGAAAACTCCGCTATGACACCTGCAGAATCTTCTCCCATTTCAGCCTTCTGAGAGAGACGGATGTGGTTCACTTTTTGTTTTCTTTGCTAGAGTGCTTCAAAATCAATCTTAAGGTATTTCTGGAGAGCTTCTGATTCTTGTTTGGAAACCTGACATATCTTATAATTGTTTTATGCACTGAGGTGAAAATCAGTCCCACACAGAGAGCAGGCTAAATGTGCATCATTTAGATCCCAGAAATGCACTAAATAGGCTGAATGACCAATGCTAGAACAAATGTAAAATTCCCTTTTTTTTAAATGCATGTAGGTGTAATAAGCTGCTTCAGCTACTGACCCAAGAGATTTTGACTATGGACAGCTCATTTCAGTACTGTAGGTGGATTTTAGGAAACTCTCAGGTTTTGTTACTTTTAAATTGTCAGGTCCTTTGAATAGTAATAGCAATAGAAGTAGTAATAGTTAGAAGATTCCATTTTTTTTTAAGAATCTCTCCATATCATGGATTTACATCTGTCTGATGTGCAGAGACCAAGGATTCATTCCACACTGATGCAGCAGGAAGCTTGCTGAATGCAGTGAATGACACCTGGGCCCCACTCCTGGAGTTTCATAAACCATTGCTGTTGTAAATCATAGAATCATAGAGTGGTTTGGGTTGAAAGGGACCTTAAAGATCATCTAGTTCCAACCCCCCTTTCTGGAGCAGGGACATCTCACACTAGACCAGGTTGCTCAGTGCCCCATCTAACCTGGCCTTGAACACTTCCAGGGTTGGGGCAGCCACAACTTCTCTGGGCAGCCAGTAAAGAATTTCTTCCATGTATCTAACCTAAATTTCCCATCTTTCAGTTTGAAACCATCACTCCTTGTCCTATCACTACAGAGAGTTCCTCTCTGGCTTCCCTGTAGGCTCCCTTCAGATACTGGAAGGTTGTTATGAGGTCTCCACACAACATTCTCTTCTCCAGGCTGAACAGCCCCAACTTTCTCAGCCTGTCTTCGTAGGGGAGGTGCTTCGGTCCCCTTATCAACTTTGTACCCCTCCTTTGGACTCACTCCAACAGTTCCATGTCTTTCTCATTTTGGGGGCACCAGAACTGTATACAGTACTCCAATTGGGCTCTCACCAGAGCAGAGGGGGAGAATCACCTCCTTTGACCTACTGGTCATGGTGCTTTTGATCAGCCCAATACATGAAGACAGATGGTTGCAATTTTGTTTTTCAAACTGAACTTTTACTTGTTTGTTTCTTTGTTTTTGAATCCCTTAAAAATATTTGCAATCTGAAACAATAATTTGAATTAAAGCATGTCACAGGAAGAATGCTTGTGTGATGGTCATGTTCCCAAAACAGTGGCAAGGGCAGCTTCTTGTTCTCCTGTTGCCTGACAGAGAAAACTGGAAACCTAGTGATTCTTCTTATGTGGTAACAAATGTGTAAGAACATGCAAAAATTACGCTAAAGGCGTTATTAATTGAGTTGTAAAAAAGCATTTCCATATTCTAACAAAGTAGCAAAATAACCTCCAGCTGCAAAACTAAGGCATACTGGAGCCTGACAGTTTCTTTGAACCCACTCTTAAAACGAATGGTTTTGAATGTGAAAAGAGGTAAAACTTAGCTGGTGTAGTAGCATACAGAGGGTGCATGTGTGAGCAGGATGTTGTATTGTATTTACCTGCTAGTTTCTGTCTTAAAAGATTTGATGTAGTTTTTTCTAGATAGAAGCAGGCCCAGTTCTATAAATGTCTCATTTATTCAGTCACCATGCAGACTCTAGAATGGATCCTAGCCAAATTGGCAAGGTATAAAGCAGTGAATGCCCATATTTTCAAAAATAGGACTGAGACCCAAGGTTGTAAAATAAACCACAAACATACACCCAAATAGAAACAGAAAAAAAAAAAAGAGGGACATTTTGCGTACCCTCAGCACAATCAGGATTTGTGGCAGTTTAAAGTATTAACATTTCTTGTATCTTGTATCTTTCATCTTCAAATTGGCCATTTAAGTTTCCACAGCATCATCAAGGTTGAAAGAGACCTTCAAGATCATCTAGTCCAACTGTCAACACAGCACCACCATCATCACCCCTGAACCACATCTGCAACTGCCACATCGAGACACCTCTTGAACGCTTCCAGAGACAGGGACTCCACCACCTCTCTGGGCAACTTATTTCAATTCCTAACTCCTCTTTCAGTAAAATTTTTTTTTCTAATATCTAATCTGAACCTCCCCTGGGTCAACTTAAGGCCATTTTGTCTTGTCCTGTCACTTGAGACATGACAGAAGAGACCAATCCCCACCTTCCTACAACCTCCTTTTACGTAGTTTTAGAGAGCGGTAAGTCTCCCCTGAACCTCGTTCTCTCCAGGCTAAACAACCCCAGCTCCCTCAGATGCTTCTCATAAGACTTTTGCTACAGACCCTTCACTGGCTTCCTTCTCTGTAGACTTGTAAGCCAAGGCAAAGCACTTCACTTTTCAGATTGCTCTGAAGAGAGAAAAAAAAATCCAATTTTTGACCACGGATGTTTTGATACACAGACCAGTTATGAGAATTATTAACAAAGTATTTTTAGAGGACAAATCTAAATATATACACTGGTGAAACTGTTCTGCCACTGGCTTGTATTTCCAAAAAATTCCCCAGAATATAGGCATGTTTAGTGTGACTTAACTTCTATACAGAACTAGCCATAACTTGAGTGAGTGTTCTGTGCAGTGTGGCGCTGTCCCTTTAGCTTTATTATGTGAATTGTCTCAAAGTGATACTTTTTAGAAAGAATCATATTTTGCACTCATGCTTTCACTTAATTGTCTAAAGTTTTAGATCCCTGTTTTAATATAGCCCTGTAACGGTGAGTATGTTTCTCCAGTCAGTGTAAAGAAAACTTTTAGATGATTCATCCTGCTGAGTTACCGGAGCGCGAGCTTTGTGACGTGTATGGTCAGAGGACATAAATGAGCCAAGCTTAGTATGAAGAGCTGTCTTGTATTAGGCTACATCTGTAGAGGAATATTCAAACCCTTCCTTGCATCTGAAGTATAGATACCAATCTGTGTTATGCTTAAAGTACTTTGCCCTGAATATTTGACTTTTAGACACCCATTGCTTTGTTAGAGGCCATGAATAAGGGCTGTAAAGTCTATGCTAAACATGGCAGAGAAAAGAAATACTATCCTGGGAATTAAAACATGTTAAGTGTCTCTGAAAATATGAAAAGTCTTGATCAGATTTAATCCAAATGTATATTAGATTGGCTTGGGAAAGGGCTCAATCTCTTTTTGTAGTTTTATTGAGTAGAAAGTTAAATAGCTGCTGGATGCTGCAGACAGGTGTTTGCAGAGAGTCTGCTTTTGCACATTATCACATACCAATTAACACTCAGATGTGGTAGCACTTTCCATCCTCTCCATACTTCCTGGGTTTTAAGTGTTCTCCACATAATTCAGTTATGCAAGCAAGACGAGCTCTGCTCTGCCTGTTTAGAGGCGTAGATTCAGAGAAGCTGAAGGAGGTGACTGTATATAAGAAGACATTCCACAGGCTGAATAAAATGCAAGCAGGGTGGCCCCAGTAAAGGAAAATGTTTGTTTGTACAGAATAGGGATTCAACTGCAATTTAGGACGCTTCTGCAACTATTTCTTTATATCACCTTCCCATCTGGTCAGGAAAACATGTAGGAAAACTTGAGAGGTGTATTTTACCTTTGGCAAAAGGCAGAGAGTCTTTGTGGAAGAAGGAAAAGGCCATTTATGTACAGGGATATTTTCTGATGTAAGCCAAAATGGACTGACTGCTCTTTTTAATTTCAGTCTACTAAAATGAAATTAGGCTTCCTGTTGTTTCTGTTTGTCTTCTTTGAGCGGCGTCCAGGACTAGAGATGAAAACCCTGCGAACAAATATGGGCAGACTGCAGGGTCAAGCTCCTGTCTTTTTCAATTATTAAAAATGAGTGTTTGTAGGATCCTGCAATCATCGTATTTAGGGATTATATTTAGTCTTTAAATTATTTTTAATTAATTGATCCTGAATATATTAATCAGCAACCAGGTTAATGTGTAAATATGGAAGAATATAGGAGTATAGATCTACATCTTCCAAAGCTCAGTATTAGTATGTCCTGAATTTCTCTGCAATTCATATTTAATGAATCTTCCTTTTGCCATTTCCATTGCCTTATAATCTAATTTTGTGTGTAATGTATTTGAAAGCCTGTGGTCTTCAGATTTTTACCAGGTAGGTGTTTGTATGTATACTGGTACTCCCAATGCTTCTGTTTTACTTGCAGTCCCTTTTCCCCTGCAGCGCTCTGTTGCCGACAGCAGGATCAGCTGGTGACGCTGGGCAGTCCTATTATGGCAGGACTCCTCACTCACTATGTAATTCCTGCACTGAATCTCCTGTGCTGACTCTGCCAAACAGGCAGAATTTTTAAAGCTATATTGATACCTTCCGAGTTCTGCAGAGGCACGCGTACAAGATATGTGGGGTTATGTCTGTGGCAAAGCTCACTAGTGAAAGAGGGAGTCCAGCAGTTTTATCTTGAAGGTGGCCTTGCATACAGACTTTGTGCTGGTATGCTACCAAATGGTGCTGTTTGCACCTACACTGTGTCCTTCCTGCAGAGCACCTCATAATGTTTCACAAAAAGCATCAATTAAAACTGAAGATAACAAATGTTTTTAGTGAATGATTTACAGGACTTGACTCGGAGAGATAGAGGGGGAAAGAAATTACAGTTACAGAGAGCAGCAGAAATGAAGGTGCAACTTCTGACTGCAAGGGATGTTTTCATCCTTAGATGGCTAGGGGAGATCCCTATCCAAGAATACAACATAAATTGCTTTTAGGAAAAGTGATTTAGAGATGTCAAGTGCTCTTATGTCCTGCTGCTCATGTGGCATAACATTTTGTACAAATAAGTGTTTCTGTTTATGAATATATTATAGTCTCTTGCATACAAAAAGAACAAGGCTCATAGTCATTGGACATCAGAAAATGTCAAAAACATTAATTTATTTACTGAGAAAATAAGTCAGTCTCCTCTGAATTACATCACCAATCCATACATGCATCTCTCTTGTCTTGAGCTTCCTGACAGTTATTGGCTACAACCAAAAAATTTCTTAAGAATAGGGGTATGCCAGATAAGCTCTTCCTAGCATGTTTATAGTAGCACTTTAGGATATGAAATGTATCTTCATTTTTTGCCTTCTACCTTACGTATATATGTGGAAAATGTTTCTCCTGCATGAGGGCAGAAAAGCATTGAAAGATGAGTGTATGCATGCACACACAAGTGGTTTCCCAAAGATTCTAATCAATCCTTGTTGCTGCTTTTCCTGTGCTCCTCCGTGATAATAAGAGCTACCACATACATAACTTTCGTCATGCTGGATCAGTGCATTAAGACATTCAAGTGCATCATTCTTTTGTAAAATATTAGTAAGTAAAAGTACATCTCAAGAAATAGCACTGCAAATATGAGTAGGAATTCTTCCCCTCTAATGCAGATTTGTTACTAGATGCTATACTGTTGCTTTGATGATGATGAAATTTGTTCCACCATTTCATCATCAAGGTTCGGAGCTTGCTTTTTAGCTTTCTGTCTTTATGCAAGTCAGTCTCCTAATCATACAGATCACAATAATTGTTGTTCCCACCACCTCTATCTGGCATCTTTGAAATCAGTGTTACCTTCTCTCTCATCTAAATGTGGGGATTTTTTGTAAGTTAGAGACCACACGTGAATAAAATTGAAATATAATTGATTTAATAAGTAAACTACTGATGTTTTAAGTAGTGTAAAATCATAAAGGAAAGATAGTGTCTTTAAACTGTCTGTGTTATAGTCCATAAGAGACCCACCAGTTTCAGAAGAAATTGCACAAGTGTCAGAACTTCCCACAAGCAGGAAAGAATGGAAACACCATAAGAATAAATACATTTGTTAACTTTCTTGTAAAGGTTGTTTCCAAGTGTCATCACTTCTGTGAAAGTTCCTGTGTTGGCAGAGGCATAAATGAATATTCTTTTGTTGTTATTTGGACACATGTAACAAAATAAACATTGTGAGGTGAGGGGAGAAGTTATTCAGTTTTCTTTCTTTTTTATGTCCAAATCCACCTGAACCTACAAAGACTGCTGCTTGCCCAGGTTCTTAAATACCGGTGGGTTTGTTCAGTGTAAATAAAAGTGGAATATGGCTTAGTGTAAGTGTTCCTCTTGCAATGGTTAACATGGAAAAGAAAAGAAACCAGAGATCAATAGTCAGTCTCCTAGAGAAATGTTTCACTTTTTCACTTCACCATCCTGAAAGGGATAGATCTTTCCAGAATGTGTCTATAGTTACTGTGTAACTTTACAGAGATTATTCTGACTGCTGCAGAATTTTCCTGTGGTTTCCTTTGAACTGGATCATCTGTATACAGTTGGCAATATAGAGTTACATATAAAATGTTAATTAATATCTAGAAGTTTCTAGACTTGATGGAAGAAATGGCAGGTTCTTTAGGTAAAATATTTGACCATAGCTGGGAATCTGGTTCCATACAGCATACTAGGTGCTATATCAAATATTTCTATCATATATTTTGCAAGACAGAGTTCAACTGCGATGTTAGTTACGACTTCAGTGAAATAGTGACCCCTTCTGCCATGTCAGACTTTGATTTTATGGAGGTGAAAATGTTGTAAGAACAAGAAGCTGGAATTTCTTTAGGAAATTAGGCTATGTTGTCAGGTATGGTGAATTTAGAACTAAGAGAAATGTTAGTAAGGTTTCTTTGTGATGGAGGCTTTTAGCAATGTATGCAGAGACAGAAGACATTGAATTTTTTGCGTTGTAGGAAGCCCTTGAGTGTGCTGTTAGCATCAACTGCAAACAACATTTAGTCATTAGTGACCAGCTCAGCTGCTTGGATCGGTGACCTGAAGGACAGAGACCTCTTACCAACCCACTGAAATAATGTCCTCACTTACAGTGAATCTTCAACTCTGATACGTTAAGAAAAATCACTGCCATGTGACCATCAAACTCACACTTCTGCTTATGTGATGTTCTGTGATCCTGTGTCTCAGCTTGGAGAATGAACTATGGGTAAGCTCCCACCAGCTACGGAGAATTCATCTCCTGAGCCTGCCTTGCCTGTTTGCGCAGGGGCACAGGCGTCGATGCCCGATGTGAGACAGACCTGCTCAAATGTTACCAATTTTGCAATTGTCTCACCCTCTAGTGGCTTGTCTTGGAAACAAGATGTAAATGATGGTTAAATTTGAGTGTTGGTACTTAAATTCTGGGATGCCTTTCCCTGCATTTTCAGCTGACAACTATATATGGATGTACTCTCAAACTACAGTGCAGTGACTAATTTCAATCTGCTTAAAACCCTGTGTTGTTGAAATTAGGCCATAAATTTCGTTCCCAGAGAAGTGTGCACACTGTGTGGTTAAGTAACACAGTCTCATAGTGAAGCAGTGCACTAAGTTTGTTAGATGCTCGCATAAGTTTTTTTCCTTGATCTCTCTTTCTTCATATTAATAGAAAAATATTCTCCTTAAAAGCTTTCGAGGTCCTGTGTATTTATTTGTAAGATCTATGTGGACATCTGAATAGTGATACCTGAACAAAAGAATTAATGAAAGCATCTGAATAGGCAGGGTATTGACTCTTCACTGCTGCAGACTCTTTTGACATTCAAATTTGTATGCCAGAGAATTTTGTACCTACAGTGGATGGAGATACAACTTTTAGTACCAGATGGCAGGTGAAAATCAAGTTGCTGATGGAGTTACAGAGATTCGGAAGTATTTTATGCTGATTGTTGTTTTTGCCAGAAACATAGGTTGTTTGACAACTTTGCTGAAAATGCATTGCTTATGGTACGAGCAAAAGTGAGGCTACTACAGTATAGTCATTAATTTATTAACTTATTTCAGCTTTATTCCACTACTGCTCTTGCATTATCTATTTAGGTAAACACATAGATCTCCAAGTCCAGAGACAAAATGTGGCAAGGTTGTAAAGCTGGGAGCTCTTGCCAGGTAAAAATCATCATGAGTACTTCTAGCTTCTCTAATCTTTTTTCAACTCTCCATCTCCTTGCAGATAACGCTGAGATAGTTTTTGCACTAATCAGCATATACAAACAGGTGTTTCAACTTTCTACAGTAACTGTTTGTGAAAGTCAGGGATTTGTTCTTCTTATGCTGAGAATTACTGCAAGGAAGCAAAGAAGAAACACTCATTAAAATGAGCAGCTATCTGTAGCAACATAAAGCATACGCAAGAGTTACTTGTGTTGCAGAAGGAGTGGTGTTTGCATTTGGCATTCAAAACTTCTGTATCCTGCTGTGTCAGGGATTGGAGCCTTAGTTGTAAGGAGGTCTAAGGTGCATGAAGCAGCCAGTATGGAATTATTTGCTGGTTTTGTTCATTTTACATAGAGATCTCTCTTCTGCAAGGATTTTGGATAGAACTAGCACAAATTAGGTTGTGAAATGAGTTGCCATGTGTTCTCTTGTTGCTGATCATGATAGCTGTAAATGAGATGTGAATTTTCAAAACCAGTAAGGGATGCTAGAAGAGAAGAAAGAGAGGAAATGTCTTCATCTGAGAGGGTTGCTATTTAGCACAGAATGACTGGCTTCTGCTTCTGTCATGAGTTTAAGACTATGAGTGCCCTAAAAGTGCACTATGTGTGTTTAGGGGGTTTGTTTGTTTATTTCTTATTAATAGGTGTGTGGTAACCAGAGGTTCCCTGAGTGATTCAGGCGCTTTCCCAGGCTCTGATGATATTCTGTGTCTATTTGCATCACAAATTCAAATGCAGTACAAATAGAGTAATTATTCTGTCTCTAAAGAACTTGATTAATCTTCCTGTCTGCACACAGCAGGACTGTCCCAGCTCAGCTTTGTTTATATTACACCAGAAGATATATATTATATTTGGGCATAGGGAAGCCCCCATTATGGAAAATGTACAAGTCGCTGGAATTGGTGGGCCATAAATTTTGGGTGGAAGTTTGTTATTCACAGATAAAATTCCTTGGAAATTATATCTTTTAAAGGGTGGCTTTTGGATAAGGATATGTAAAAGGGTGCTGACTGACAGATCTCATTCGCTCCAGCCAGTCTGACTAGATCAGACAGGCAAGAAGAAAAGGAAAAAAAGCAACCAAAGGAGCAAGTTGCTGGTAAGGGAAACTTGCTCTGGGAAGCAAAAGCGCAGTGACAGAGCTAGTCGAGAGGTGACACAAGAATTTGCAGGGATGGAGGAGCAAGAGAGCTTGTGAGGGAGGGGAAAAGTAGCTACAGAAAAGAAGGAAGAAAACATTCTGTAACCAGCTTCAAGAAAGGTTATTGTAGGGTAAAGAGATAGATCAAAAGGCACTTCATTTGATGACAGTAGATTTGCTAGATTTATTTGAGATTTTATTCAGTGTTCTTTGACTCAACAACACTGAAAAAACAATCACGTACTTGCAAAACTTCTCAAGTATTTTTATGATTGGCTTTTTACCACTGATTTCGATACCGTACCTTCGGACCCTGACACTTTGTGATGAGAAGTTCTATTACATGATAAAGCTATGGAATCTGTTGTATTTTGTAATTTTTTTTCGCTTCTGTAAAATTTATAGCTATAACTTGCTGTTCCCTAACCTTGAAGTGTAACAGTCTCATCATTGAGTTGATGCCATGTTTTCTCTACTAACACAAAAGAAGTAATAACACAAAAATAAGGCCAAATTTTCAGAAGAGCTTGTGTCTTAATGACTGTTATGCTCTTTTGAAAATTTAACAATGTATGCCAAATCAAACCTTAAGGCATTAGAATCTGGAATCTTGCTCTCCTTGGTTTTCCAAGAAGGACAGAGAAAATTTGAGTATTGCTTGAAAATAATTATAACTGTCCTTTTAAACTTCATTCTAATGTTGCAAGATGGGAAATGCTACATATTTTGATAGCACCATTATATTAGATTTTGTTACTATTAACCTGAAGATTTTTCAAAGTAGCTACTAAATTAATGAGAATGATACAGTATTCAGGAAAATGAATTGCTAGTGAAAATGCTGATATATGCTGACATAAGTTCTTTACTTACCAAGCCAGATTCTTCTTAGACTTACAGGGGACACTGTAGCACAGGTGGCTTGTGAGCTTGATCTTTCTTTTTTACACTCTATGTTTGATTTTTGAAAGAGGCTCCACAGTTTCACAGTTCAGCATGTAACCGGTATTTGCTTGCTTGCAAAGCTGGATTGGGATGCTGCCAATGTTGTAAACCTCAAGTTTAGATCTCAGTTTCAACCCCATAGAAAATCACTTCATTTTTCGGTATTAAGTACCGAAAAATGAAGTGAACACGTACATGACATGACATCATGAATTGGTATCTCTTATTCTACTGGTCCAAGCTTGATCACGTGATTTTGTCCAAAGTAGACTTTATGCTAAATCAGATTATTCTCACCTAAATTTGATCAGATTACATTCATTTCTTTGCAGCTGTCAGAAAGTCAGAAAAAAAAAATCCATGAAGTCTATGCAAACAAAGTACCATGTGGGTTACTTAATTAAACAGAATTGCAATTGCAAGTTCTTATCTTATCTGGAAGCATATTTCTAAGAGATCCAGTACTAAGGCATGAAATTCCACTTTCTGAGCCAGAGGAGGATTATAGAATGAAATGTCACTTCTGAAAATTGCACTTGATATTTAACATGTATTAGGAGTTGTTAAGTTTCAGCTATTGTATAAAAGATAGAAGAAGAGAGTTTTCCTCTCTTTTACTAAGGGCACGTATTTCACAGTAAAATCTGGTATAATAAACTACGTGTAATTTAAATATCATGAATGGTTGGGGTTTTTTTAAACTTTTTTTTTCCTTAGCTTCATTGCTATGTAGAGGAAACATTTCTTTTGGCCGTGGGACACCAGAGAAAAAACAAGGTTTACAGACTGCTGAACTTCATATGTGTTTAAAAAAACCCCACTTTAAACTGTAAAATTTTCAGTCCCAAAAGTTTCAGCTGCAACATATGAAAATTTTCAGTTGTGCCTTATAACATGCAGTTACTGCAATCCTGAGGTGATTTAACCAGGCACTAAGCAATTGTTGACATAAGTATATTGGAGAAATCTAAGCAGGTGGGTCATTCAATAAAATGACTCCCAAATCATCTCTCTCCAAAGATCTGATCCAAATTTTTCATTCTGGACAAATAATATTTAGTCCAAATAAGGAAGCAAGTCAGTCACTGTTATTCCATGTCCCACACCATATGTACAAGCATGAATTTTTACTAGGAATATATTACCTTTCAGCACCCCAACCAAGCAATTAAAATAGGCAAAGCTTATAAGGGCTCCAAGAACAATAGGCTCCTGCTTTCCTTTGGCTCAGAGTCATGTGGTAGAAAAAGCTGCAGCAGTGTCTGGAAATGCTGTAGTAGGTGTTGAATAAAGGTTTTGGCAGCTTGTACAAGGTGAGCTCTGCAATTCCCAGTTTGTATTCTGTCTTCCAGTGGAAATCTGAGTATTCACATACTCAACAGGATTTATTTTGACACAGATGTATCATTATCTCTGTGGGGCCAAGTTCTGTGAATCATCCCAACCTTTGCTTTGGAGTCATTAGAAGGGCAGTACTTTGTGGCTTGCAATTAACCATCAGCTTTAGTTGGAGTTAAATCATTTACAGTTTTGTTAGGTCTGTCCTGGGGCCAACTTCAGTGCTGCTGAGTAGGAGAAACTAGTAAAGTTCTCATTTTGAACCTGTTCTAGAATTTATAATGGATCCTATAATATTTTATATGCCAAAACATATCAAGAATCAAGACTGGAGTGCCCTGTTGGACAGTTACAGGCTCTTCAGCAGGAACAGGCAGGGCAGAAGAGGCGGAGGGGTGGTAACCAGAGTTGGAATGTATGGAACTCCCAGTTGGCAATGGCACAGTTGAGAGCCTTTGGGTGAGAATCAAGGGGCAACCAAAGTGGATGTCATTGTGGGAGTCTACTACAGACCTCCCAACCAGGATGATGCCACCAATAAATTATTCTGTGAGAAACTAAGGGACACATCCAAGTCAACTGACCTTGTCCTTATGGGGGCCATCAACTTCCCAGAAATTACCTGGAAGCATCACACAGCGGGTACAACCTGGGCCAGAAGATTACTAAAAAACCTGGATGACAACTTTATGGAACAGGTCCTAAGGGGGACAACTCAAAAAGACACTCTCCTTGATCTGCTGCTTGTCCACAGAGCGGATCTCATGAATGAAGTGGAGACTGGTGCCAGTCTTGGTCACAGCAACCAGAGTGATCAAGTTTAAAATCTCTGTTGACAGGAGGAAAAGTGCCAGCAAAACCTCAACTCTGGACATGAGGAGAGCAGACTTCAGGCTGCTCAGGGAATTAGTAAGTAAGGTACCCTGGGAAAATTTTTTTGCAGGTACTGGGGTCCATCAGGGAGGGTCACTTTTTGAACATTGTGTCCTAAGGGCACAGGAGCAGGCAATTCCCGAGTGTCAGAAGTCATGCAGGCAAGGCACAAGACCAACTTGGCTGAGCAGGCATCTTCTCTTGGAAATAAGGCAAAAAAAGGAAGGTATATGCCCAGTGGAAGCAAGGTCAAGTGATGTTGGAAAAATTCAGAGATGCTATTTGCCACTGTAGGGAGAAAATTCTTGTGGACAAAGCTCATCTGGAGTGGAAGCTGGCCAGAAATGAGGGAGACAATAAAAAGAGTTTTTTCAAATTCATTAATGGGCAATAGGCAGTATAGAAATATCAGTGGCCTGTTACAGGATGAGGATAGTCACCTCACAAACAGGGACAGAGACAAGGCAGAGGTGTTTACGCTTTCTTTGCCTCCCTCTTCAACACAGATGATGGACCAAGGGGGTCTCTGTCCCCTTGGAGCTGGAGGACCATGACTGTGAGAATGATCAACTCCCAGTCGACCCTGAAATTGTGCAGGATCTGCTGCTCCAGATGGATCCTACAATTCTATGGGGCCATATGGGATTCATCCAAGAATCCTCAAAGCACTGGCTGATGTCATTGCAAAACCTCTCTTGATGATTCTTGAGCAGCCTTGTGAATCCAGAGAGATCCCAGCTGACTGGAAGCTGACGAATGTTGTCTTGATTTTCAAGAAGGGCATGGAGGAGAACCCTGGAAACTGCAGGCCTCGGTTCAGTACTTTGCAAAGTTATGGAGAAGATTATTCTGGGAGGTATTGAAAAACACCTGAAAGATAATGCAGTCATTGGTAACAACCAGCATGGCTTCATGAAACCTGCTTATGAAACCTGATTTCCTGTTACGGCAAGGGTAACCCACCAAGTGGATCAAGGAAGACAGTTGTTGTAGTCTTTTTGGATTTCAGTAAAGCTTTTGATACTGTCTCTCATAGGATCCTTCTGGACAGACTGTCCAACACAGAGCTAGATAAACACATCATGCTCAATTGGCTCACAGGTAGAGCACAGAAGGCTATAGTGAATGGGGGAACATCAGACTGGAGACCCGTCACTAGTGGGGTTCCACAGGGCTCCATCTTAGGCCCTGTGCTCTTCAACATCTTCATAAATGACTTGGACACAGGACTGGAAGGGATACTAAGCAAGTTTGCAGATGACACAAAACTAGGAGGAGCTGTTGACTCCCTCGAGGGCAGGGAGGCCCTGCAGAGAGACCTCGACAAATTAGAGGACTGGGCAATCACCAACCATAGGAAATTCAACAAGGGAAAATGCTGGATTCTGCACCTGGAACCCTGAATGTTCATACAGACTGGGGAATGAGATGCTGGAAAGCAGTGCCGTAGAAAGGGACCTGGGGGTCCTGGTCAATGGTAAGTTGAATATGGGCCAGCAGTGCCCTGGGAGCCAAAAGGGCCAACCATATCCTGGGGTCCATCAGGCAAAGCATCACCAGCCGGTCAAGGGAGGAGATTTTCCCGCTCTGCTCTGCACTGGGGCAGCATCACCTTGAATATTGTGTGCAGTTTTGGGCACCACAATATAAGAAAGATACTGAGCTATTAGAGAGTGTCCAAAGGAGGGCAACAAAGGTGGTGAAGGGCCTTGAGGAAAAGCCGTATAGGGATTGGCCGAGGTCACTTGATCTGTTCAGCCTGGAGGAGACTGAGGGGAGACCTCATTGTAGTTAGAACTTCCTTGTGAGGGGAAGAGGAGGGGCAGGCACTGATCTCTTCTCTGTGGTGACCAGTGACAGAATCTGAGGAATGTCTTGAGTTGTGTCAGGGGAGCTTTAGGTTGGATATTAGAAAGACGTTCTTCACCCAGAGGGTGCTTGGGCACTGGAACAGGTTCCCTAGGGCAGTGGTCACAGCCCCAAGCCTGACAGAGTTCTAGAAGCATTTGGATGATACTCTCAGGGACGTGGTGTAACTCTTGGGGATGGTCCTGTGCAGGGCTAAGAGTTGGACTTGATGGTCCTCATGGGTCCCTTCCAACTTGGCATATCCTGTGATTCTTTTTTTTTAGAGGTAATTAATTCCAGATTTAAAAAGAATTAAATTTGATTTTCTGAGAGAGTTTTTATGTTACATCTTTTGACATTAAAAAAATGAAGGGAAATTTCACAGTCAAAATTACTATAGAGCCTGATAACATTTGGAACTTATGAGTAAACATATTTAGGAGAGAAAAAGAGGGTCACTGCTTCATTGTCATGAAATGCATTATAGTAGAAGATCCTTAGGGACAAGTAACTTTCAGGAAAGAAGTAGGAAGTCTAGAAACAACAATACAAATTTTTCTTAAAGGTAATAGGAGCTGCCCCCCACCTAGCAATGAATGGTTTATGGAGGCTAGATGAATTCTTACAAGCTGGGCTTGTCAATAATGCTCCTTGAACTTGATTCATCATCATCTGCTCGCTTCTGTTTTTCCCCCAGTACCTGTTCCTACTGTTCTGTTTAGCTTACAGCTTTCTCTTATTTGCTCTCATCCCTTCCTTCCAACCTCCCAGAGTGCCAGGTCTCTGCCTGCTTGAGATTTGGCTGTGCTGTACACCTTTGCTAATGGGTATGGTAATCAGGGTAGAAGGGAGTAAAGTCAGCCTTCTTAGGAGACTAACACATGAATACATTAATGTGCAGCTTGAAAGGGACCTACAGTCCTACCTTGTGTCATTTATAGGGCTGCTGTTAGATCTTTTGTGATTTCTCGGAGTATCGCGTAGCAATTTGTCCTAACCATGGGATGTGTTATATAAGGGATGAGAAAGGTTATCTCATGACAACAGCACAAGTAATGCACATCGTGACTCCCTTCATGCGGTATCACCTCTTACTTTAAGAATGCACAAACACAGAGGGCTCATAAGAGATTTACAGAGGAACTTTTTCTCAGGCACATAATGATATGCAAATATTTCGGGATCAAAGGTAAGTCAAAGAAAAATGGTACTGACTAGAATAAGTTAGCTCAGCTATCAGCCTAAGTACATGACAGACCCACAGGCAACTCCAGAGCTGTCAGCTTCACTGCCTGTAGAGCCCACCAAGGGGCCAGATGCTGCTGCTGGATGACTGTTTTCAGGAGCTTGGCATCTGGGCTCTGTGATGGCCTGTGTGTCAGGTTGGAGTGGGAGCTTTCACCATGCTGTGAGGGATGGACACAAAGGAAAACAGATTTTCTGAGGTTAATGGTAATTAAATTGTTGTGGCTGGTTTTAAGCCAAGTTCTGCCTGCCAGTTATTAAAGAGTAAATCCACCTCAAAAAAGAAACCTGAAGCTTTGCTTTATTTAAAAGTGCACATTTAAATTACACACAATTGCTGTTTATTTCTAGATTTTGAGCAAAAGTAGGAAGCATATCCATATAGCTGTACACACATGTAGAAACTGGCTGGCCTGAAATAAGACATGCTTTAAAAAGAAAACAATAAGTATTTGACTTTGTTTTATTGGGCTTGGAGGTAAAAAAATGTTTGTTTGGTTTTTTTAACACATTAAATACCCACAGAAGTTGCTACAGTCCACAGTCCAGGGAGAGATGCCAGATTTTTATCCTTTCTGAGTGTGGTAGTTGCAGGTGCAGATAAGAACTGCATTGGGCGGGCTTTGATTAGAGTTGAGGAAGTTTCTTCTTTAGCAGTCAGGGGCATTGTTTTGTCTGAATGCATGTTCCACAAGTGGATAAGTTCAACCCTAGGCAGAGGATTAACACATAACCAGTAAATCACTTGGATCCTGTTTAACTCTAAAATTTGCAAATGCACATGCCATTTGGACAAAAAAGTCTGTAATTTGGGTAAGAGAATTTGATACCTGCAATTGCAAATTACTGTGTTGAGGTGTTCCTCAAACATTAGGGTCTTAATTTTCAATTTGATTAATCTAATAAATTTTTTTTACCAAATCTGGCTTTGTAAATTTTTTTGCCTATGAAAATGAACTTAAATTATTTTGGTTGACTCATGAATGGTTGGAGAAGCACTTCACAACATTTCAGAATGCATTCAGAAGCTACTTGAGATGCAGAAAAATCAAATGCTCATAAAAGCCTTTAAATGTGGGCCAGCTGTTTGCTCTAATCCTCCTCTCCAACCCAACAGCCCTGTGCCCCAGTGAATTATTCTAAAGCACATTCTAGACAGGAGATGTAATGGCCAAAACAAGAGTATAACAGACTTTCCAGAATGTTTATGACTACTCCCCAGAAACCACTTTATATTTTCATAAATGTTAGTTTTTCTAGATTACTAACAACAGCTGAAAACTTAAATCTAGCTGAGGTTTACCCATGTAGGGATTGCCTAGTGAAAGAAAAAATCATGAAAGCACACTAAAACATTTGATAGGGACTGAGGTGGAGTTAGTGTGTTTGTTACATTTATTTAGCAGACAATAAAAAAGTGTAGCCTGGAAAACTATTTTTGGGGGAATTCTGGCTCTGCTGTGATGGACTTCATTTAGTTTGCAGTCTGGAGTAAGATTTTCTCCTACGTTAGTGTCTGTTGTAGTTTCTGAGTTATCTTTCATGATATCTTTTCACTGACTGTAAAAGAAGCTGAATCAGATTAATGAGCTGACCCTTTTACAATTTCTGAACAAATGATTCCGCTGATAAATATGTAATAGTCATAATATGACTATCAGTTTTGATACTGCAGGCAATAAAACAATATTGCACCCTGTCAGGACACCTTTTGAAATTCCAATAGTAATAATAATCACCTAGTTAGAGCCATTTCAGTGTTTTTCCAGTACTAATATGTGCTTTCCTTCTGTTAAATCAAGTCAGAAGCAAACAAAAAAGTTTAATAAAATTGGCATAAATTAAGTTACTTCTTTCCCTTACTCTGAAATTTGTTGTTTAGCTGGTTCAGGAAGTTCCAGTTACTTTTATTTCTCAGAATATCATAGAATCATAGAACCATTTGGATTGGAAAAGACCTCTACCAACAAAGAAAGCTAATATATAATGACAGTTGTGTATCACAACTGTGTTGTCTCATGAAATCCTGATTTGGATTGAAAATTAGTGGTTCAGATAATTTTTTAGATATTAAAAAAACCCAAACCTGAACGTGAGCTGTTTTATCTGATGCATGTCTCTGCTTTGTGTGTGCAAAATGTTAGAAGAATGGAAAGGGGAAAACCCACACTGGTACAGGTTGCCTGTAGAAGCTGTAGATGTTCATCCTTGAAGGTTTTCAAGACTCAGCTGAAAAAAGTCCCTGAGCAACCTGGTCTGTATTCAGTATTGACCCTGCATGGAGCAGGAAGGTCCCTTTCAGCCTGATTTTCTGATTTTGTAAAAATGTGAGCTTGTAAAAAGAAGTAAATATTAAAGGAAATGTTGGGATTAGAGAATTTCATAAAGATTAAGTGACAACCTGTCTTTGCTTAGGGAAAAAAAACACGATTCCCTGTGCCCTGCAGGGAGTCACAGAGGGTTGAGATTGTTCTGAGAGGTTTCACATCTTAAAGTTCCTGTTGTAGGGATTGATATTAGAACACTGAAGATGACTCTGACACATCGTTCCCAGCAGGTAACGACATCCAAAGTTAGCAGTGTGCTGAATGATGTCATATCACAGTGGGCAAAGAAGTACTAAGTTATTACCTCTGATTTACCCAGAGGAACACTGAATTGATGAAATTATTGGATAGGAACTTTGGAAGGAGTAAATGACCAAACACATTTATTTTAATACATTTTTTTTGTACAACCGTGACTTGTAAACTCCTGACATAGGTTAAAATGTTTGGCACGGAGGTGATATTTCTAATACCCACTGCTGTAATTCCAGAGGCTTCACGGTTTTGCTTGTTTTATTTTAAATCTCTACTGGTGTCTTTAGAAGACTTCCTGCACTAATATCCACTGTCCACAAGGATGCGCGTATCTAATTTTTGCATAGATGCTACTTAGTATCACTAAAATGGCTTACAAATAGAACTGCTCTGGAAACTTCTAAGGTTTATAACAGAAAAATTACTGTTTATGTTGACCAAGCCAAGGAAAAATGACTCGTCAAATGAAAATACTTGCTTAGAATTGGTCAGAGGCTGATCTGCCTCAGCTAGCAAGCTTTTCCATAGAAATCTGTAGTTCAGTAGTTTATGTCTTTGCTTTCCATTGTATATCAAACTTCTATACCAGTCTTCTTGGCAGGAAAATGTGTTTTGGCATTTGGTGGTGCCTCCTCTGGCAAGAACCATCAGAATGCCTCCAGAAAACCCACAGCTCAGTGTACACTATGGAGGACTTTCTCATTATTCAGTTCTGATAGTAAGAGTTCAACAATTGGATGAAGAACAATAAAGTTAAATTTACCATGGTAAAGTCAGAGAGAATTCCCCTGTGCAGACAGATGTACTCATAGTTCCCTTCCCTCAAAACAATCTAATTGTATTCTATTTTCACAAAAATTATGTTCTTTAAGTAATGAAAATGTGTTTTTCTACTTCCTGATAATTAGAAAATATTCATCCTTTTGACATTTCTTTTTGGATAGAGATTAGACCAGTTGTGTCTGTCATCCTAATAATGGATTACCAAAATTTTCTGTCTTTGAGGATTACTGTATGAGTAATTGAAAGACTACACTGTATGGAGAGAGTAGCACCTTTCTGGTGAGGCCTGCTATAAGCACAATTCCTAGTGTCCCATTGCCTTTTACTCTGTGAAAGTCCACTTGTGCTGCCAATTCCTGACTGTACTGCTGATAGGTAATTTGGTCTGGGTGTCATCTCTCCTGTCTCCAGTCACATGCTGTCAAAACTGTCATTGTTTTGGAATAGTGCTGCTTGATGAAGCCAGGAATCAAACAGGAAGATCAAGGAAAAAGAAGCTTTCAGAGATGAGAGGACCAGAAATTCCTAAATACATTGGGTTTATCACAAGTTTGAATCTTTTAAAAATAGACTGTGGAATTTTTTATATTCAAGAAATAATACTGTAACCATAGTGATGACAAAACCAATTATATTTTTATAACTTTTTCCATTCAGATCTTTCTGTACTGTGTAGAGGCTAAAGAATAAAAGTTAAACAATAGTAAGGATGGACTCTGTTGTAAGAGGTAGCTTACACCGAAAATGCTTTTACAATTAGCAGCATGCCACTTTATATAGGGAAAAAAAATAATCCAAGAATGGGTATTCCTGAAATAAAACAATGGCAAAAGAAGTTATTATTTTTCCAGAAGTACACAGGTGAAAGTGCATGTGTATAGCTGGAATTAACATGAAATTATATGCATTGGATTAGAATAACAGTGGTTCTACCTCCAAATTGGAAGTCTGAGAAAGACACTCCCTTCAGAAACAAAGCCTGAAACTTCCCCATGTTTTGTTATTTGATAGTGTACATAAATGTCAACCTCTGTGTTGCACTTTACGTAAGCTCATATGCTTTTTTTTCTGTGCAACTCTGTTCGTGCAGATCTCTGAGTCAAGTGAATGATTTAATAAAGTAGAAAGATATATGCAACGTCAATAGATGGTAGTAAACTGTGAAGTAACAGATTTGGAAAGCTGGGAAATTGGCCAATATTGATTTCAGACAACACAAGGGAAAATGATTACTTATGTACGTATAAAGTTATAGATAAGTATTCAATTTGCATTATCTTCCACTATTAAAGCTCACAAATAATTATCTTTGAGAGGTTCAGCCTTTGCAGGTTTTCAGATTCTTGTTGTCTGGCTATAAAAGTATGAAATCAAAGATGTCATGAGATGAGAGAATAGACTGCAGGAAAAAGAGCTTACGTAGTTACCTTCACATATGGCTGTGTTCTCTGGGCCACTGGTTTTACTTGGTCCCACCGAACCTATCAAAGTTTATCTGGTACCACCTGCTCAGAAGGGATGTCACCATTGCTATTGTTTATTATCAGTTTTGAAATAACTGAGTATGTTAAATTACTGTGTTGTGATATTCAAATCAGAGAAAGACCTAACATGCTGTCTTATTTTAAGATGTACCGAGTGATCCATCCTGAATTTGCACCATTTAAGAGTGAGAGTAGAGGTAAAGGTGCAGAGGTATTTTCTTTACCTATCAGACTTCTTATAAAGAGAAATCCAAATCTCATATGTACTGAGATAAATGTTAAAGCTTTCATCAGCTACTGCAAAATAAGAAATTGGTCAAGAAAAAAATGAGAAGAAATAACCTTGACCAGTCCAAGATTTATATACAAACCTGTGTACGATAGACACCTTTCTGGTCCATGCAGCAATTACACACTAAAATTGTGACCTTTGGAATTAGAACTCACTTTTGAGTTCTATTATGTAAAGATGTAGTTTGGCCATAAAATCCTTATAAAAATTTATGAATGAAGTTTGACTGAATGAGTCTGGTGGATAATTTAGGAAGTTGATATCTGAGTTATTTCGCTGAATTTATACCTCAGCGTTTCTCTGAAGTGATAGCATTGCCCCATCTCTGTGATGCCATTCACTAAGTGATCGCATCAGGATCTTCTCCAGAGGATGAATTTTTGCTGTCCCTTTGTCTAACAAGAGAGTACAGAATGACCAAGGCTGTCCAAAGTGTTGGGTAACCTTTGCTGTCCACCATAAGAAATCATAAAAGTATCTGTCTTCTAAATGGTAGCAGCCCATGGTCATCACAGGAACTCAATAACATCTGTATCTGAATATGCAAAACTGAAGCACTCAGTCACAAACTGTGTATAATAATCACAAGCTTTTAGAAATACATCTATGTTAAGGCCTTCAAACAATTGAAAGTAACACATTTATGGTTTTGTCCATTTTCTCTTTTCTTTCCGAGTCCATCTTTGTGAACTCCAATTATCTTGTAGACTTTTGAAAACTTCTAGAAACAATTAAGGGTAAACATTAATGCTTTTTTTTGTGACTTTCTGTGTACATTTAACAACTAAAAAGTTTTCCTTTATTCTTGTACATGTTAGTTGACAAAATTCAAGTTTAGAGATGTCAGTAGCTCATTTGAGTTTGTGCAGCCTTTTGCTCATGAGAGGTGTTGGCTTGCAGTTCCTCTGTATTCAGTATGATTTCCTGCTGCCTGCCAAGTGAATATTGGTGCAGTCCTAACTGTAGGAATACACTGTTGCAATAATTATAAACAACACTTTCACAAAAATTATTTTTAGAACAGCAACTTGTCCTTTTCAATGTAAACATTTTTTTCCCTGCCATGGTGGCAATTTTAATGTGGGCAAGCAGTATTCCATTTGATTTTTTGTAGGTGGTATCCTCAAATTACACATAGAAGATTTCCCTTTCTCTTCCCACCCCAAGTATGCCTGTTTACTTCCAAGTTTAAAAATAAGTTGATTCATATGAAAGGTACTACATTTTTTTAAATGTGGTTGGGTTTGTTTGGTTTGTTTGTTTTCTTTCACTATATATGTAGCTGGAGAACTACTTCTGTTTATATACTTTCAGAGGCTGGTAATTCACTTTTTTTACCTGGTAGTATTTAGGTAATGCTCTTTGAAAGAATGTCTTGTATGTTGAATGTCAGAGATAACTGCTATTGTAGTGGCAGAGTTTGGAAGGTAATAGTTGGGGTCTTGCACTTGTTCTGTCCAGCTTGCAAAGTTCTTAGGCACATGCTTAGCTGGAAATGTATGGAGTGCATGGAATATAAATACACTTACAAATGAACTGGAAGGAAGCAGTTGTCTCGTAATTCCCTCAATATGTGCCCAGAGCAGGAGTCTGTTACTTCTGAAGAAAATGCTGCTCTTGTTTCTTGAGGATAAAGAGGGAGAAAATGAGGGAATACACCTGCAGAAAAAAGCAAGGCATGTGATAGTAAATATGTGAGACTGCCAGTTATGCCATTACATTAATTGTTTATGTTACTACTTTTTTTTCTTACTGTCTTCTGCTATTAGTCTATCAAAACAGGAGTATTTCTGAAATCGCAGCAATTCAGTGCAAGGATATATTCTGCCTTGCTCTTTGTAAGACCTTAAGTTCATTTGCCTTGCTCTTTGTAAGACCTTAAGTTCATTTGAAGAAAACAGAGTAGGCTTCTAAGTGATTTGGCTACATCTGAAAATTTTATTTCGCGTTTTTAAAGGGTTTACTTTAGAAAAATATTAACTTATTGCTGTGATTAATGTGCATTATTAGGAGAATTGTTTGTTTTGAAAGGACTATCACAAATGGGTTCCAAAGAAGGGTCTGTCACCAGTATCTGTTTTACTTTTCATTTTATTCTTAGACCCTGTTCAATTCTGTGGTATCTGGGTGTCTGAGTTTACAGAGCATATGACACAACTCTCTTTCCAGCAAATTCTGTTAATGTCTTTCTGCTGAAGTACCTTCTTTCTGCCCTTACAAAACCAAGGATTTAAACTACTGCAGTCTAACCACATCAAGAACATCAAACTGTGCCAGTAAACTTCTGATAAGCCATTTATCTACCACTTCCATTTATCTTTGTCTTTAGGTGCCTCAGTGTACTCCACATACCTGTCAATGCTTCCTCTAACAATTACCTAAATATTTTTCAGTTTTAGTAATGAAGCAGTGTTCTGATCTGGTCTTTTTTTTAACAATATATGTGAATGACATTTTTCAGTACTCTTTCTATTTATGTACTATGGTACTTACTGATAATTAAATCAACATAAATAAATCCTGTTGCTTACTAAATGATGATTTCTCATCTGCTGTTCAATATAAAGACAACTAATCTAATGTGAATAGATAATTGTTGAACAAGGGTTTGTGAATACATGTGCAATTCACTTAATACCTCTATGTTGGAGGTAAAGACATGCAATTAGATAGAAGGGGACAATGAGAACGCTCACAGACATGCATTACTGTCTGAAAAACAGAATGCATGACCTAAAGAGAGACTTTTTGCAGTGTCTTCTGTGGACACTACAATGGTCTCAACTAAAAAAAGTGTCCTTTTAATTATCAGACGACCCAGATTTGCTATTGAGATAGAAAATATATTTATTGAAAGGTTTTAGGTGAGCTGCTCACTAATTCTTTTACTATCTAAAATTGTATTTTTGAATGTCCTTGTTTTTCCCTGCCAATCACATAATCAGTTATTCCCTGTTTCTTTTCTTGTGGGGCTAAGCTGGCTTCCTCATTTTTGCAGTTCATCAATACAAAACTGATTTGAAGCTGAGCTGTATAATAATAAGCCTTTCAGCAGCCAGGCTTGACACTTGCCTTGTAATTAAGGCCTTGATGGTTGTGTTGATGGCAAATGAAAGAAAATGGCTTTGTTCTCAATTCCAGAGGCTTGATTGCTGGTTCTCGTTCTCACCTGAATTCGACCCATTCTGCATTGTGCACATGATTGCTGGAGTGTGAGTAATTGCAGTGCTGGCAGATGACATTTTCATGAAGCACACTCTGCACTGCTCCAGAGGGAATTTACAGAATTTATAGCTGGAGAAGCTCATCAAACATGGATTTAGGAAATGCCTATGTGAAAAGTGGGAGCCCACAACCAAATATCAGAGCTTTTCTTTTGACATTTGCTTTTACATAAAGGACTGTCTGCAACCTGTCTTACCTTATGGTAGCAGCCTATTCATGACTAGATTTTGTGATTAAGTGTGGTTACTGAAGTTCATTAATGCAATTTTTTGCTTGTTTTCCTGTAATTTTTTGTTTACTGGGAAAAGTAGATGGAAAATAGTTTTCTCATTTCCATTAATATTTTTATATTTCCCTAATCTTTCAACTATTTAAGAATTGTCAGCTTTTTCATGTATTTATTGACGACAGTGTATGCATGTTTTTTATTTAAATTTTCTTATTTTCTCAATCTTTTTGCATTACAACATATTTTGTTTAATTTAAATGAAAACGAATGTACTTTATAAATAGTAACAAAGGCTTCTACAATGGAAATAGACTCCAGAATTTATAAATCAGTTCTTTCAAAAGAAAATATTCATGAATTTTATATTGACGAGTTCACAGATTTCAATGAAGGATGTTTTGTGTTGTAAATAAGAACTCGATATCGAAATTTTGCACTATAGGTATGATATGCCTTTATATACCTATTCATGTAGGTAACAGGTGCATAATCTTTTCTTCCCTCTGCCTTAGTACTTCTGCTTTTTCCTCTCCATCTGACAGTCTTTGTGCCTGTCTCATATTCACCATGTTGGTGTCTGAGCCCCACGTCCTTCTTCTCGCGCTGGGACGAGTACCTGTAGGTTGCTGCTGTGCTTGTATCTTTCCCAGCACCTGAACCAACAGAAACATTTATGGAATTCTGCTGATCTTTTTCATTCACAACTGCTTAGACTGTCACTGACTTTGCACATGACGATTTGTAGCTGCTGTGACTCAGACATACTGTTACGCTGCTGTCTGTCTGGCAAGCCAAACTATCTGCACTTGGGTTTTAATATTTCTTGAAGCTTCTCAATCGTGGCAAGTAGAGAGCCTTTCCTCCTTGCAACTGGTATTACTGAAAGTCCTGAGCAATTGAACGATTGAGGGTTGCAGGTCTTTTTTTTAATTAGGCTTATCGATTAGCCCCTAGGAAAAGTTAGTCGAAAAGTCCTTTGAGTTTCCGCAATAAATGTTTGATCCAGAGTAGTGCCGATTATTTAAAACACACAGAAAAAAAAAATCTAAGGTCTAAGCTGATGATGTTGAACTGCCCGTTGTTTTAGGGTCTAACTTATCCTCATTTCAGTAATAGAACTCTGTATCAATACTAATAAATGGCTACAAGAGGAGAATCAATCTTAACTGCTGACAGTTGTTTTAATTTATGCTATAGTCCTCAGATAATTGGGTAGCACTTTCTAAGTGTCTTACCTAAATTCATGATTGTTATCCTGCTGTCATTTACAAAAAATAGAGGGTTTTTGTAGACTTGAATGGTAATAAGATGGAACTTGTAAATACATCTTGATTTTAGTCATACATAATAATCTCCTAATATACTTTGACTACCAGTGTTAAATTCTACTCCCAAACTTAAGTGTTCCTTGGGGACTCACCACATTCAGGTTCAAAACCTCAAAAGTACTTAGGCTTTTAAATCTTTTGAAAATTTGAGTCTCAGAGAGTCACTTTTTCTTGTTCAAGCCGTGAAAATAATTGCACTCAAGGTGTAAGGCTCAAGAATTGGAGACAGAAGTCTGTAGTTCATCACTGCCTCTCTTACAGTTATTACTGGAAAGCTGAGGTGCAGCTTTCCTGAACACTGGCTAATGCTCCTCTTGCAGAAGTGTTCAGGACCTGTGTCCAGCATGGCAGCCTCCTGAGATGCAGTCCTGCTCTCAGCGTGTTCCTCTTCCAACAGTCCCTCTCTTATGTTGTGATTTGAGTATCAGCTCAGCCCCAAGAGGGGAACCTGCTGTTACCTTTCACAGTGCCTGCAACAAAACAACCCATACCTGTTGTGACTTTCAGTAGAAAAAGGGCAGGTTGTCAACCTCTGTGTCCATAGCCATGACGTGGACTTAGAAAATTATTTTGTTTGTGGGAATGAGACTTCGATCAAAGAAGAACATGGTGAGAAAACCCTGAGGATTTTTAATTGTTTTTCAAATCTGTTGCAAAACAATAAACTATGATGAAAGGAATGAAAACAATAGCCAGTGAACTAGAAATGTGGCAGTGAACAGAAGCTTTTGAAACTTGCCAAGGTGACGAGAAAAAGCTGCCTGATAACATTACCTTAATTATGGTGATGGTCTGAGTCATACTGGGCACGGTGATCAAATATTACGTTATGCAGGCTGGGTTTGGATAATACTAGCATCTAACACAGCAACTATAATGTTAAAAATTGTCATAATGCTTTATTGTAGAAATTAAAATATTGCAAGTTATGAAAAACATTCAGCTGATGCTCCTACAACCTTGCCACTACTTCTGGTACTTAGTTGAAAGCTTCAGCTTATGTTAATAATCTTCTCTTACCCTATTTGTAACCTTCACCTTTTACACACATACCTCATTACCTTTGTCAACCAGAATGTTAATAAGTACTCCTTTAATCTTCTCTAACACCCACTTATGCTTGCTTTTCTGCCATGTTTTCCTCAAACTTCTCCCATTTGCCGCAGTGACCCAGCCCTGAGACATTTTGTTCTCTTTCCTTCATCTCTTCCTCTGGCTTGTCTCTCTGCTTTTCGCTACGTCTTTTCTTTGACAATACAAATGTGGTCTTCAGCATCTCAGCAGTGGCTCTTAATTTTTCTTGTCTCTTCTATTCCCTTCTGTTGTTCACACGTAGGTGAGAGAGGGTGCTTATCTCGTGCTGTAGTTTTGGATTCATCATGAGATGACCTTTTGGCATGTGGCAGGGAGCTGACTGTGGCTTAGCCATGGCACAGGCTATTGCATGAGACCATTGACTATTTTTAAATTACTTTTTTTCTCATTCTCTCTTTTTTAAGTCTTAAACAATTTTACAGTAAAGGGAGGAGTTTCTTACCTGACTCTGCCTCTTCTTTGCCCATTTTAAAGGCCATTGTTTCCCCTGGCACCACACAGTATGTTATGTTATTGCCTCCTGTTTATGATTTTCCAACCCATACAGTCATCAACAATTGCTTGTTTCCATGGAGAAGCCTGAAGTTCTTAGACAATACAATGAGTGTGAGAAGTTCTGTGGTTCAAGGGAGGTGATGAAAGGACAGAAGCTTCCTTCTTCCATTTATAAATGTTAGTATTCCTGTGGTTTTTGTTACATTTTCCTTTAAACCAGCACCTCTCTTTGTTATAGCCTTATAAATATTTTTGAATCTAAATAGAATTTAAGCTTGTCTTATGGTGCAGTATCTGTTAATCCGTAAGTTATTTATTCAACACCTGGTCTACCTGCTAGTCAAGCATTCTTGATTTCTTTATCTTTTGATACAAATTAAGCAGCACAGGGATAAAAAATACTGCAGTTTATTAGATAATGGATTCTTACTAATGATGTAGTTTTTGTACCTTTGGGAACAAGTTGTACACCTGTTGGTGTATCTGCATCTGCAGATTATTCTTCCATTCATGAATACTCTACATTTACTCTACCAATATGCTTGTACAGCTCTTTGATATGCAGTTCCAACTGTAGCTGCTACATCAGCCCACCTTAGTGTTTTGCTTTTGACACTTAAAAATCAGTCTGTTGTAGGAAGTCGCCCCACAAATATCCCATGACCCCTTTGAGGTCTCCTGTACCAGTATCAGAGGACATCAAGGCTTTGTCCTCTCAATGCATATGTACATAAACATATTTTGTTTTCTCTCTATTTGCTGTTGGGGGTTTTGTGTTGGCTTTGTGTTCTGTAAATGTTGTCCTGTCTATCTCCAGCAAACTGTGGGATACCCCAGCTTTGCATCTGAGGCACTGCTTTAAGTAGTGGTACGAGTTATTGTTCTCTTACCTGACAGTACTAGTGAAATATAAGGGGGAAAGAAGAATAGGTTTCTGAGCTAGTGTCATCTGAGAGATAGTCTGAAACCATAAATCACTTGAACATAAGAGAGCAATAGCCATGGCTACATTTTACTGTGAATGCAATTTGGGATTAATTTAGTGCTCTAATCTGTTCACAAATAATTTTTGAAGAAATCTGTTCAGTAGGACCATATTCATTTTTCTCAAGTATTTTGAATTGTTCATACAGTCAAATGTCAACCTCGGGTACAACACAGGACCTTTTAAGTCACCGTCAAATGGAGACACAGGAAATGGAACTGATGTGGAAATATAGTGTGTTTCCTGGACCAGGCTCTACAGCTTTCATTCTGGTGTACTGAAAAGGTTACTTCTGTGCTTCCTTATGTTACAATATGCTGAGTGTTGCACTTTTACTTTCGTTTTGTTCAGAAGATGGTCTTGTTGTTAAACAATTTTGGTTAGGGATTAAAGGAGAGAGAATAAAATTTTAACTTGTGACAGCAGATGGCAAAACTGGGCCTTAGTCTACAGAGGAGACAGTCAGCACTTTGACCTGTAGTCATTAGGTAGATCTGACCTCAATGCACAGTAGGCTGTGTAAACAGCCCTGCCCAAAATCTGGCACTGTAGGCACATCAGTAACACGACACTTTGCTGCATTCACTTGTAATAGAAGTCTTGTCCAACAGTTGTCAGTGTAGGAAGGTAAAACTAAATCTGCTAACTCTTGCTGTATATAGTTCATAGTCTGCAGTGTATAGGTCTATAATCTGTAGGTTAATGCTATTTTTTTTTATGTTTTCATTTTTCTAGTTGTTTGTGGTTTTTTTTCCTTAAGATGCCATCACTACATCCAGTTTGGTTAAGAAAACAGAAGATAAGATACAGAAAAGCAAATCAGTTCTCTACCCTAAAATTAATTTACTCATTTGTTTTGATTGTTTGCCTGCTGATTTTCTTCTGCTCTGGCTCTCTGGGTAATACTATGTTGAGGAGATGAATCTGAACACCAAAAGGTATTTGTTGACCAAAAGGTATTTGAAATGCCTCCAGATCAACAGCTTATAATGTCATAGCCTTTCTCCTAACTTAATTTGCTTTGTAGTAGGGTTTTAAGATGTAGGATAAAGGAAAACATTCTGACTCATCCAGTCCTGTTGGGGTGTGTTCCTCCTACTTAAGGCAATTTTCAGATTCCATATTGTCCTGGCAGTGGACACACTGCTCACTTTGGAAGAGCAAGTAACACTTCAAACACTTTGTGTTTTCACTATCCTCATTGCCTTCTGCAGTCAGGAAAGTCCCGTTTTTTCACTCAGGTGTTAGTGCCCTGTTTCCCAGTCTCTCCAGTGTGCCTCACAGTCAGGAGATAACTATTTATCTACTGTGTGGGGGATGCACACAGCCTTTCCAAAAACTCCCCTCAGTGCCAGTTGTGTATTTACCTCATTAGTTTTAAATTCTTTTTTTGGCAGCAGCTGATTCTTTGAACCCTTAATCCTACCTAAGCTACACTTGACATAAGAAAACATGACATCCAGTAATAACAGTGATGCTCACGCACTGTCTGCTTTCAGTGCTGATATTCATAAATCTTCCGAGAGCACTTAATGTCAACTTTGGGTATCTTCTTCCTCTGATGAAGGGCATTCACTCTTCCATATTTTTATATTTAAGATCACTTTTTCTTAATAATCCTTTTTTATTTGTAGATAATAGATGTTTATAACTCTAGAAGACGTTATTTCAAAACAGGGTTGGCACTAAGACTGTTGGTTGATTTACATAAAAGTTAATGTAAAGGCTCACAAATGTTTACATTTCATATTTTTAAATGTTTTGTTGCTGGAAATTATATGCATTTGTTGTAGATTAAAATACCACAGCAAGCCAAGCCAAGTGGATCACCACATTATCCCAAACACCAGTATAATGTTTTCTCCTTGTGCTGTCAGATCCCCTTGGGTTTAGCCTTTCCCTGGTTTTGTGGGGTTTGTTGGTAGAGCTAAATGTCATTTCCCAAATGCAAAAAGATGGAAAAAATGTATCATGTTTTTTGTCAGTATAATTTGCTGATATAGTAGTGTAAGTCTTAAAAGCAGCACTCCTAGCCAGTATTACCAGAGCACAGTGTTTTCTAGGCTCAGGTTTAGCCTTTTGTGGGCAACTAAGAAACAACAGCAGCTTTGGCCACACTGGCATTTCTGCAGCTCCACCTGGGGTGTTCCTGAGGGAATAGGACATCTTCCTCTTGCGGTGCCAGCCAACAGAGCTGTTCTGGTGTCTTTGAACATATACCAAAAGGGGATTAAAACTTTCAAAGTGAGTATGTTTGATGACACAAACCAACAAGGCGTGTTGGTTGTTGTTCTTTGCGTGAAGCTAGTTAAGAGTTTCAGTGGAGGGATAGAACTATTTTGTATTTGAGTTGCAGTAAAGCCTGAAAGAGCACCCTACTTTGTACAAAAGGCTCGGTTACACCCAGGAACAAAAGAAAATAAAAGGGTGGGGTTTTTTTACAAAGTAAAATGTTTTTCTTGTTTTGGTTTTTTTTGAGGTGGAGTTTTTTTTAAAGGTCTACAGGATATCCTCCAGGGAAAACCAAAAGCAGAGATAAATGAGTGTTTAGAACACTGAGTGTGGTTTTACAGCAGGATGAGGAAAAGAAAATGATACATTCAGAGGATACTGATAGTTTGGGCTGGATAGGAAAAAGCAGAACATTAAAAAAAAAAAATCCACTCTGTATTCGCATTCCTGTTCTCCCAGAGCTCATGAAGTCTCCCTCTACCACCAAAAAGTGTCTTTGTCCCTGAAGGACCGAAGAGACATCATATCCAGATGAGCTTCAGGGCACTGGGGGGACAGCTCTAAGCAAGGGTGACAAAGAGAGCGATTTCTTACCCATCCAAGGGTAAGAGGTGGCTCTCTGATCATGAGTGGAGTTTGAATATTCAAGGTCACTGAGCTGAGTTCCAAACCTCAGTGATCAGAGCTCTCCCCTGATCTGAAAGGAAGTAGTAATCATCCCATCCACTTTACAGGGCTCCTTCTTTTCCCACTGTCTCACTATATATATATATATATATATATATATATATATATATATATAAATTGCTTTTTTGACTGGGCAGATACCTTCATTCTTCTGAAAACACTGGAAAAACATCTGTACAACCTTTGCTATTCCACATCTCCAAGACAGATTGCATGAAACACAATGGCTGTTCCAAATAGTGAAATTTAGAATAGTCAGAATATTCTAAAAAATTAATTGTAAAAAAACTCTATCAAAATATTAGAAATAGTTGTAGTTATTTCATCTTTCCTGAAAAAAACCCCAATAAACCAATTAAATTACTGCCAGAAACAACTCAAGTGGCCACTACTGTTGAAATACTTGCACTAGAGGAAGTACACAACCTCTTAAAGGCAGGTGTTTGCATTAAACTGAGCTAGAGCTGGACATTTCCTTGTGATTTTATTTTAGTGGTTCAGGTTTTGTTCCATACCTTCAGGGATAATAAGAACCGGGGGCTCATTATGACCTTTGTTAAAATTGCAGGTTCTCAGCATCATTCAGAATGTAACCTTTTTGTGGGAATTTTCTTGTCTTCTACTAAAATATCCAGTGCTTATAAGGGTAAAGTATCCATTCCATGTGTTTCTACCATTCTCCTGTGAAGTACATCGCTTGGGGCATCTCAGAGACCATGACATTTAATCTGTCTTTTAAATGTGCTTTTCTTAGGTGCTAAAGAGTAAAGAGAGTCTGCACTTTAGCCTCTTACAAGTGCCCTATATTTCTACTTCTGCAAGGGTAACTGAATTTTTTGTTTGGGTTCCTGAAACAAAGCATTTTTATCATTGGTAGAATTTGAATGGAAAACTGTTGGGACTTCATTTTTCCAGTATTCTCAGTGGCAAGCAAGTTTCCTATGGCTGCATGTGCATTTGCCACGTGTTTGATATTAAGGCAGGTCTCTGAATAGGTACTACACACGTGGAGATTTATGTATGCAAAACAGTATTCCCCAAAAACTGCGGATATCAGTTTTGACATGGAAGGTCAAGAGCGCAAAGTGGAAGCCAGCATCATCATCGGCCCCTTTAGCTCTGTCTTCACGTTTCAACAACCAACTCATTTTCAAATCTGTTAATTCTCGCTGTATCTGAGAATTAAAAATCGTAAGCAGACCTCAACACGACGGCATTGGGAGAAAAATGAAAAAACCCAACAACATTATTTTAATTTTAAAGTGATTTTTAAGTTCATCAACGAATTAGGATATAGAGAACGCCTGCATTTAGTGTCACTCCCCCCAGGAATGAGCGGCCGCTGTCCGTGGTGCTGCAGCCCAGCCCTGCCGCGCCGGCTCCTGCGTGAGGAAAGGCGAGGCACTGGCCGAGCAGAAGTAGAGGAATAGGCAGCGGAGCCTTTCACAGTTTTGTTAGTACCTTTCTTCTGTAAATAATTATTTCTTACCTGCAGCTGTGTTTATAGTTGAAGTTACACAGCTTGTTACAGCTGTTTTCTCCTTAATAAATCCACCTATCCTTATGTAGGAAAAGTTTTGTTCTAAGATCAAAGGTGTATTGAGGTCACCGTAAAGATACATGTGGAACCATATATATCCCTTTTTAAAAAGTAAATTGTTGGAATTTATGGTTTATGTATATTTCCAAAGATTAATTTACTCCCTCAGAATACTGTCTTAAAATAAATAAAAAAAACTAACTAGAAATCAAGAATTTGGGAATCTTGTGAAAAGTTTTTTGGTTTATGTGTATCTTTATTTTAGCCAGTTGAACTATGTATGTGAGAACTTAATATTGAAACACGATCCTTAAATTATAAAAATTTTATGGGAGAAATGATGGTTCTTTGAAGGTTCTGTTCCTGTGTACATTTTCAGAAATTTTCACATAAATTCACACATTATTTCGAAGGCTGAAAGACCCTCTCTTTGTTTTTATAAAATTGCAAAAAGAAGTGATAGTAATTACACTAAGTATTTACATGCAGTTTGATTAATAGAAAATAGTTTTAGTCTTATTGTTGTTTCCATTTTGTACTCTGTAGAATATTTCCTTGCCTGAAAAGTAGCATATAAGGAATTGAGTACAATATCTTTTAGAGGATTTATGGTAATGCTGCTGAATTTAGCTGAGCATAAACAGCATGGTGAGCCCCTCAGGGTCTCTTCGTTTTCCTGACACACTCCACTGCTGCCCCATTAACACTTCGTCTGTTATTGCCATCTACTCAGTTTAATGAGTATCTTTGAATTTGAAGTTCTTCACAAGAAACAATAGCTAAAATATCTGATGCGCCTACTGTAGCTTTCAGTATTGTTTCCTATTCCCTTTATATTTTATTTAATAAAAAGTACAAGTCTATTCTTCAGCAGTAGTTACATCATGACATTTTCTTTAATTGTGGTAGATGCTAATCACAAGCACTGAGTAGTGACTACAGATATGATGCTTTATCTGTCTGTGTTGAAGGTAAATGCATGCTGAATAGCTGTTAAAGAAGGCTTTTCCTTACTTTAAAATTCATCTGGTTAATACTGACTCTTTAATGTGAAGAAGGAGTAGTAGACTTTGTGCTATCAAAGCAGAATATTATATTTCTTCTAAGAAATAAGACAGATGGACTAGGTGCTCTTTTCTGATACTTGTAGTAATCCAGCTAGCTGATGTAAAGGGTCAGCATGTATCTCATTAGATTGGATTCCTAAATCTGAATAATCACATTCCTCTGAATACATGAATGAACCATCTTAAACAATAGGCTGTATTATCAGTTGAGGACTCCACCCGAATTAGAGCCAGAATAATGTTGCACTGGGACGCATCATAAGATTTAAGAACAATTCTGATTTTGCATTCACTATTAACTGATCAGCAAAAGCACTTTAAACCACCTCAGTTATTTAACATATCTGGAAAGACTTTACTGGGCCAAATAAAAAATCTGAAAAACTGAACAAATTTCTATTCTAGAAAGCTGGGGCAACCAGTTAGATATTGGAACAAGTTTTTGTATAAATGCATTCATGGAAAGCAATTTTTAAAAGCTAAAATAAGGTGTGAGAGATTTTCTGTGTTCCTAGTAAGCTTACTATTCTTCATTAAAGTTTTTTTCTTTTTTCTTTATTTTTAGAAAATGAGTCTGGAAGAAAACTGGTGAATCCAATCCAGTGGACCTACAAGCACTCTGACAGGCTCAGAGAGCAGAGTCTGTACCAAAGAGCAATTACCCCACCAAACGATTTCAGGTACAATTGACCTAAATATAGCACTCTCTTGAGATTATTGACAAGAGTTCATTTCCTGTAGTGCTTTTCCCATTTGCTACCCCTGGTAACCACTGTGATCTTATCTTCCTGGTGCTGCATGACTTCTGGGATGCAGTTAAGAGTTCTGTTGTGCATTATCTTTAAACAGACAATTCATGCTAAAAGAATCATTTGCAGTTAAATTAGATGATGCATAGATTATTCTGCTGCTGTAGTTACAAAGAACAGGAATGAGTGCCTGAATTGTTTTGGACCTGGATGCACTGGAATTCTTTTTACTGTGAAATCAGAAAGGTAGTACTAGTTAATTGTAAATAATAGGAAATTTTATTTCATTAAACATTAACAATAGAGTCAGGTATGCAGGATGGATAGGTTGGAAAACTTGCTATTTATTTCATTGTATATATATATTTATTCATAAAGTGTGGCTTCCCCTAGTGTCATCCTACTACCTCCAGGTAATCACAGTAGTTCTCATATGCTGTCATGAAAAACAAATGAGTGTATAAATCGAGTGTGCAAGTGTACAAAATGTGGATGAAGTAAATTCAGAGGCCCGTATTGGTAAAATCCATTTCAGTTTTGAGGAAAGCATTTTTCTTAAGCATTGCTTGCAAACTTGTGCAAAATGCTGGATACATTTGCATTCCATGTATGTGGAATATAGAGAAAATAGACGGCGTTCCCTTGGTGTTCATCACAGAGATTTTTTTTTTTGCGTCGTTTTTCTTTTACTGAATTCTTTTTCAGAAAATCTGTGCATTGGCCAGAAATTCAGAAGGCTAGTATCAAATTCCATGCTGAGCAGCTGTTGGGGAGCCATTTTTCACAGACCTTTATTGGCTAATATTACAGGACACAATTGTGCTATGATTTTCCTGCAGGTCCTCTATGTTTTCCCAAAAGGACATCAGAATGATTTTATTTTATTAGGGGAGTAAACTCTGCTAATAATCATAGGTCCCACTCCTCAGAGAAAAGTCAGGAAGAAGTTGAGTTAAAAGCTGAATAATTTATAAGATAGAAACACATATATTGGTCTACTGACTTGGTCCCTTTGATGATGATGGACAGCAGTTATAAATGTAGTTAAACTCAGAAATTTGATGCTAAAATAAGATGAAGCATGAATCAGTTAATTACATTAGACAGTAATTAATTAATTATTGGGAAAGTTTGGATTAAATATAGGAGAAAACTTACTTCTGATTTATTTTTTGCCAATCTACTATAATGAGTTGATGAGACACAGCGTATCGCATTGGAAAGCAATAGTAATTTGAAATATAAGTATAAGAAGAAGAAAGTGGTAAAATAATATGTGAAGGTGGGATGAGAATATGCAAAGCATGATTAAATGGATTCTCAGCTGGACAGGTTGAGCTCATAGAACTTCTTGTGCTGTGGTTTAGGGTCATGAGAAATCTGTGTAGTCCTTTCTGGTGGGCTGCTAAAGAAAATAATTTTGAAGTTTGAGAAGTGAGAAAATGTACATGAGAAAATTAGGTGGATTCTGTTGTAGAGTCTTCTACAGAACGGGACAATTAAGGAACATAGGCCTAGGGGTGAAAAAAAAAATTATCAATCCTGCCCCAATATAAAGAGAGAGAGAGAAAACTCATAAGAAGTTACCAACAGCCCCAGAGTCTAAATTGAAATATTTACCTTCTTTACATCTGATATTGACTCTTGCAGTGCTGCAAGGGCTTAACCTTAAACCTTGCTGGTGTGATTTTTCTCATTTTCTTTTTGCTTGCATAAAATATATCTAAAGTTTGATTCTTTTTTGTCTGCAGAGGCTTTTCAAATACACAAGTTTTGTTAATTATTATCTTTACATTCCATATACCTGACATGGCTGACATATAAACAGTTATACATACTATAGGTGAGTAAATTGGTTTGAAACTTAGGAGCTAACCCCAGAAAACCTCATGTAAACTCACTTCTCTATGTGAATGGTCTTTATGGGGATTGCTCACTTCAGCTGATAAAAGGTAGAAACATCATTCTGGGCCTTATATTAAGCTTCATCTTGTACCCAATGAAAGGTACAGCATCTTAAGCATTTTTATTATAGTTATTTTACATCTTGAAGGAATGATCTGGTCCCTTACAGGATGCAGACCCATAGAGAACAATATCACAGATCAGGGATTTTATATTTGCTGCTATGTTCAGTTTGCCCTGCCATGGCAGTGAAAAGACATAGTAAAGCAACCCTAATTAGGCAGTGTAGGAATCCCTGGTATGCAACATTATTCTTAGCCATCTTTGTATTATTTCTGCTTGTCCTGTGGTGCCTCAGGGAATGAGAAAAGTCTGACCCATTAGTTAGAGAATTAGCTTAGAGTTGGGAAAGATGAGTTTTGTCTATGCCACAAATTTTCTGCAAGACACTTAGCTAAGTATTGACCAAAATTAAGCAAGACCTAAGGATCAGCAATTGTGACTGTACTTCCTCTGCTTTTGAAGCAGAATCGTGTGTCCTTCCATATTTCTGGTATCTTAGTTACCCTCCTTAAATAATTGAGTAGTCAGAAATCCTCACTCCCCTTATTAGCTGAAATGAATTCTGTATACTTCTCTGTCATATGGTTCTTATGTAAGGATATTGATGGAATGGCAGGGATGCACAAAGCAAAGTAGTTTATGCTAGTTCAGATAGAGTATTACAAACACACTGTGATGGTGACAAGTTCATGTTACCTCTTGGAGGTGTAAGTCTTCCTAATACGACCCTCTGCAAAAGCAAAGTTCATCAATCAAAATGTCACATGTTGCTAAATTTGCAGTTTATAAATTGTCACTGTAAATGTAAGTAGTAGCAATCATCACATAAACCTGCACTTCTTTTTCTTTGTCTCTCTCCAGACTTAAATGGTTTCAAAAATGAGGCAGTAGGCTCTTCAAATTGCAGTTTCTAGGCAGCATCCCTGCTCCTGTGAGCAGGCATGGCTGTTTATATTGCATGGGCTGGCCAACTGTGATTGATCACAGGCTGCTGCTCATGTTAGCATGCTAAAGAGAGCAGTTATGTTAAAGCTAAAAATGCCGGGGCAGGCGTATATCACCAGTAAGAATTAGGAAAAAAAATTCTTTTGTTTTACTGGACATATAGCTCAGCCTGTCAGAATATCTAATCCCTAAATCATCCTGAAAATTGTTTGGGTTATAAAATCAAATTAAACCTGCTGTGAAAGGTCATGGTCTCTCTTCACTGCACTAGCAGCTGTGTGTATAAATCTCAATCCCAGATCAAGGGGAATACACCACATAAGATGCTTTTTAAGAGAAATCTGATGATGATAGAGCTGATCATTTTTGTAGCAAACACTTAGAAAGTGTTGGAGAAATTGGATTAGAAGAGGTAAAAAATAATTTTGCCAGATCATTACAGCTTCTCAATGTTGAATCCCTTCTTTTCTCCTACTCTAACATTTTATGAAGAAGGGTTATCGTGTCACTTGATTTTGATCAGTTTACAGTTTCTAGTTTTTTGATGTGATCTTAAATGATTATTTTGTCTTTATGAATATTGGGTACTAAATTTTGGTGGGCAAAAAAAATCTTAGCACACATAGGGACATTTTGCCTTTTTTCACTCCAGTTCAGTGACTGTGTATTGCTCTAGCTGAAGTATTCCTTCTGAGGCCAAGGAAGACGCAGAAGACAATTTGAAAGCCAAGTGGAATTCAGAGAAACAGTTCATTGATGAAATAGGGTTTGGGTCAAGGTTAAGTTAGGTCAGACCTATGCTTCTTATACAGTAGAAATAAAGCTTTTATTAACAAGTCTACATATAAAAAAAGACTTTCATACACTGAGACAGGAGAGGCACGAAAGTACCTTTGTGCAGCAATACCTTCATCAGCGCGCTGAAGAATGCCGAGGAAAGGAATATGTTTGATAAAAACTACAAAGATTCTTATACAATAAGTAGCTAAAAGTCAACAGAAGGCACATGTTTTCTCATCAATCAAAGCTAGAAAGAAACTATTTTAAAAAGAGTTTTTAAAAGCATGGTGGGAGATTCTTATAAGGTCAGCAATCCTTTCTGTGTACAAATACAGCTTATGACTCTGTGGTATGTCCTTATTCATGTTATTGCAAACAAAATTTAAAGAGACAAGTGTACTCTTAAAGTTTTCTTTCTTCTTTCAAATACATTTTTGGGAAGGTGCAGAGGGAGCAGACACTACCATTTCATGGTCACCTTGTACATTTTGGTAGGAGGCTGCTTCCCTGAGGCCTGTGACAGACCAGTCCATCCTGCTCAGCAGCTCTCAGTAGTATTGTCCCCAGATAACCTTGTGGATGGATTTCTATTTCAAAAACATACAGAAGTTAAATATTGCTGAAAATAACATTCACTCTTGTTTTGCTCACTTTCATGGCTTCTGGGGTGAAATTTATCTGTCCTAATGTAATGTCTTTTATATCAAAATTATCTTTGGCTTGGCTCCCTCTATAGTCAGTGGAGAGAAATAGACACTTTTAGGGCATGATTCATCTCCTCAGAAGGTAGACATCTAAGTAGGTCAGATGAATCAGACTGTAGAATAGCACATTCCTTACTAGAGAGAATAAAGAAAACCTAGGGATCAACTTAGATGGTGATGCGTGTGTTGCAGATATCTAAAGTTAAGTGAAATGAACTTTATGTCTATAGGAACTAAGTCAGAGTTCAGAGTCAGAGGAAAATATCCTACTCTTTGGGAAGCACCTTTTTCTTCAGAGCTCCTGCTTTCACTGCACTGGGGTGCATGTTCTTTGTCATAGTCATGAGGTGATAAATTAAAAAAAAATTTGTTACCCCCTCTCTTTCTCCTACTTAGTACTTTAAAGTGTGCCCATTGAGTAGACTGAATTGTGTGATAGGTAATTTGTATACATTTATCATCAGTTATTCCACTTGTTCCACAGTGGAATAATTTTTTTACTAGTCTCCTCTAATAATCTGTGTGTACATGACCTCACCATGGTGTTGGTTAGTCCTTGTGAACCATTTCAGAACCAGATACTTTTTTCTCGATTTGAAATCTCTGCAAGCAGCAAGAGAAGTGAAGATATGCATTTAATTTAGGATACTAGACTAATTTAAATTGTTTCTCTATCATAATCATTGCTGTTAGTTCCAGAGTTTCACTAAATGCCTCAGTAGATGAGGTGGTTATTGCAAATATACCTGAAAGTTTCCACAATGAATATTTTCAAGTGCTAACCCATGAGTTTTGCAAAAAAGATCTCTACTTTATTGTGGTTGTTTTTGCTTGAAGTATCAACTATAATCAATAAAATATCACATACAAAAATGAAAAACATTATTTATTACATATTTAAAATACAAAATCAACAAATAAAGACTCGCCTAAAACACTTGAACACCAATGCAGCTTCTTCATATGTTGCTCTTCTCCCATTGTTTGCAAAACTCCAGATCCCAGCAACCCTGCAAGACTTTTGTCAGATGCATACCCAGGAGTAGCACAAGGATAACTGCCTGGAGTAAGCAGATTGCTGGTGAGGCTAGCAGGTGCCAAAACATGCTGTTTCATGACCCAGTGTAAAGATGCCAAAAATAATCTCAAATGTACTTCAGTAAATAAATGCAAAACCCCCTCAGGCTTCAGAAATACAGTATGTAGAACTGACTGAGATTAAGCAAGAAACTTGGAAGTTAGAAGACCAGTGTTCTAATTTCTGCTCTGCAACAGATCAGCTGTGTTCAGGTAGTGATGTATTTCAGCCAAAATCTGTATTTTGCCACTTAAATAGATGGCGTGGTTTTCAAAAAGAACTGAGAGCAGGACTACAGTGGATTCCAAAGATAAAAACATGAAATTAGGTCAAGTCACATGCAAATGTTGACCTAGTATCTTTATGTCATTTCCCCTGTCTTTCAGAGCCATAGTATTTAGCTGTCCTTGTTTATGGTAATTTCTAATGCGTAAACAGCAATAGAAATTGATTTGTAAGTTCAGGTGTTCTTTATCTTCAAGTGCATATACTGTAAAATTACTTTATGTAAAACCACTTTATGTAAAATCACTTTGTCACTCAATCAGTTGTCCAGAGAAGCTGTGGATGCTCCATCTCTGGGAGTGTTCAAGGCTGGGTTGGATGGGGGCTCTGGGTAACCTGGTCTAGTGGGTGGTAACCCTACCCGTGGCAGGGGGATTGGAACAAGATGATCTCTAAGGTCCCTTCCAACCCAAGCCTTTCTATGAATCTACGACCTTACTATTAAAGGTATAAGTAGACTCATAGCTAAGGAACATGTTTGTTTGATCAGCCTGAAAACTACTGTCTATAGATCAAGTAAGATCCAAATGGCTGAGGTTCAGCAATTGCTTTTAACTTTAAAGATGGCAGTACCAGGATTATGCTAAGTAAACTTGAACTTGCAAAATACACTGTGAAATTGTGAAAATGATTGAAATAGTTAGTACTATGTCTTTGGTGTGTAAAATAAGATCAATGCAATAAAATGTATGCCTGATATCAAAATACAGATGCAGGGGTGAAAAGGAGCTAAAAAAACAGGTGAGAAATTTTATTTGCATTTTAAATATTGTATTTAAATTTTAAATTCTTCTGCTACTGTAGCCCTTTCTGTATCTACTGCTGATTGTACACTGTGTAGTGTATCTAAAAGTATCTAAAAAATAAGGGATAGTAACTGTCATAGAATTATAGAATATTTTGATTTGAAAGGGACCCACAGGGATCATCAAAGTCCAGCTCCCAGCCCTGCTCAGGACAGCCCCAGGAATCATACCATGTGCCTGAGGGCATTGTCCAAACAATTCTTAAACTCTGGCATGCTTGAATGCGTGACCACTACCCTGGGGAGCCTGTTCCAGTACCCAACTACCCTCTGGGTGAAAAACCTTTTGAGAGGAAGCAATGAGGTCTACACTGAGACAGACGAATTGTTATAGTTTGACAGTTATGGCAGAGGAATGATGATCACTGTAGTTTGTAGACATCCAAAGAAGTGTCCATGTGCTAAAATTTTTAGGGTGAAAAATTATCTTCAAGGTAACAAGCACTTTATCTTTTATGAATTATGAATGCAAAGCCAAGAATCCAAAGATTAAAAGGTAAGGTATAAATGATGCAGAAGTTACTGCAACTTAACCTTATGAAGTTTATGAACATGTAGATACAGTGCCTGTTCTGAAGTACCCACTGAGCTGGCTCTATGTTCTTTATTCAAGAGATTAGAAAAGCAAAATCTTCTATACAGTCTGTCTATTCATCAGAAAGGCACATAACTGAGCCCTGGTAAGCCGCCAGTGTAGAAACAAAAACAGAAAGCATCCTTTAAAATTGAAGTTCAACTTAAATGTGTAGCCATGTGTTACAAATGCAATGAATCGTCTTTGAGTGCAAGAGAATGAACTTATGCAGCAAAATATGATCTCTGATTAAATATGCTGGCATAAGAGACACAGTCATTCTTAAAGGACAGAATATTTCAAATGGAAGCCACTTAATTGATCAGATATACAGGTATATCTACCCATATAGTAGTCTGTGTTTTCCACAAAGTCACATCCATATGAAAAAGAGGAGGCGAAGGTTTTATTTGTATGTATTTGAACAGGGCTGATAAAAATAGCTGTTTTGGCTTTACATCTCTTGAACTTAATGGAACTCGAATATACTCTTTACTTGTGAGAATCAGTCATAAATTCTTGAACTCATGTACTTTAATTAATTCAAGTGGCAATGGTAGGCAGCAGGAACTACTGTGCTGTAACATGGTATATAGAAAATGGTCTCTATACTTTAACCTGCTTCTTTTGCTGTTTATGATGTTAAAAGAAATTTTTGGCTAAAATCCAAACTTTCTGTAGAAAATAGGAATAATTGGCAATGAAATAGCCATTCCAGTATTCCAGTTGTTATAACTCAATCCAATAGTCAAAAGTAAATTCTGTTTTTAACTGGATGAATAAAATACAGATGGTTAATATATGTCCTTTAATCAGATCTCAGCAGGATCTTCCGTTATTTCTTATTATGTGTGGAAAATCTACATTAAAGAGTCCAAACACTCTAAAACTAATACGTGCCAGAATTAACTTTGTTAAGGAAAATTAATTTAATCTCCTCCATGCATATGCATTGTGAAGACTTCTTTAATTACATGATCTCATATTGTTTTTTCTTACACGATCTTTTCCTCATTCAGTTCACAGGATATATGATAGTCACTTAATGAGCAGCTGTTACATATTTTGTTTTCGTGATATTTTTCAGTGTGTGGCCCTGTACCTTGTTTACTACAGAATATGTAAGCCCTGCTCTAGAGACATAGTTATTAATTATTATTAATTTCCTTTGGGGATTTTCCTAAACAATATGATTTCCAATCAATGGCTGGGGAACCACGGCCTAGAAGACTGTTGAAAAGGTGCCACTAATCTACAGGACGCTCCTGAGGTGCTGAGGTCCAAAAGCCTTGACTCATTACTGTCACATGGAACTTTTCCAGCTCAGGTTTTCCCATCTCCAGCTATGTCTCTGAACGTTCATCATTTCTGCAAACTCAAATGCCTCATCTCAGTGAGTTACATAGAAAATTAAGAATATACTTCTAGTCACAACTGTAAAAAAACTGGTTTGAATTACTACTTTATGTCAAGAAAAGATAGAATCCCACTTTGTAGGCCAACATACAATTAATTTGACCATTCTAGCTCATCTTGCAATGCTACCCCATTTTTTTAGTGTGTTACTTCAAAATTCTTCATCAAATGAACCTTCTTCAGTACACAGTTCTGATTCATCCTTACAGCAAGGCCATCTTCTGCGCTGTGTGAGGCAGGTGTGTTCTGGGAACAATGGTATATGAGTCATGACATTAGTCTTCATCATGATACCCATTCACAAAATGGGGGAAAATTTGGTTATATAGGTAACCTGGCACTTCAGGTATCTTTATCCTTGATTTGGTCATGTTAAAGAAGTTATTTTGAAAATGTGTCTGTGTGAGAAAGAGAGAGAGAGATAGGCAGAGGGAAAGATAAAGAGTACACACCATTTTAAAAATAGAAACTCGTAAGAGTATCTTAACCCCCATGTGAATTAGGAGATACTTGGAACCTTAAAATCCCCTACAACATATTGTACCATTCTGCTATTAAACTAGTTGCATAGAATAATATTCTGTAAAAAACACTGCTGGAGGAATAAGATACAAGATACCTATTTTCATTACCATCAGACTCCACAGATATTTACTGATGGTACAGGAATCGTGATAAACTGAAATTTGGTTCCCAAAAGTCCCCAGAGAGATTTTTAGTTATTATTGATTCTCTGATCAATTCTCAATGACATTTTCTACCCCTGTCCACTCTGTTATAACTCAGGGTGTACCCCAATCCCGTGTCTTTAGCAGGACAGTCCTATTTCTCACTGCTCCACTGGCTTCTTGTTCCATGTTCTTTTTTTACTGCAAGCATATTCCAAGTACTTGTTCTTCACCTCCCGTCTTCAGTGCCTTTCTACAGTCAGTAGAAACATCTGTATGTCTTCATCCCTCATTCCGCCACGGTTGGATCCCCAGGCTTATGTACATCTTTCTCATTCCCACTGGCTCTCCAGTCAGAACTCCACTGTTAAGCTCTATTTTCAGTTTCTGTGCCTTCAACCGTCTATTGCTTCTGCCTTTGCACTCCTTTTCCAAATGCTGCCATGAAATGTTGGCTCTTCCTCTGTCTTTCCTATCTGCTACTTCGTTTTCCTTTGGACAGTAGGGAACTGATAGAACTCTATTCATGTAAATGTCATTGTAAATTTGAGAGCAAAGCCTCTGTTTGCTCTAGGACAACATTGCATGAGTTTAATTTCTTTGCTCAAAATTTGCACTTAAATCTAAATATAGGAGACAGAGGTGATGCACCCATGACTGATACTCAAGACCTGACTCTAGTCCAGGCAAACCTTTCTGTTCCTGCTGGATACATAGCACATCTGCTTCTACTTAGGAATTTCGGCTTTTTCTCTCCATGGCTGGTTAAACTTTATCTGATCATGTCTTGAATCCATCCAGTTTCTGCTAGATGAAACTAGACTTTTGGGGTGTTGCATGGATACAACCCCAGAATTCAGTACTGACATGAAACCTAATGATTATTGGAGTTACAGATGCACGTCTTGACACATCCCAGTAACAGCTGGGCAGGTTAATATCTTCACCCCTCAACAGAATGTTAATGTAATGTAACAACTTGGACAGAACTTATGTAGAAAAATGCTGCAATATCAATCTATGGAAATTATACAGTGTCAGATACTATTCAGTTTACTTATTGCACACTCGTATAAGATTTGAATCTAGAAGGTATCACTGGTTTATCTGGTGTCATATCTTGCTTAACACAGGCTGGATAATTTTATCTGCTACACTTAAATCGTTCTTTAGCTGAAGAAGGCCTACTCGTTATTCGATCTTGAATTTAAAATATCAGATAGTGGTGGATTTACTTCTGTCCTGCATAAGTTGTAAAGCTTTGCATAACTTCTGAAGTATTTCTAGAAATTGTAGCCAGCTTCAAGAGGGACTGAGCTAATATCTTCTTGTGAAAGTGGTATTCCATGTGAAAAGAAACTAGGTAGCACTGGGAAATACTCACTTTGCATTGGCTAATTATTGTACTAAATTTTCATGCTTTCGAAATACACAGTTTCTTGTAAGCTTCACAATATTGCCCTCTTCTTCCACAGCTTCTGGCTCTTTCACTCCACTGCACTTTGCTTTGTCATCTTGATGCCTTATTCTTTTCCTGGCAAGAAACTTGGAAGAGCACATGATCAATAAAAGAATCGGGGAAAAAAATGGCAGAGCAGCCTAAACTTTATAATGGAGTCTGTGGGGAATATTTTAAATGATAGAAAAGATATTGGATGTGGGGCAAGACAATAATGGTGGTTAGATTTATTAGAATAAATATGGGAGATTTGTCCTCAGTGTCCTGCGTTGCTTACATCTTCTCTCCATTCTTGTCTCTATGTGACAGTTCCTTATCAATAAAATAGGAATAACACTGCCTCAGATATTAAAGTAGTTGCTTCATAGATACAATAGAAAGAAGGAAAAAACTGATTATACTCAACCTAGTGTAGTAGTATGGCTCGTATGAGTCCTGTAATATGTGAGTAGTGTACTACTGATAGTATGTCTCACATGAGCAGTATGATTGATGGATCGTGAAGTTTTAAACCTAGGACAACCAAATTTTTGCAAACCTTCCTTTGTTTGCACAGTTCTAACCATTGCTTTATTATCTTCCCTCCTCTCAAGTGATACTCATGCTTTCATGGTTTATATTACCTTTTAGCTTCTCACAGCTACTCACTTCTGCTCATATGTCAACATGGCTCCTGTTCCTCCAGAATTCCCTCTGCCTTACTCTTTTATTTTAAATTTGCCCGTTACTAGCAGCAACTTCCATCTCCTTTGAATTGTGTGCCCCAAGTCAGTGTAGAAGGACTTTTGGGCTGCATGAAGGTAGTGAGGCATTGAGACTGCGTATACCAATGAGATGATGAATGGAAATATAGTACAAATATATAAATACTCTATGGAGAAGAAAGTATATAGATTTTTTTTGCCATCAGGAGTCTCTGAGTTGGGTGCAGTAGCTCTTTGATCTGAAGGACATGTTCTTAACTCAGTGTAGTGGGTTTCTGTGGCTGGGTTTTGGTAGCAGGGCGGGGGGGCGCTACAGGAAGAATTATTTGTGGAGTTAGGAAGAGCTTAGTTGTAACAGAGAGGAACTGAGCTGGACACTGACCATACCTGTACTCATTATGCTTTATAATGTCCTGTTTGTCCTCATAGTTGGGGTAGCCCAAGGCAAATGTGAGCTCTGTTAATACTACTTGTAATCACTGCTTTGTTTCTCAGGTTTGTGTATTTAGGGACATATACCATAGCTGTCTATGTTGAGATGTTCTAAAACTATTTCCAAATTAGTTCTATTATGGGAAGACCTATCTGTCTTCTGCAGAAAAATTATTCAAACAGCAGAATTCAACCACTGTGGAAGTGAGTTGAGTATCTTTTCTTTGCTGCAAGACCTGTATAAAATACCATGGCCAGATTCCAGCTCACGCAAAGGATAACGATGCAGGTGTATGTGCTGTCAAAGTTCACTGATTTTCCTACGAAGGCTTAAGACCAAAAGTTTGTAAAGCCCAGATCAATTACAGCCTTGACAGGCACCACCACCTCACTCAGCTTTGAGAACATTGAGCAGTTCCCGGTTCACACTGGTCTTAAATATTGACTAACATGGCATGATGAATAGCTCAGAGCATTTTGTAGAACAAAGGGTCTATCCATGCTCGGTCACACTGGACAACAAGGAAAAAGCAGCATTATCCCTTCCTTTTCGAGGAAGTTGGAATTTTGTAGATCCCAGCTGCTATGAGCTGGTGGTCAAGAAGATGAATTATCAGAAAAGTAAAAACCAAGACTAAGCTTTTCTCTAAAAAACATAAACACAAGATGTGTAAAATCAGTTTACTTCATATACAGTTCAGGAAGATGGGCCAAAGTTTCATGCTGGCTGTATTTCTTGACAAATCATGGCTTAAAATGTAGATGTGGACCAGGAATATGATCAGTGTAGAAGTGTCATGAATTTTACTGGAACTAGTAAATGCCATCCTCCAACTAGATTAGTGCAAATGTGTGTTAGTGTAGATGTGTGTTAAATGCTGAGACAAAAAAAGGACCTTTTGTGGTTGCTGGATTTCAGACATGACACAATGATGACATTCTTGAAATAGAGTCTAATTACTAGGGAAAGGGATTTTATTGTATTCAAATATAAATAATATCTTACATAATCTTTTTTGTGCTGACAAACGTTCCAGTTCATACTTTTACGTTTTTAATAAAAAACAGGGAAAATTTTCTGTTCCTCTGGTCTTAATCTGGCAAGTGATGTTTTTGAATTAAGAATGATGAGCCTGATTCACAACCTTACTTATGTGAGTAGTCCCTCAGTGACTACTCTATCAGTGCCAAGGATAGCTAGGATCAGAAAACTTTTTCCTTTCATTTCCAGAAAACTGAAAGACAGGAATCTATTTCCAATTCTCAGAAAAGCCTTAGGATGCTTGGGGCTTTATCCATCATAACTGAGTTTACACTCTCTAATGATGGGCAACATTCTTACCTGTTTTGTTTCTGTTTGAGTGATGCATAATGAGTACTTGAGCACAAACCAAGCTAAAATTGGGGAAAGTAAAATGGAATACACATTGATGCAAATAGAGTATTATCCTCAGTCAGAAGGCTTGTGTTCTACTGAAAGCATTTTTCATATACTACCCGCCTTTCTTCTTTTCCGTAACTGGGTGCCCAGGGAAGTAGTTGAGTCACCATTCCTGGAGGTATTTAAAAGATGTGTAGATAAGGGATTTAGGGACACGGTTTAGTGGTGGACTTGGCAGTGCTGCGCTAATACTGGACTCAGAGATCTTAAAGGTCTTTTCTAATCTAAGTGATTCTATGTACTTAGGTAAACCTTTCAACCTTTCAAATGTTCTTTTTTCAGCATGGTTTGGTGAGAAGTTTCTTGTACAACTGCAGTCGTGCACTGATTCTTGAGGTTTTAAAGGTAGAAGATGTTAACATCAGAAAATCAGCTTTTTGTTAACAAAATAAGCAACTTTGATTATGTTTTTGATACAGGATGTGTATAAGAGCATTTTACTACACCTATGCTTGCCAATTTAAATAAGGTCATGTGCCACTTAATTTTCATGGTTTTATTACTTAGAAACCTTTTTATTTTACAAGATACCTCTAAGAAATACATATTTTTGCATATTCAGTAGTAAAACTTGCTGCAAACTTTCAGTGAAACTCTACTAGTGGTTCCTAAGGATTATAAATGGTGGCTTTTTTTTTTTTAATGTTTTGAAAGAACATGACTTTTCAGTTTACAAAAGGAACACATTATATTCCAGCCAGATATGCATTGGGATGCACAAAGTTGCTTCCAATCACCATTTCTATGACATTTACCTGGTTTTAATAATTGGTAAGGAATATACTCATTGAATGACCAAGGAACAATAGTCCTGCAACAGCTGCGAGCAACTGGGAAAGACTACAGCTGAAACAGATTAGAGCAACCCCTAAACTGCTCCTAACTGTATGAAAGTTCTGCAGAAAAGATCCTGCACCAAAGTTGTGATCTTTATTCTCTTCTTCTACATAGTCAGGAATCTGTTTCTCTGTTTTATGCTTTTAGCCATTTACATTGAAACTTCAGACCATGTGTTTTGATTGGCAGCACAGATAGGTAAGGTATAATTTACCAGCAAAAATGCCTTTAGAAATTCAGGTCTTCTTTTCTTGGAAGAAGAATAGTGTTAGCTAACCCAGAAATCTAACATTCTGTTATAGCACACTTCTGGCACTGCTGTCATGCTTCCTTTCTCATAATCTTCCAAAATCCTGATAGTGTCTGGGATTTTGATCTACACACATGGCCCATTGTACATCTCTCTGATGTCAAATATTAAGTGTATCTAATCTTGATGAAAGATTTGCCCTATTTATCTCTTTTCCAGAGAGGCAAAAGACTCTGAAATTTTGGTGTGGTCATTAACATAAGAATGTTTTATGTTCATAAAAAATTCTATTATACTTGGAAGATCAGAGACTTCCAGAACTATATTGCTTTCAACTATGGTAAAAGGATTCTGACCTATTCATACTTCTCTTACTTAATGTTGACCGTTAAAGCATGATTAGAGAGAATTTTGATAGGAAATATATCTATTAAATAGTTACTTATATCTAGTTTTCCCTTCAGTTTCCTTTAGTTTTCAGTTTGGATCCACTTATCTTGATATCTTGAGGTCAGACTTCAAAGATGATTCACATTCTTTAAGACATGTATAGTATTGACTGGGATTTTATAAAGGGCCAGACTTCTAAGCTGCTTATATAGGAAATCTCATCTCTATTACTGAGGCTTATATATAAAAACTCCTGAAAATAACACTAGATACTTACTGCACTTTCAGATGTGAAATTACCTTCTAAGGGCCCATATTATACATCAAGCTATATTGAAATCCTGATGATTTCTTCACACACATCCAAACTGTTAAATTGTGAAACAATTATTCCAACTCTTCAGGCTGTCTACCCCTCTTCTGTCCTTCTTACACAGAATCACACAGGAATTCAGGTTGGAACAGATCTCTGAAGGTCATCTAGTTCTCCCTCTTTCTCAAAGCAGAGCCATCTTCAAAGGTAGATCCGGCTGCTTGGAGCTTCGTGCAGCTTTAAATGTCTCCAAGGACAGAGGTTCCAGGTTCCACAGACTCTTTCTGTACCCTGTCCCACCCTCGTTGTGATTTTTTGGGTATTGTTTTTATATGGCTAGCTAAAAATGCTGCTGTTCTACTGGTCTTTTGATGCAGATGTAGATGCTTCTCATATGTTCTTCTCTAACTCTTCTCTTTTTCCTCAGTGATCCTTTTCTACACTAATTCCTGACATCTCTTACACTTGCTGTCATTTTCTCCTGTTTTTCTCTTGACCATGTCTCTCTAGCGTCTTCCTTTTGTAATCCAAGAGTATATTAGTCTTTATTATTCCCAATCCTTAGAAAACCATCTGGACTATTTACCTCTCTGTTACTTGCCACTGTTGCTCCAAGACATGTTATTTGTGCATTCACATTCCGTTGTGTTCAAAGCATCTGATCTCTGGTGCTGTTGTAAACTCCTTCCAATTGGCTTCAGACCATCTTGTTAGCTGAAACCACTCTCACCAAATTTCCTAATGATTCTCTCTTAGCCAGCTCCTCCTCCTTTCACACTGTCAGTTTTGATCTCTTTAAATCTCATCATAGTTTGTATTGTTGGCTCCATTCTTTGCTTGCTTTTCCCCTAATCCTTAATCATTAATTTAATTTATCCTTTGAAGCTTCGTGATCTGACTTCTCTAAAATCCTAAGAATTTTTAGTTTTGATCCATGTCCCTTTCCTTTTACACATCACCTCTACGGTCCTATCCACAAATAAATGCAATGATGTCTGTGCTGCTGACACAGATTTATTTCTGTACTCCAGATATTATAATAACAGCTCAAGACAGGCATGATTAAAAAAGGGCTTCCCTCTTAGTCCCTCCTTACTGCTTGTTTTCTCAGTCCCCATCTTTTCTGCCAAGCCATTAATACAGATGTTACTTTTGACTCAGGCCTCTTCAGATTCTCCTATCAAGGTTATGTATAAATGTTTCAGATTTCTTTCTTCCCAAGACATCTAAGCTGTAGTTCTTAATCTCATAATAGTAAATCTGTTGAAGTTCTCTTATGATGTATCTACACTGTGTATTACAATATACATTCTAAGGACCTGGCATAATGTCCATGCAGTTTTTAGCTAGAAACCTTTGGCAATATAACAATAAAAATAATTATATGTGCAACTAACATATAAGAGTGGGTGAATTGTGGTTTAAGTATGTTTGAATATGGGGCAGTTTATATAAGAGATTGAGGTAAAAGGTGGAAAAGTTGCAGTAGGCAAACCCATCTCAGGAAATCCACTTCATAAGTCTTATCTTTCACCCTTGAGTTTTATTTTTAATGTCATCCTTGCCTTTCTGCTGCACTCAGCATGTAAAAATGTGTTAGTTTTTCCACCATTTCTGTTATCTTTGAATTTAGCTTGGTGTTACCGTACATAGTTGCACAACAAGGGAAAGTAGAGATAGATCCTTTGCTTTGGGTGTTTGTATTTTGACAGATACTTATCAATTCTGTAAACTTGGATTCAAGTTGCCATATTAAATTAGTGCTAAAAATTTGCTCTCCACCTAAGGCAAACAGGATCCTGGAAATCTGCATGCTGCTCACCTGGTGTGCTTGCTCTTTATCACAAGATTAAATATACTTATCAGGCTGAAAAATAAGCTTACCAAAGTCAACATTTATACCAGTAATATGGTAGAAAAGGCAAAATGTTTCCAAGCTCAGAAGTCAATGAAGTTGCTGAAACAGAAGTGCTCAGAACAAATTTGTGTCATGGTTTAAGCATATTGTGTTGATTGCTAGGACAGACAGTTGGCTGTGGGAAAGACAAGAGAGAGTAAGGGTAAAGAGGAGGGCCATGAATTTAGTCTCCAAACTGTTTTTATTTTGAAAAGGTTTTAATTTCAAAAAGCATCTGAGAATTGAGATGAGAACACAGTGAGAATAAAAAGTTAAACTCCCCTGACATAATTTTGAAGTCTTTTTATTTTTCTTAAAAATTCCGCCAAACATATGAGTAATGAGAAGGGCAGTATGACTTGAGTGATAGAACTATCATGAGCAAACCAAGAATGTTAAATAAATGAACATTTATTTAAGTTTTACAAGCCTCCAAATTACTTTTTTTTTATTTTTTCTATTTTAATTTTTATCCACTGACTTTTATTAAAACTCATCAGAGGTGTTTTATGGGACTTTCTGTTTTGGCCTTACTCTATGTGACCTTTAGTAGCCTTTTTTCTGTAAAAATGTTCTCTGGGTTTTCCTCCAATTTGAATGTTGTTCCATTATCTGACACTGAGGTTTTACAGCTTTATCTGTTTCAGAGTGAAGGTGATCAGTGGCTGTGCTGATCTGCAGATTATCTGGTGTATTACTGCAAAGCAGCAGAGACGAAATTCTGTTCTACTCTTAACAGAAATAGAAGTTGAAGCTTTCCATTAATAAAGTCTGTTTTCAAGACCTTACATGATCTTGAGAAAATATTTCAAATCTGTAGTGGAATTTATAACAATAATACCAGTGATGTAAGAAAATGCCCTGGTTGTGTGTATTTGCTTTTAAAATCACTTGCTGATACCTTTAGTCTGAGCATAAAGTAGTCTGTTGAAACTTGGAACAGTGGCATGCTGAAAAGCCTTCCTTCAGTGTGGCATGGCTGGGGCATGGGATTGCCATTAAGCATAAATGCAATCCACAGAGTTGATTTTGTCCTTCTGTCCTTTCTCATAAGCATAATACCTATCTTTTTGAAGAGGGAGTCATCTCTTTGCCTGTGCTCATAGCTCATACTGATTGCAGTTAAGGTCCACTGGTGCTATTGCAATATAAATCACTGTTCGGTAGTAAATGTAAATGCCCTTAAGCTTGTGGTATTTACTGCTTGCAGAGAAGATAGACTGTTAAGATGCTATTCCCAGGGCTTTTTTTTTTTTTTTCCCTCTTTGTTGAAGTCTAAAGAGTCACCCTAAAAGATAGGCAGGAGGAAGTGTTGTGATTTGACTGCTAGTCCACAGGATGCTGGTAACAATCATTGCATTCATTTCACATGGGCCACTGAACAGCTCTCAGACCTCAGCAGCTTCTAACTGTTCCTTCAGCTGGGTTTGATTTGAACCAATAACATAAAGGTGAACAGCCCTGTGGACCATTATCAATCCCCAGTCACACAGACCTCTTTTGCCTGTCGTCTTAAATTTGTGCTTCATCAATGAATGTGATTCTAGCACAAAGCATCCAGAACTTTTGATATAGACTACACAGACATTGTAAAGCACCTGGGGATACAAAGGGAGTTTCTCTTAATAATTCAGGCTGACTTTAATGCACCACATAAACTAGATTTTTTTATACATTTAGTGCTTAAAAGTCCCATTAGTTTCCCCCCTTATTCTCCTACATCTTAGTTTACTTTCCAATAATATTTTTGTACTGATGTGAAATTTTATGAGATCTGTAGAATTTTTACTTTAATTTATTTCACTATTTTTTTTTCCTAACAAAGAATAATAGGTAAAAAACAATGGGAAGGAAAATTAAGTTATATCCACTGTACTTTATTCATTCACATTGTCTCTGCTTGTGTGTACTCGTGTGTGTGTGTCCACATCCTTATTATCTTTTCTTGGAATAAATTTCTGGGGTGTATTACAAACTCTATACAGCAGTCCTAAAAGGAAGGACCAAACTAGCTTTACTTTTAAGTAACAGTGTAGGACCACATATATTCTCAATACGTAATTACTGCTATAATTTGGTAACCACACTGGTACTGTAATACTGTAACTGTCATAAAACCCAAATGGCATCTTTTGAAATCTGCTTATTGCCCTCTATATGCTTATTTAATACAAATTATTGAAAAACAGTTAGTTATTTGTATCTTTCAAAGCCCCAGACAGTAGTTACTATTCAAAATCTCTGTAACAAAGGAAACCCCAACACAATCAACCAACCAACCAAAAAAAAAAAAAAAAAACTACCAATAAAAAAAGGTATTATTACTCAAGAGGTTTCAAGCTTACATATCAATATCTATTCCTGTTTCTTGGAGGGGTGTATTCTTTACACATTTAGGAGCACATTTAAGTGTTTAATTCAATTAGGGGATAGTTTGTAGCTCTGCAGCATGGAAAACCATGTGAAATCCTGTGAAAATTGGCTCCTCATCCGGTCAGCTCATGCTGCAAAGAATTAGCTGAAATGAGAAGGCAATTGGGAGCACAACTTTTATGCAGCACTAAGCTGTAGGCACTGAGTTAGCCAATCAGGAGTTGTGCTGGCTACACAAAAGAATTCTTTTGCTACTGATGCACACACAAGGAAACGTAAATCTGTCTGCTCTTCCCACCTTAGTACTTAGAAGTCACACGTAATGGGGCAGAAACCAGTCTCTTTTTGGAAGGGAGCTGTCTTTGTAACACCCCATAAGGATAAGAAAATGGACCTGGAGTTCAGGTGGTTATGAGTCTTTAGACTGTGGTCACCTATTAGCTGATTACCTATTAGCAGTATTCACATGTCGTTTTCTAGGTCAGGTCTGTCACTGTCAGCACTTGTTTTCTTCTAACACTGCAATTCTTCTTTTTTAATCTACATAATGAGTGTATCATTTCTGCATAGTACTTAGATGGTGAATCCATCTTCCACATCAAGCTCAAGTACCAGCCTGCATGATGAAGCTCACTCTCTTTGCTGTCCAGACTGAGTGGATGTCAGCCAGGTCTGGCCCACCTCTCTTAGGGCTTTGTTAGCACAATCTTCTGCCTGAGCTAATTAAACCCTGACCAAATCTGCTTTGTGTTTTTCCAGGTTGGAGCATGGGCAAAAGAGCTAGGGTCTGTTACAGTCCTGGATGTGCACAGAGAAACTCAAAAGGAGGGCTGGGTGGCCAGACAAATTATTTTTGTAAAAAGAGGTTTGCAGCTCTTATTCTATAGATCCAAAATTGCATGAACTTCCACAGCTTCTATTTTATTGACCGGGGTTTCTGTTTTCCACCTCATTGTGCAGGGTCATGCTGAGCGCCTCACTCCACAGATTAGTGCCCTCTTTAGTCTCTGTGCTGGGAGATGTTCAGCTGGGGAGGCTCTCTAACTACTGCAGAGAGAGCAGGATGTGCCCCTGGATGTTTATAACACTCTTTTGAATTCCTCAGACAAAATGTAGAATATGCATACAAAGTATTGTTATTTCAGGGTTTTTCAGAAGAAATATTGAGTACCTGCAGGAAAATGAATTTTAACTGCAATCCTGTCATTGGATTCTGTCTCGACACAATCAAGGTGCAGGATCTGGACCACTATCAGAATCTATATTTGAACAGGGAGTTTAAAATCAGCTTTTTAAGAGGTCTGAAAATGTGTTTTTTCACTCCCCTGATCTGAATTTGGCACGAGCGTAATCCCTGGGGGCTGCCATTTCAGTGATAGTTACAACAGAAGACTTGGCCTAATGACCTGTATCAAAGCAAGAAAGACAGTGCTGCAGCCAGACACACAAAAAGCTGCTGCTGCCAGGAGACAGTAAGAACTGGGGATAGTTTCTAGAGCCACTCAGATGTGGGATTTGCCATCATCTCTGAGTTTTATTCTGATCAGGAGGTTTGTGTTATTTGAATACAAGAAGTGACAAAAAAAGGCACAATAAAAGTTCTAGAACTTGCGGGGAATTGTGAAAAGTCTAGTGCTGCTTCATGTCTTTTAGCTGCAGCTTTGATTTCCTTGATCTATCTTTTGATTTTCAGATTCCATATTAAAACATGTTAGTTGTAGGTAATTTAAAAAGAAATAATTGTCAGAGACTTAACCTTTGGTTGTTAAAAAATAAAGCAAGTTTCATTTCTAAAGTAGTTAGGGCAATATTTTCAGTGTTCAACCATCTGGATTTTTTGCTCTTTAGGCTCTAAGGCATTTTGGATTTTCCTCTTAAAGTGCTTCACTGGATGACCAGTGATACATATTTCTCTTAGCTGTAAGCTGTAGAGGAGAAAAGCAAATCCCTGTTATTTATACTAGCCTTGAATGAGATCAGAAGAAGTCAGAGAGGTTGCTTAGGGAATTCCCTGAGCGTGGCAGTCAGTCTGAGTTACACATCTGTTGTGCTAACCTGGAGTACATTTACTTTTCAGTTAATGTGTTACATATAGTTTATAAATTCTGGTATGTCACCAGTTCTCTAATGGCATTGATTATTCTCAGGCAAGGCATAGATGGCTATGGCTTTGTGATCATAACAGTGCTGAAGAGCAGGTTAATTTTTTGTTAAAATATGTAATTTCTATTGCTAGATTTGTCTTGTTATTTTTACAGAGCATTTGCCATACCTATGTTTTTACAGTGGATTCAGAAAGAGCAGAAACATTTTTAGCTTTCTAGTTTCATAAATATCATTGTTTTAGTACAATACCTTGTTTTGTACAACACAAATCTTCCATGTTGCAGTTATAATTTTATTCCAAAGTACTAAGAAGAATTGGTACATGACATTTAATCAGTTCAAGCACAAGTTTTTCAGTAGTTTTATTCATGCTTCGGTAGCTTGTCAGGTGTTTGTAGACAAACAAAAATTAATACTTTTTAGTTTTTTTAAATGTTGCTTTCTTCATTTGAAGACCACCTCAAAAACTCAAAAACTGGTTATACATGAAGAAGCTGTATGTGTTATTTCCATTTTTTTATAAGTGGTTTGAGAACAGTTTGCAATCTGCAGTGCTGTAAGATGTGGTCTGGAATAGGTGTCTGGATCACACTCCGCTCTTCATGAAAAGGACTACTTTTAGATTTTGCCCCACTTCCCTCCCAGCAATGTCTATAGGACAAAATCACAGCCTTTAATCTGTCCATGTGATGTGACATTCTAGATGTAGTCCTGCTGCATGGCTTGTGCTCACAGATCACTGCTATGTATTCAAAAGCAGAATTAGGAATTAGGTTTTCTTGTTGTGGTCTAAAGGAAGAGATTCATCCAGCAGGCCAAGCAGCATGTCATTTAATATTGATCAGCTTATTCTTAGTATTGTATTTCACTTTTCTTTCTTAAAGATTATGAACTTCAGCTCCTTCCTTTGCTATGGTTAAAAGTAGTAGAAATTAGTTGTCAGTTTGCTTCTGCATGCTCATGTCTTCCCTGGTCCTAAATCCCTCCGTCAGATCCACAGTATGGATTTCAGATAAGAGGCTTAAATGATGTATTGGCTGTAACGTGTCAGAGGGTATTCCCAGGATTCCGTCCCACCACGCTGTTTGCCACTGGACCTTAAACCATTAGTACAAAGGCCAATGCATCTTCCTAACTGGACATGTAGTTATAGGGGGGTGGGTTGATAACTGTTCCAGAATCCAAGTATCTTAGTTGAAAACCCTTTTATTGCTTTCTGCCCAGATTTCTCCACTCCTCTTTTATATACAGATTAATGGAAGTAGACTAACAAAGAGAAGGGGAAATCACCAACTGGGCTTGTTTGCTGTTTCATTGTTAGGTTGCTTGCAATTTAAATAAAATTTAAGGCTGTGAAGTAGGCCTGTCTACTGAGACTACTATGAAGGAAACCAAAGTGCCTTTCTTAATGCTGGTAACTTAATATACTACCTACGGGAACTCAGGATATTGGAGTTATTGAATGTAATTTCCCTTATTCTATGCATAAGCGGTTTGCTTAGAGTCTAATACTCTTATGAAAAAATTGTATTTTACTATATGCAGTGATCAAAGTAGTGTTCATGTACAGGAGGAATAAAAACAGAAAAGAAGATTTAATGACTCATATTGGAAGATGGAAATGGTATAGAATAAATAAAGCACCACCCCAGATACAGGGGTGGGCTTTGCTGGTTCATTGGTCATTTGTAAAACATCATTTTGACTTTGCAAAACAACCCAAACTTGTAGGCCAGATTAATGTGTAAACCACTCTAGCAACCACTCTTAGACACCGATTATTTTTGGTAATAATGCATTTCCATGCCTTAAAAACGGCTGTATTTTTTTTTAGTAAATCAAAATTTCTTCACACATTTGTTGTGTGATAGTTTTGCATTCTTTAAAAATAACAGCTATGGTAGTTACTATCACTTGACATGACATTTTCCATTCTCATGTTAAACTATAGTCCCTTTTACCTGTTAAAATCGCTTTGTCTCACTGCAGTAACCTGCAGGGGTTAGCTGGAGGAGTTAAGCCTTGTATAGGTTTTACAAGCAAGATGGAAGGCAGGGAGTGTTGCCACAGGATGTCACCTCTGCCCTGGCAGTGCCTGTGCCCAGCAGCCTGCCCAAAAGACCATTTTACCATGGGCATGCTGGGACCCAGGTGGTGCTCACAAAACCAATGCCCTCCCTAAACTGGGCATGAGGAGGGCTGAGAAGAGACAGTAGTAGTAACTGCTGGCAGTAGAAGCAGCTGCAAAGTGGCCAAAGCAGTGACCTTCATGTAGCTATTGCTGAGTGTTCACTGCCTGGAGCTGAACAACTCTTGTGCCCAGTCCTTCCTTCCCTCCTGCACAGACTCTTCGCATCAGCTTTGCTCCATGCCTGTGCTTACTTTTATTCTCTCTTCCTTGGTCTTCCTTTCATCTCTTTCAGTGTCTGATTTTTTTACCCTTTTTCCCATTTAGTTCATCTGTCCATACCCAGCCATCCATAAATGGACCCAGATGGTGATCACACTCAGTGCTCACCCCCTCAACTGCCTTTTGTCTGCTCTCCCTCTCCAGACTCTCAGCTTTCCTGGCAAGTGATGTGTGATGCTCTCCACTTGTGCAGTGCATGCACAATAATGCCACCATCCGGACTGCTCCACTGGTCTATGCTAATTAATAAGACAATTAAGCGTGTATTGTTTTCAAAGTTTCTATTAATTCATTGTGAAACTATTTCAGTGTTATGGAGTATACTCTTGCCCTTGAAAAGAGTGTGAAGATATACAAATGTTTTTTAATTTACTGCCATCGTTCACTACTTTTAATAATGTCCCAGTCACAGTCTGTCATTTCCATCTCCTCTCTGAATGAATGTGCCTATTACTCCCACAATCTAATAGGAATATTAACAGGCTTCTCATAATGTATTGCCCTTTCTGGGGCTATACATTTCTTCACTGTACTCTTCTTGAGATAAGAAGGGCAAAATTAAGCACAGTGTTCAAGTATGCAGTCTAGATCAATTAGCATTGCATATTTGCAGTCTATTTTTAATGTTGCTCAATATCCTGTTTGAATTTTTCTTAGCTTTACTGTGCAGAGGGTAGATGTTTCTCTGAGAATATATCATTCATATGATTTCCACTTAATCTGGGACAGGATGAATATTTGAGCCAATAACTCCTAAAATATGAAAGGAATTGGTAAAATACACCTGGGTACTGGGAAGGAGCACAAGAAACAGGGGAGAATTCTAAAAAGGACTAAAGAATTCTGAGCAGATTCTTGCCTGCAAGTGGGAATACGCAAGTTGGCTTTAGAAAGTAAGCAAACACTGTAAAATATGTAGAGAAGCATCTGTGTTTCTAAAGAAGAGGAATATTGGGATAGATGCTGGAAAAAAATGACAGAATTGAGAGAAATCAGAAAAGACAGGTGTGTTTGGCCTACTAGCCTTTTCTTCTTATTAGAATGCCTAATGTTCTTATGTTCATAACTTCTGCAATTCCCACTATCACAACAGCCCCACTTCGAGGAAGGCTGGTCATCCCTGTGGCCATCCCTTTAATGGATACTCTACTGGGAGTGACAGAGAGTGCTGCATCCAGCAAGCAGCCCCTTGTTCCCTTTGCTGCTGAGACTATAGGCCTGACTTCCATAGTACACCTGGTTTCACAGCTGTAAAGCTGCCAATATCAACGTGGTTGTCACAGTGACCTTTAAAATATGTGACCAAGAAACCAAATGGAAGAGAAAACAAGAATGAATTGCGGGGGTGATGTTAGAGGGAATGTTTTCTGGGTTTGAAGCTTATATATAATATATTCACTGCCTAGCCTTTTCCATGCCATATATTTATTATCACTATTACAGAAACGGTCTGTGTGAGGCAGAAGTAAATTTATATCTGAAAAATATTTCTTTTATCCAATGTGCCAAACCTTCCTTTCCCCCTTTAATTCCATTTCACCTGACAGCCCTTTTAAGGCATTTTTTCCAATGTATGTATCTTATTTTTCCTGAACTTCTTATTTTCTCAGATTTTTTTAGTAGTTTAATACTTTTATTTTGGTTTTATACCAATGAACAAATGAATAGTGTTGTAATTGTCTTGGGATTTGCTTTCTCATGGTTTCAGTTGAATGCATTTGTCATTCCTCCTCTAACTGTAAATGGTGAGTTCTTTGGAGCAGGTGTTTTTTCACTGAATATATGACATACTTAAGACTTATAGTAATCCATAGCATTATATATGCTTAGAGCAATGGGATTCTCATCCCTAATAAAATTCATAGGAGTTGCAAGAACAGTAGCAATATAATAAATAAAACCTAGGAATGGTAGTATTCATTTCTCTTTTTCCTGTTCATGAAATACAGATGTGAAATCTGGCAAACTTTTTCACAGAATTCTGTCTTCTGAGCTAAGTGGCTTCTGGTTTCCTAGGGCGGGTTGCAGCAGTGAGAACATGTATAACACATGTTGATTTTAGCTTTAATGATGTATTATTCTGTGTTATTTATTCATCCATAGCACGAGATATGATTGTCAGGAAGCAGTGCTTTCATTTGTTTGTAACCTAAACATCTGGAGCAAGGCTCACCTTTAGTGAGGAGGGAGTCAGAGAGCCCCTACTGGACATACATAAAACCACTGAACCTGGTGGGATGCACCCATGAGTGCTTAGGGAGCTGGTTGATGTCATTTTGGAGCCACTCTCGATGGCTGGGTCACAATGATTGGGATAGGTTCCTGAAAACTGGAAGAAAGCCAGCATCAGTCCTATCTGCAAGAAGGGCAAGAAGGAAGATCCAGGCAACTGCAGTTCCTCCGATTTTAAATGTCTTATTGGTTTGTCTTTGTTGCTTGTCTTTGCTTGCTGCTCTAACACCTGAGCACTTGCAGTAGCTGGGTAAGGTAAAATTTGGCATCAATTGCATTCCTGATGGAAAACTGAGGCACAAAAGAATAAGATTCACTACTTTTGGCTCATTAGTTTATAATCAGATTTTTCACAGCACTTATTGTTATGTGGAACTGGTTATGTCCAAAACCTTGTTTCTGTTGCCATCAGTAGGAGTGTCTGATCCTGTTGTTTCTGCCAGTCTGGTTGTACACTGCCCGGCTTGGAACCAGAGGTGAGGAACACAGCTGGCATCACCTGCACAATGTCTGGTTGGAATGACCTGACTGCCATGACACGAGAGCTCTGTGGCAGAGGCAGAGACAGCTGCAGAGTCTTCAGGCAGGGTTTGGCTGCCTTAACCTTTCTGTTGTGCCTCATTCTGCTCTAGTTCTGATATACCTAGAGGACGATAACCCACCGTTGCCATCAGTTGCTTCATATGCTTGCATGGTAGTAATTAGTGCAGTGGAACAAATGATTCCAGCTTGGCAGATAATGAGTCTTGGCAATGTGAGGCCATATGATCAAATTCTAGGGATTTTTGTTTGCTCAGAAAACCAGAAAATATTTAACTACAAAAAAAAACCTTTAGAAGAATGATCTTAGCTCTTTCATTTTCCAGTCTTTGTGGATTTGAATTTTTAAACTTAGTGAAAACTTAGTTTTTCATTCTGGTCATGGAAAAATCAAACCTAGTTCTTAAGAAAGTAACAACAGTAATCCAAAAACCTCCATTCTTTAGAAACTGTAACTATATTTTTTCTTTTCATATTCTTTGTAAACCTTACAATAGTAGCTTAGTACTTACTACATTAGTACATTACACATACTTACATAGTACATTTGAATGTAAGCATGCCAGTGTCATCCCTGTTCCTTAATTTATAATTCCTCTTCAAATAAATGTGTCTTGTCTATAATAATGTTTAATTTAGTGATAAATTATGACATATGGAGAAGGTCTTAAAATGGCATACCAAAGCCAACACGAAATCACTAATTGCTTGCCTCTTCCACTGGAAACTTACTTATTTATATCAAAGAAAGATCAGACCTTATTCAAATTCAAACCTTTTTTTCCTGAGATGAGAGAGCTTTACCTTGTTTAAATTGTCAACTACTCCCAACTTGGTCTTACATTATTATGCCATCCAAATTTTTCAGAGTTTTATATGTTGGTCATATCACTGACCAGAGCGAAACAATTGCACAGAATTATTTAGCAAATTGGTTCCAGAGTGTTTCAACTCCTGTTTGTTGAAGCAACACACTTCAAGGAGTGCTATATGTGCTATATGTCTATATGTATATATATAAATCTCAGAAAGTGGGGAAAATTGTTTGATGTGAATTGGTGTTTTTTAGATCTAAAGTCTGTTATTGCAGTTTTTTCTCTTTCCGTTTCTGTCTCTCTCTCCTGACTTTTTTATTTATCCAGTATCAGTGGTTAAAAAGAAGCAAAGAGTGAATACTACCCGTCAGTGAAGGACTGTGCAGTCTACCTGAGGAACAGAGAGGTGAAGAAATAGGTTAGATGGGTTGGGAGCTCCTTCAGCCTTTAAGTAATCTGCTGGGTTTGGGAGAAGCGCAATGGATGTGGTGAGTCAGTATGGAATAGCCCCGGCGAATCTGTACAGTGCTCTGCGAAGCCACGTTGTGTTCATGAGGATTGTGGTGGAAAGAGCCAAGGCAGGCAGAGAGAGGAAGTAATTACCCCTGAGATTTCATATATATATATATTTGTGTGTGTGGTTTTTTTACCAAAGGGACCCTTGGGAACAGGCGAGGTCTGTGGAGTAGCACTGGAAGAGGGAAACGCAAAGCACCCTGAAAGACTGGATGTTTGCTGGAATCAGCAAAGAGAAGCTGATAAAACAGCGGAATTTCTTGATGCTTGGAGAGCCAAATAATTTAATTGGTTGAGTTTATGTAAGAAGCCTTAACTGTGTGTAGTTGTGTACATGTGCCTGTGAGGGAGAGTGAAAGAAAGGTCATTTTGGCACGGGGTTCTGTGCGAGGAATAGAGCATGTAATTCCCACCTCTGTTATGTTTATTTGGGTCATTGTAAACTTGCTGTATCATGGTAGCAGCAGGGCTTCTGCATCTGAAAAGGAACCAGGTATTTCAAACAATATGAATGGAAAGCCAAACAAACCATCAAAGCATAAAAATGTACAAAATCAGAATGAGATCATCACAGCTACATACCAGTAGCAATGAGAAGAAAACCTCAGGAAGCCTGAATTAGCAACATGTAACTTGTGCATGTAAACAACAGGAGAGATCCTTTACATAAAAGGTATTTTTTTAAATGTATCAGTAACAATAAATAACAATACATGACACACTAGCAACAGTAAAACTGTAAGACTAATTCTCATTCCGCTCTATCTCTTCAGTTTTGATTTTGTCTTAACATTACAGAAAGGGTTTTATTTAAATTTTGATTTTTATTTTTCGTATCTGAAAGTGTAATTTTGCTAACCAATGGAGCTACCCTTCTGAGTTGGTATAATAGAGTGGGGAATTGTCCCTTGTGACACAGGGTTTTTTTCCTGAGAGAAAACATCAAAGATACTCAAAAGTTCAGGTTCAGCATAAAGCTACCTACTGTGCATCCTGGGGCTATGAGATATTTGCTTTCTGATCTACGTGTGGGAATGCCAGACAGACAGGTGCTGCTCACTCTTACATGATCTGAGCAGATTATATGACAGGCAACAAGTTAAGACAAGCAGGCTGTTGGGTGCACATTCGTTCATGAGCAGACTGTAATACTGAATTGTGCCATGCTGCTAATGACCGAAGCTAGTCTATATGAATGAAATTGGAGGAAAAAAAGGTTTAAAAAATAAGATAAAAAAAATCAGAGTACAGCAGATTCTGTTATTAGTGAGCAAATGTAAAATAGGTCTAACCCCGCTTAAGTTACTTTTAAAAGATTTTTACTTTTAAGATTATTGCCACATCTTCCATATGCCTCCTCACTCCCCAAAATACACACCCAACAGGTAGGGTGATTCTCTGGTTTCTACACATTTGCTGTAAATCTTTGGCTTCAATAAGGTGAGTCGTAGTGATGTCAGAAGAAAATGGGTTTCAATATCTATACAAAATAAATAAAAAGCACCCTGGCTCCCTGTCTGGCCCTGAGGACAGAGCACAGGGCATGGCTTGCATCCATATGGCTAAAGTTTCTCTTCACTGAAACATGTCAGCCTTGCCTGTATTGCATATTGGGAACCATCCCAGGCTTGCCTTACCCTCCAAACCATGCTGAGGTGTTGCCTGAAAGAGTGATAGTTCCCCTGACTCAAATCAGTGCCAAAGTGTGCACTGGCAATTAAATACTGTGGACAGTTGCATGCCATAGTGTCCTGGCCCTGTTCAGTTTACCAGACCATATCTGCAAAGGAAGCCTCTGGCACAATTAAACTGATAAGAGCTGTAACTCTGGATCGGATACCAATTAGCTGGATCTTTATATGACCAACCGTAGAGTGAAGGGAGTTGATGGTAATCCTTTCAGTCTAAATATCATAATAATAATAATAGTGGTGTTCTGGAATAAATACTATACCTCAAACACTGTAATGTTCAACTATGCCATATCTCCATACTCTATTAGAAAAGTACATATTCAGTGACAGTTTCATATCTTTATTGTTCTCGTTTCCTCACTTCCCATGACCTGTTCTCTTCCATAGAATTGCCACTACTGTTTATTAGTCAGTATTTCCTATGGTTGTATGAAGTAAGTTTAACCAGTTTCTCCAGCAAAAAAACAATGACAGCGCCTTTTTATTTTTTCAGTCTTTCCTTGCTTCCAAGACAGACATCTCTGGGCTTACATTGCAAACATACATAAGAAGGACTTCTCAACTGCTTTCATCCTTATTCCAAAGCTATGAGACACTAAGCAGCTCTAGCTAAGTAGAAACTTTCCACTTCAGCAGTCCATTGAGTGTGATAAAGTTGTAAGTCAATACATTCTTCATCAGAAAAAGAAGACAGACTATGGAACGTCATGGTTCAGAAAAAAATTTTCCAGCCTGAATAGCCAATACCTTTACTTTGCCTCTGGGAGTGCATATATTTTAGTGTAGCAAGGCATCTTTATGTTCAGCCTACACCACTGCAACAATCACATGTAGAGGACTTTCAGGTAAAAAAATAAATCAGAGTCTATGGGACACCTGCATTACTTTCAAACCTTATACCAGGAAGCAAAGATATGTCCAAAGCAGAATCTGTAGAACATGCTTTTTTGTTCTGATTTTTCTTTTGGAGGCTAAGTAGAAGTGGAAATTACATTGGAATGTATTGAGATTGGGGCAGGGAGAGGATGCAACCTGAGTATTGCATCTTCTCTTCTTTTTTTAAACTCTTAATAAGTAAAATAATCACTTATTCTGATTCCACACACATTTGCCCTCACATTTGGTGAAGGCAAATCTATTTGGATGCTGGTGCCAATGAAGCCTGTATTTGTGTGTCGTGTATCAGAATCACAGCAATGTGGAATTGAAGGCTTATCTGCCACTGGTGCTAAGAAGGAGGCTTTATATAGCATATAAGGCTTTTGCAAGCTACCTGAGAAACTGAACACATAGTTTTAGAGTTTGGAAAGAACAAAGATAATCTCCTTTGGAAATGATTTGTTAGAGTCTATTGCCACTAATAGAAAGCTTATGGGAAAACTTAAAAACCACAAGACTGATACCCCGTAGAAACAGAGAAAGAAAATTTAGTGTTAATATTCTTTTCACTACATGTTTTTTTAATAATTAAGCTTTGAAAATAATTTTTCTGTAAAAGGGTCGCCCTTGTAGGATCTTAACTTGACCTATTTGGAATCAAATCTCTGTGACTTAGTAAGAGAAAAATGAAATGAATTGCTGGTCCTAAATAATAAGCAAAAAATCCTTAGGGCCTTTTCTTCCCTCTGGGTATCTATTCTCAGCATTCTTAGTAGAAATTAGTGACATTAGTGATTAATAACTGACAATCTACTTAGAACAATGCTTTAAAACCTGCCACATTAGTTTCAGGCTTGAAATTCTTAAAATAGAAAGATTTCTGAAGTAATGTGTTCTCAGATCGAACACCTGCCTTTCACAGGACAGAAGGAGCTTTGCTGAACATTGAAAGATGCAAGTACTCTTAATCAATGATATAATATTTCTTCTGAAATATGGTGGAAATGGTCCCTGAACACCTTTATAAGAGGAATAAGGAATAATTGGATAATTTTGTTAAAAATACCTTTTTAATAATTGCAGTAGTTTAATGAACTCTGTTTTAGTTCCAAATGCATTTCTGCTAATGTTTGTTTAATATTACCTTCAAAGTGGTTTTGTGCTCTTCTTCCTTGCCCTGAGAAAGTTATTTTAAAGTTTAAATGGAAGTAGTTACACTGTTCGTGTTTAGGTTTAATTTGAAAATCTATTGCGTATTTGGCCATTTGAATGACTCCTTCAAGAAATTAAAGACTGTTCTTTGAGACTGCATTCACTGTCTGAGGGGAGATCCATATTTTATGTAGAAAACAGAGAAGTTAGCTTGATTATTTTTTACCTCACTTACAGCTTCCTAGCTTTACTGTGGTCTTCAGGCAGATTATTTCTGTATAAAAGCTGTAAGTTTTTAATTGCATGACCAAAAGATATTAAAATATTAAAAGCAAAAGAGAAGTATTCTTAGAAACTTCCCATTGTCTGTCAGTCAAGTTTTTTACAGTTTCTCATTTTTAAGAGGCAAGCAGAATTTACATGTCCATTAAAATTATAAAACAGGTGTTTCCCAAGCTTTGATCATTCGTAATTTCTGCCAGTCCTGTAATGTGGTTACTGAATTGTCTGATCTGGAGGGAGTGAAGGAAGCAAATTACTGCTAGTTTCCAAGACAATGGGGAGAGGAGGAATTCTTGCATGGAAGCACACTCTTTTTTCATACACTCTTCTCTCATCTTATAAGAGATATCTTCCTGTGTGACTATTCATGGAAAGATTTCTAAAATGCTTTCTTTGTTGTATTTGATGGCAGAAGGTGAGTGGGAAAGGGTGAGGCCCCAAAATCTTACTTTTAAATAAGAAATGCAGATGGAAATAATTGAGTGGAGAGAGGTATTGCTTAACTCTTTTTTTAGTTCTTTCCTTTTCCCTACATTTTGATTCATTGACTTTCTTTATTGATAATTTCTTCTAACTTTTTGTTGCTTATGATAGCCATTACCCTCTCCTGCTCTCCTAGCAGCAACTTACAGTAAGAACATACATACGATTTCCTTGGATGTAGCCAAGAATACACCTGCATGAATGGCATGGCCATTTTAAAATTGTCTACAATCCATTGTAACTTCAAATCAGATGGAGAGAATTTATCCCTAAGGGAAAAGCATTTTCCTGAGACTCTTTCCCATAAATTTTGGCCCATTTTTTAAAAGATCCGAGCAGTCATCATCTTTGACTGATTTACAAAAACCGAACAACTGTAGCTGTAGCTTTTGAGCTCTTCTTTACTTACTAGATGGGAGCTAAGCTCTCTTGAAAATCTGGCATCAAGATTATAACAAGGTTTTATAAAACATAAATTCCGAATTGCAATTGTTTAAGGATCTCTAGTTTCTGACTTCAAGAGTCATCTGTTAGTGTTTGAGACTGATATCTGTATTGGAGAATAGAAAGCTAGAAAAGGCCTTATATGAAGAGGAATTTCCACTGAATAAATCAGAACTAATATTAATTGCTTTTCCAGTTACAAGAACAATATTTCCTCAAAAAGACTTTTCTTTTAAACAGGGCTTCACGTTACTACTCCCCCACACCAAAAGAAATATTTGAAATGTTTCCAAAAAGAACAGGTGTATGCTAAAGGCTTCATACCATCAGCTTTCAGCATGTAAACTGTGTTCTCTCAATGAGACTAATCACATGATACCAGGCATAATAGTGATACTGGGACCCACTTGGGCTGGCAAAACTGAATAGAAATCAGACCGATCACTTGATTGGGACTTGTTCCAATTTTATTTGGATGAAAATCAACTTTCTCATAAGCATTCCCCTTCATTCTCTATCTATCCCTTCCAATCCTATTCTCTCTGAAAAAAAAAAAAAAGAGAGTAATAATCAAATCACTTATTTAATTACATTTTTAGGCATCCAAAAGAGATTTTTTGTAACTTTTTTTTTTTTCTCTTTTTCTTTTGGACAACCTCACTGGTGGAACTTGTAATAGAAGTGCTGCTTCATCTCTGTGCAGGACTGATTTCTTGTTGCCTGTTTTTACCGATGAGCCTAAGTTTGTAGGCTTCAGGACTTCTGATATCTTAAAACTGAGATATTCTGCTCTGTGTGAACTCAAGGATACTATGCTGGTGACTTTAGTCTAGGGGTTGGCCATACTGTCCTAAGCTCTAAAGGTCCTGGCTCGTCTGCTGTTGCCAACTTTATGCCTTCCACAGAGATGTCTGCATCTGTGTGTTGCGATATCTGTGTAACTGGAAGCATTCAGCAATCCAGCAGGATGAAAGCTGCAATATAAATGTAAATTATTCTTATTCTTCAGCAAATTAACCCAATATTAAAATACAAGGGGTTGTATTTGCAAAATACAATATGGGAGAGAGACTTATAAAACCCATTTCCAGTCCATATAGTCCATTAATGGGATTGTATATTTTGACCTAACAGACGAGTTTAAGAATTGCCTTATGCTATTGGTGCATGAGGCAAATATAAAATGTGGCATGAAAGTTGACATGATATATGAAACCTAGTGAGCTTGGAAAAGAGGTGTCCATGGACCTACCTTCCCACCTGCTACCCCAAATACTGCAGCTTTGACATCTTCTGCTATCTTGAAAGTAGTTCAAGAATAAGAGCATATCAAAAGTTGAAAGAGGCTGATAACCCAAACCTACAACAAAGCCTGCAATAGGAAGCAGAGGTGCAAACTTTATCTGTGTGTGTGACGAAGTTTTAGACAACAAGGAGGAAAAGAGCAAAATACACTTATTCTTGTGACAGCCTGAAGATGTTCTTCGTGGCAATGCTGTAATCCTGGTAACAGCAGCTTATGTTGTCCAAAATACTTTTTCATCCTCATGCTTTCTGACTTCTCTCTGTAATAATTTGCCATTAGCAGGTCCTAAAAAGGGAGTAAAAAAATTCAGCTGTCAACAAATACAAGTTCTGATTGCCAGTGTCTTCAGGAGTTTTTGACAATTTTGAATTATCAGAGGAAAAGAAGCTTTGCTTTGTGAGCTGATAAAATCCTGTTTGAATAAGCTTAGTCTTTGATGAAGAGTACTACTAAGCTCTTGTCTAGGCCCTGAGGGCCCCAACAGCCCTCGTAGCTCCGCCTGGCCTCTCCCTGGGCCCTCCCCCCACCAATGGGCCCAGCACTGTGGAGCCTGACCCCCAGGCAGTGTAGTACCTTGCTCCCATGGTGGGTGCTATGGAAACTACAGCCAACCTCCAGAGCCGGGTCATAGCCCTAAGGGCTTCTTAACACCCCCTGTGCCCACAACAACCTCTGCACCCTTCAGAGGTGACTGAGTGGGCTATGGGGACCTTTTGGTCAGATGTCCCTACCCTTTGCAACTCTTAGTTCACGGTGCTAACTGTAGACTGGTCACCCTGAAATGGGTGACCCTGGCCTTCTGAACACTGTCAGCACTGTGTTGAAGCATGGACTGTATCAGTACTAGAATCTAGTAAATTCTTAAATAAAGTAAAAAAATGCAAATGGCAAATAGGCATCATTCAGAAGCACTGCTATAAGAATGGTGACTGTACATACTGACTTGTAGCAATAATGTGCTGATTGTGTGTTTAAGTCACCAGACAGGTCTGAGTCTACTAACAGGCGAGGATGAATGACAGCTAACTGTGTTCCAAGAAGATGCAAAACCTTGAGAATAACCTATCTCTTTTGGGGTGCACCTCCATGCCTTAACACCTTGTCGTATTGGAGTTCCCAGTTTAGGATTAGGGGATGTAGATCACGTTTGAGGTGGACAGTCTCACTGTTGTTCATGTGCTTCAACCTCTCATGAATATGGAGTGGTAATGGACATGTTGCACTGTTCTGTTCAGGATGTTCTGTGCAGATCCAGATGTGTAGCTAAGCCTGAATGTTGTGTAGCACATCACAGAAAGAAGTGTGCTTGATGGGGATTGATTCCTCAGCCTTACCTGATAGCTGGTGTAGGAGGGATAAAACCGTAAGATGATGAAGGGCCTTGAGGGGAAGCCGTATGAAGAGTGGCTGAACTCACTTGATCTGTTCAGTTTGGAGAAGAGAGACTGAGAGGAGACCTCATTGCAGTCTACAACTTCCTTGTGAGGGGAAGAGGAGGGGCAGGCACTGATCTCTTCTCTGTGGTGACCAGTGACAGAACCCAAGAGAACGGCCTGAAGTTGTGTCAGGGGAGGTTTGGGTTGGATATTAGAAAAGGATTCTTCACTCAGAAGGTGGTTGGGCACTGGAATAGGTTCCCCCGGGAATTGGTCACAGCACCAAACCTGACAGAGTTCAAGAAGCGTTCGGATGATACTCTCAGGCACATGGTGTGACTCTTGGGGATAGTCCTGTGCAGAGCTAAGAGTTGAACTCAATGATCCTTGTGGGTCCCTTCCAACTTTACATATTCTATGATTCTGTGATTGCTAACTTCTCACTGTTCATGCAGGAGGGAAGAGACATCTTCCTTGTGCATGTTTGGGTTTATATGGGCCTAAGATAGTATGATATGGGCAAATCAGTGTGTCCCGCAGCAGAAGGACCCAAACTGGCCTGGAGCTGCCAGGACCATGTGGCAAAGCATAAGACTTGTTTGAGCATGAGCAAGTACTAGAAGTAGAAACGATGTGATTGGCACAACACTCCAGTGAGTGAGTCTTGCTGAGTGGCCATCCCAGTGCAGTGATAAAGCTTCCCCACCACAGCTGATACGTTTGGATGGTGCTGCGCACCTTTTGTTTACCAGATGTAGGCCATACTAGCAGAGGGTGTGCCAAGTTCAATGTACAAGGGAGTAGCAAAATGTATACTGTACTGCTTTTGGCTGCAATGGGGTCAGTTTTCTTCGTAACAGCTTGTATGGAGCTATATTTTGGGTTTGTGACCAAAACAGTGCTGTTAACGCGCTGGTGTTTTATCTGTAGCTGAGCAGTGCTTGCACAGCATGATGGCCTTCTCTGTTTCTCATGCTGCCTCACCAGCGAGTAAGCTGGAAGTGCACAAGGAGTTGGGAGGGGACACGGCGAGTATAGCTGATTAAAAGGATATCCCAGACCATATGGTGTCATGCTCAGCAATGAAATTTGAGAGGGAAGTTTGCCAGGGCTGCTGTTGCTTTGGGGGCTGGCTGCTCATTGATCTGGTGGTGAGCGGTTTGGTTTCTTTGCATCACCTGTTTTTCTTTTTTGTTGTTGTTGTTTATTTATTTATTTATTTATTTATTTATTTATTTATTTATAATTTATTTATTACACTCTCTTTATCTCAACCTACAAGTTCTCTAACTTTTACCCTTCCAATTCTCTCCACCATCCCTCTGGGAGAAGTGAGCAAGGGCTGTGTGGTGCTTATCTGCCTACCAGGGTTAACCCACAACAGATGCCTAGTGTAGTCTGTATCATTATATATTTAAACATCAAGATATTACTACAGAAATTTCTAAAGCATCTTTCTCTGTATTTCGAAAACATGTTTCCATATGTACTCTTCTTAAGAAGAACACCTACTCTCTAAGGAGATAGCTAATATTTACATATGTAACTGCAAACACTGTGTATACTCAAAATATTGAGAGTTAAGGGTCACTGTAGCCATGTAGATTACTCCATAATTAATCCATGCTGCCAGACTGTTAATTTTTCATGGTTGGGAAGAGACTTTTCTGAGCAGTATAACTTTATAATTGTGGATATTTGAATTTTGTCTTCCTTTATACCTTTTCACTTTTCCTGTCATGGAAAAGGGAGATAATAGTTGCCATCAGGTGACAAAAATTTTTCTGCAATAGTTGTATGTTTTTTGAAGGAGTAAAATAAGAATAGATAGTAAAAAAGAAATAGGTATAACCACTTATAAATTTGTTGTGTGTTTTCATTTGAATCCTCTAGGAGCATCATTACTTGTATTCTTCAGAACAAGTTGAAAGATTTCAGAATTTTAATTTCAGTTCATTACAAAAAAAAACCAAAAACCTTGGCTTTCAATATTTACCTATATCCTCTGAAAGCTCTGTTACTAACTCTGAAGTGCTCCTTTGTTACAAAGGAACAAGAAATTTCCCAGATTTTTGAAATTAGAGACTCTTCTGAGTATGAGCTGAAAGAAGTCTAGTCAGGCCATCCAGCATTTTCCTGAACTTGCCAGGACAGGGAAAAGAATGATGAATTTATATAGCACTTGTTCTGGGGCTGTAGCCAGCCTGTTACAGTTTTGAATAGCTTTGAATAGTTTTAAATGATGTTTGAGACCAAGGTGTGGTCCCATGTCAGAGAGACATGAATAAGATCCTGCTTTCTCAGCTGAATAGTGCATATTTTTATTAAAGAAAAGAGGAAAAAGTACAGCTTGATGAAAAAACATATAATTACTACTCTTCAAAATATCAGGAATATGTATGCCCTAACTGAGATTGGTGTCCTGTTGTGCCTTATGGGCGCAGAGCTGAAAAATGCTACCTGCACAAATATATTGCTATCTGAAGAATAAGATAGGAGGAAAACCAGGATAAAGGAAGTATTATTATTCCCTTACTATAAAGATAGATTAAATGAGGAGTCCTGTGTCATGCTGAAAGTTTACATATGGCCTGAGGTTGGTACTTGGGGGTCCCAGGTCTGCCTGCTGTCCTCACCACCACACAGCTCTGTCTCTGCTGGGGGACAGTGAGTGGTGACTGCAGCTTCCCCCCCACCATGCATGCCCTGTCACCTAACAGGCATGGCAATTTTGAACAGATGTGAAAACAGTAGAAAAGAGTAAGGTCTTCTATGTCTTACTTTATATTGTATGTATTTCTAGTGCACCTGTTACTTTAGCTTGGTGACCACTGTTGAGCAGTAAAGTGATTTTCTGCATTTATTGTTGAATATGGTTGACTTTTTCTGGAGTGTGAGGTTGTTAAATGAAGATTGAGCTGCTAAGAGAGACACTGTGTATTTTCATCTCTAAAATCCAACCATGGGTAACAGAAACTAAATTTTCTCTTCCAAAAGTGCTTACAAAGGTAACTCTCAAGTATTAACCAAGTGTGACTGAAGCATTGCTGACTGAATTTTTGGGAGCTTCCAACAGTAGTCCAGTAAGTGGATTCTATTGTGTTCAGCTCAGTTCAAATAGGCATAATTTACATTTCAGTAGTGTTAGCTATTTCAAAGCTGATTAATGTTCATTAGAAAAATGTGCCATGCTGTGGAGATCATGACAATCTACTGTGAGAGGCATTTTCCTGTAAGGTCCAAGGAGGCAAGTTGAATCTAGTCCAAGAGCCTTGTCAGAAGTCTGAGTGACATGGAGGAGGAGCCTGATGGTCCTGGGCAGGGAAAACCTCAATATCATTTAAATATCTGTATAATTTTCTATGAATTTCACTCTTGTTGCTCCAAGATAGCTGAACTCTTAGCCTTTCTGTGTCCCTGAGCGCACCAAATGTGTTGAGACAGTCATATCCTCTCTGCCCTTATTTTATATCAACCTATTTTGCATTAAACTAATATATTAATCTACTGCATATTACAGTTACTGAATAAAGAGGATATTAATCACAGGCCAGGCAAGGGCTGCAGAGAATGGCTGCCTATTTGGCACTGCCTGCCCTCTGTGTGCCAGCCCTCTGTTCCAGTTAAGCCTAACAGCCTCAACCACGAGTCTAAGTGGTGATCAGGGGACACTTCCAAACCCACCAGAACCATCTTGTGGTATTTTGAGTAGAAATGGAGCTTACAGGTGGAACTGAGGTGTTCTGCTGCTCCTCTCTAAAACATAGAAAGTTTTATGATGTTTTATGATGTTTTTTGTAAATTTAATTCTGAGACTTCAGTCCTCAGTTTTTAAATTTTTTTAATGGTCTTTTTTTAGAAAACCAGATCAGGTCAGGGTTAAAACTGACTTGGGGCTTTTTTTGGCTTAGGAAACTTCCATAAAATGGTGAATAAGGCACTAAGAGACCACATATGCATATCACATAATTTCTGTATTTGACTTCCCATATATTGTTTTGCCTTTAACAATGATTAAGGTAGGTTGAAGCCGAATTACTTTCTTAAATCAGTAGGACATTCTTCAAGAACTTAACACGCTGCTGACATAATCTTGGAAAAAGTGCCTTACATTGCCTATGGAAATCTTCTTGAGCAAGCTTCATTCTCTAGTGCTGTCACTCAATACCTGAAAACCCATGTGTCCAGGATAAAAGCTGGAAAACCATTTTATGTTGATGCAAGAAGGTGACTAAGGAGCTCCTGAATTTGTGTCTGAACAGCATTTTGCCGAGTTGTAGGCACAAAGGAGTAAAAACAAAATGAGAATGGTAGACTTGTGTGTTGGCTCTGTACCAACAGTAATTTCAGCCATGGTAAGCAATCATTTGAACCAAAGGAATCTTGTTACAAGCAAAAATGCTTCAGATTTGAAGGCATAGGAACAGAACCAAATCCTTGCTCTACTTAGAAATTAGCCTCTGCTGTTACATTAACAGGCCACATCTTAGCAGCAAACATGTTCCTTTATGGTTCTCATTTGTACACTATTGGTAAGATGGTCCAGCTGTACACCTAAGTATTTATCTCCAAGAAAATTGTATTGTGTCTGTAATGTGTTCAGATATGCTTGGATAGAAGATAAAACCATGCATTTGTGACATAAGAGCTCAATATAATGACATGCCAAGTCAGTATGATCTACTGCATTGTAAATGCTTTGTTTTCTGTATTCTTTGGGTTAATAGAATGCACTCAGATTGAAGATTTTTTAGAATCATAGAATCATCAAATATACATCAGCGGCATTTAGGGCTATGGGCTTAGTGTACTGTATTATAGATATCTTCATTTAGTCAGTGAATTCTAGCAGTCTCCAAAAACAGAGGTGTAATGTTTGGTGTAGTAGGTTGTTGAATGGTTGGCTTTATGTGTCAGCAGTAGTTTATAAAACATTCTCTTAAACAGTTTTAAAGCTACTGCTACTGTTTTTACTTAGAGGAACCATTTTAATGGAATGTCAATGGTTATAATGAGCAGTGCTTTTGTCAATACCAGGAAAAAGACTGAGAATTGAAAGCAGTGGCAATATAATTTAGAGTCATAATTATATGACTTGAGGTTATATGACTCAAGGTTATATGAGAAAACATGTTTTTATATGGTCTTTGTCTGTGATGTGAACAGAGACTAGTGGATTGATTACTTGCTACTTTAACATTTGTATGTATATTTACACTTATTAAAAGACTAAAAATCACAGCCATCTTTATTTCAGTATTCTACTTACACAGATGCAGGTGTCCAGACCACTGTCTCGTATGCACATACATAAATACTTAAGGAGTAGCTTTAATTACAACATGACACAGAAAAACTTTTTCTAGTGGCATCTCTAGTTTGATTAGAAAGCAGAAGCTTCTGCTTATAATTGCTTCTATTAAGATCTATACATTTTTCTCATTTAGTGCACCAAGAACTACTTGGGGATTGAAGCATGCCTTTTAAATAGGTTGTAAACTGCTTGTTCTTTTCCTTAAATTGACTTCTAACACTATTCGTTTATGAGGAAATGGGGTTTAGTTTTTTGGATTGTTTTGGTTCTCCATGAACATTTAAAACTTGGATAAGATTTCTATAGTAACCAAATTATATTTAATGCCATGTAAACAAAGTTGTAAAGAGTCGTACATTACACACAGCTCTGGTGGTAGCAACATAAAGTTAATATCAGTAAATGAGAGAATGGGAAACCAGTTGCCTCCTCTTTCTAGTGTGCAATCAGTGTAAGCGTCTCTGTGATGGGCAATTACCTTAACTGCCTGCCTAAAGCAGCAGCGAGTTGCATGATCACTCCGATGCCAAGATTATATCCTCCCCACTACTTGATGAAGAAATTCAGTCTGCACCGATTGCTATCATATAATTTCAGTTTACTGCTTTTAAATTTTTTAAGAAGCAAAAAAAGTACTAAGATAACCCAGTTAGAAAGCAATGGAAAAATTAATGTTTCAATCACTACAGAACTGCCCGGGCAAGAAGGCACCTTTAAAAGATCATCTGGTCCAACCTTTTGTGGGAAAGGAAGCCTCAATGAGATTATTTAGTGCCCTGTCAAATAACATGAAAACCAGTACCAGGAATTCAAATATTGAATACCTATTGCAGGTAGTGTACCATAGAGTGACTGTTTAGAATCAGACTGTAAAAGCTTTCTCCTTCTGCTGAAAAATCCCAGAGATTTTCATTTGCTTGCATTAATTTTATTTAACTGATTTGACATTGTTCTAGTTGAAATAGATAGAAAAAAATTAAATTGTGATACCTAAAATAATTTTTAATACAGGATATCTCCTTGTAGTTGTGGTATTTCTAGCAAAATGAAATCATGAGCATTCCTAATCCTTTGTTTCAGTCTGTGCTGTTTAGTAATGTGTGAGGGAAGAAAGCCAAATAAACAGCTGGCATGTTTTAGCGGTTACTACGAGCTTCTCTCTTGGCTGTCTCTGTCAAGTATGAGGGATTGCCTGGTGAATTTAAAGGCAGGGCTGAGTGCCACACATTCTCATCTTACACTTTGACTCTGCTGTTACACTGAGCAGTTCTGGCACAAAGGAACTCTACAAGCAGTGTGACTGCTCGTTGGTAGGAGAGAGTGAACCCTCTCCAGGGCCAAACACATACTGTGACACTGGTGCCTCATAAAGACTGTCACAAACCTTTGCAATTGTAGGGCCTCTTTTTCTGGCCATAGTCACTGAAGTCAATACATGCTAATGTGTACATGAGAAGAAAAGTAACATCCCTCTATATCGCAAAAAGACAAAGACATTATGCACTTTTTGGGTGATGATGAAGTAAATGTAAAATGGTTATCGGTCACGATAATGAACAACTGATGGTGGGGATGCAATATGAGGTGTTGCAGTGAAGAAGTTTGTTTCACTTTTGAGAATGACTTTTTCAACAGGGAAAAAATTAGACTTAGCTAATATTCATGAATTAGTATGCATTGTAATTGCAGTCAGCAGAACATTTGCACAGTGTAGCAATATGCAGAATGTTATTGATTATTTTCATTCTATCTTCCATAATTTCTATTTAAATGTTATCAGTTTCAGTCTGCAGAAATTGAGATCAATATTACTTTATTGCATCAATGTGGCTTTAAAAAAAAGCACATCACCAATGTTGAGTTAACACCAATGAATTGCACGTGATTCATTTTCATAATCCTTTTCCTATCTGAGAGTATTTTATCTCCCTTTATCCCTATTCTTCTGGCATAGTATCTCAACTCGTTGCATCTTCACTTCACTTGAGTAGCTAGTATTGAGTTACACAATGCTGTGAAATCAACTCTGCCATTTGAGAAGTGAGGTGCTACTCTGAATTGGTAATGATTTATGTTCATGCCACGTGTGTGAATACAAATTTACACAAATTGCTTAATTGAATCCAGTAAAAAGTAGATTTGTTCAGTGGGTGCTTACAGGTTTGTATCAAGGTTAGCATGAGGAGGTTCCACGTCTCACTGTGGTGTTTAGTTGATACAGTATAATCCCCACATTGAGCTATGAGGTTTAACAAAGCCCGAGTGTGACCTTTGGGGTGCTGAACTCTGTTTGGCTATGTGTCTGTTTTCATTTTTTATGGCAAACTTTTTCACATAGAATTTCATAGTTCTAGAAATTTGTTTTTATTTTAAAATATTGGTTATAATGCAGTGCAAAATGCTCTGATCCCTGATCTCAATTTTTTTCTTCCTCGTCCTTATGTCATTAATGTTTTCTTCTCTTTAGATAACTGCATGGTTTTTTGTATCTTGTTTATAGATCAATATAATAAGTATTATGTCCAGCAACTGTAAATTTTCTGTCCAGGCCCCCTATCTTTACTAATTTAGTTACACAGTTAAATATGGGGTTTTCTATATTTCTTTGTCAGATTCTGAGTCTGGTGTAAATGTCCATACCTTTATATATGTATTGTCTTCAGTTTGTGCTGAGTGAATCTTGGTTCAGTAACTTGCTAGTACATCAGCTTAATTGCAGTTACACTTCAGAATATTACAAAACAATGCATACATATAGATGCATACAATACCTTTCTATGTAAAGATTTTAAAGACACAGATAATCATTTTTAAGTGTGATAATTTAGTTGTCTAAAACCTCTCTTAGGTCTAAGTGTTAGATCCTTATTCACATGTCTATGTACACAAACTTAATCTAAGAAGTTATAGATTCATTTAGACATGCAGTGTGAAAATACTGACAGCACTGCCGGCAGTGCTCAGACTCTGGCTTATTTCAGAGCTGCCTGCTCTTTGTACCCTAATCCACACCATCCTAAAGTCTTTTACCTGTAAATCTCCTTTTATCCATACCTTAACCCCTAATGAAGTCGGTAAGTGTGATAATTCATCTGCCTTTTCTACTTACGGTAATAAATTTATTTCCCAACTTAATTAAAATGTACATATACAATATTTTTCTGAATGCTGGGATACAGGCCATCCAGTACTAGAATTGTGCATTTCTTTCCACTGACTGATTTCTTTTTACTTATTCTGGTGTCACTCTTCATTTCATTAATTTTTCATTTTCTGCCTCCAGGAAAGTTCTCTCTGATTCTGGCATGTTTCCCTCTTTCTCCCTAGTGAACATACTTGAGACAAAGAAATCTTTTAGCTTTGCAGCACTCTGTGCCTCATCTGTCAGCAACTCGCCTCCATCCATCACACCAAGAGACTCCCTCAAAATCTCCTGATCCTTATCTATTTGTAAAACCTCGTTTGTCCTTCTACCATTGACTAGAATTGTTTTAAAAAAATCTGGTTTACTGTGGTGCTTTTTGTTTCTACTCTTTTAACAGATGTCTCAATTATAGCAATAGTAGTATTTGACTACTGTTTGTAAGCACAATCTTGGGAGGAAAAAGAAAAAACATATAGTTAACAGCTGCAAAGTGCTTCAGGACTATATCCTCCTGTAGTTTTTACACGAAACATTCATTGACTTTTCTGAAGCAGCAGAAGGCTTGCCTTTTATTAAACAAAGAAACCAAAGTATACATAATGCACAGTTCACTATAATGGCAGCTCAACCCCTCTGAATTGCCTCAGAAACACTAAAGATCGCAGTTTAAACAGTTTCCACTGGTTTGCATCAGGTGAACTTATTGTTTGCCACAATCTTTGATGCAACCAGTGAAACCAAAAATGTTGTGTTAGGTGACCCAAGAGTTGCGTGAGGCTCAGAATCCCTATTGTGAATGTTTGTTAGTTACTAAAGATAACAAAAGGAAGAGATAGTTTGAATGTATCCTGACTGTGAACAGTGGCTAGTTTTGTTAAATTGTCTGCCTCTGCAAGAGTGTCCAATACCCTTTTGAACATGAATAATTTTTAGATTTCAGATGAAGAGACAAGACACACCATTGGATTTCAGGCTTATTCCAAAACTTCTTTGATATCGGCCAGCTCAATTTTGCTAGTACAGTCTGAAGTAGTGTACCAAGCAGTGCTTGGATGTCAGGGACAGGGCAGGTGCTCATATAGTTTGCATAATGGATGAACAATTTAGGATTAATGTGTAAATTGTCAGTATGAAATTAAAAAGTGTAGCCTTTATTTTCAGAAGGTTCTCATGAGTCATTTGAACGGGTTTCAGCAGAGCTCTTATACAGTTAGAGTTGTCATTCACTTCTCTTAAACAATTTCTGAGCTGAGCAGTCTTAGAGGAGACAACCTTTAAGTAATACTTAACTAATGTAATAAATTAATAAATTAATTACATCTGACTCTTTAATAAATATTGTCATTAATTTTCCTGTCAGTGGCATTTTGGTCTTGTCTTGTGTACAAAAAGTATCAGTGCCTACCATCAGCTGGGGTAGACAGGTACAGATAGAAATGCAGTCCTTGCTGTAAAGAACTAGGACTGTAGGTACTGTATGGCAGGTAAAAAGCACATGGATGGTGAAGTGCAAGCAATCTGGAAGATATTTGAGGTCCGTGTTACAGGCAGTGATCACACAGTTCACGCATAAGGGCTGCTTCCTAATCTTTGTCAAGGTTTTGCTGGAGCATCACCACAAATGAAAGACTTGAGGAGCAATCAGGGCTTTGCAAGTGTTAACAGGAAACAGTAATGTACGAAAGATAACTCAGGGGAAATGCCAGAGAGCATTAGAAAACTGAACAGTTGCATGATGAAGACTGGCATTTTGCTTCAGAACTTTTCTTTCCAGGCAAGAATAGTCTATATGGCACTGGCTACAGATTTCTCGTTGTCTTCTAAATCTTGCGTGTTGTCTTCTAAATTTTGCGTATCCAAATGCTCGTTATCACTGTTACATAATACTGTTTTGATTAACTGATACGTCATCAGCTTAGACTTGAATTTTTGCAATTCTAATCCGGATTTTTGCTCAAATCTCTTAGCTACCAACCCAGTTATATTCTCAGATAACCCAGTCTTTTGTTTAAGAATATATTGAGTTATATTGGAATATATTTCTAATATATACTATTGTACATTCTAATACATAAATATAATAAGTATAGTTAACCTCCACCTTCAAACCATCCTGACATTTTTTAAGCCTAAACTCATATTCAGAACATATCTACTGTCTCCAAAATGGACATTTCTAAAGACTTTCTATTTTCGTATATAGAATTATAGAGTCACAGGATAGTTACGGCTAAAAGGGACTTCTGAAGGTATAGTCCCAGCTACCTCATCAAAACAGGGTAAGCTAGAACAGGTTTCTCAGGGTTGAGAAACCTATGGCCCAGGTTTCTCAAGGTTGTATTCAGCTGGACTTTGAATGTCTCCATAGATGGAGATTCCACAACTCTCTGACCAATCTCTTCCAGTGTTTGGTCATAGTAAAAAAAGCCCCAACAATTCTAATGTTGAAATGGAATTTTCTGTATTCTGCCTATTGCTTGTTCCTATTGTCTTTTTTCCTGTTACTGGATATCACTGAAAAGAGTCTGGCTCCCTCTTTATTGCATGTCCCAGTCAGGCATTTATATACACTGATAAGATGCTCCTAAACTATCTGTTTCCCAGGATAAGCAATCCCAGCTCTCAGCCTCTCCTTGTATGAAAGATGCTTCAGATCCCTTCATCATTTCTGTGGACTTTCGCAAGACTTTATGTCCATACATTTCTTGTACTGAGGAGCCCAGAACTGGATACAGCACTCCTGGAGTGGCCTCACCAGTGCTGCGTAGAGGAGAAGGATCACTTCCAATAAGCTCCTGGCAGTGTTGTTGGCCTTTTTTGTCCCAAGTATGCATTGCTGACTTTGGGTCAACTTGTCCACAGGAGCCTTGGGTCTTTCTCTGCAAAGCAGCTTATCAGCCAGTCAGCTGCTTGACTTTTCTAGTGCCTTGGTGCAGGAATTTGCATTTCCCAGGTAATCAGGTCTTGCCTGGTCTCTCACTAACCTCATTTCTATAAAGTCTCTTACTTTCCCTTCCCAAGATTCCTGTTTCGCTTACAAAATCTTAAGTTTAGGATTATGTACTTTATGAAGACTTTGTCATGTGTAAATCAGATTCAGTGATGAGCTAATCCAAATTCTCGGGGTATTCAGATATAAATTTGATTTCTTACCTCAAATTATTTTGGTTTGGATTGCATAATTAAACAATGGTAAAATGTTTTCTGATTTATAGTCAGTCTCAGCCAAAGATTTTGCAATCCTTGCCCGTATCTGTGTTTATGGAAGACTAAGGACAGAATAGATTTGCACATACCCCTTCCTGACAGAGCATTTTTCAAGAATTCCTCACTGTCTGGCTATTTGTGTTTTCCTCTTGCATTTTCTGACTTTATTATTAATTTTCCACAAAATATTGAGCACCAACTCTTCTGTACCTTTCTTAACCTTTTAATGGACTTAATTAAAAAATCCCTTGAGGTTACCAGTACAAGACCACTTGGCATGACATGCACTTCCATGTTATCCTATGGCACTTGATGTTTTCATGCATGGTATCCTTCTTCAAAAATCCCATTGTCTAGGCAGAAAATTCCTGCCTGTCCTTTACAGTATTGCGGTATTGCTGAGTCAGGTTCGCTACTGCAGCAGCTGGTAACCTGGAGCATGTGGTACCTGGAGGACATACGGTCCTTCTGTGGTTGGAGAACTGTTAAACTCATGCAAAAAAGTTCCTTATGAAGTGACTTGTTTGCTTGGCCCAGTAGGGCTGGCAGTTGACAGTCAACTAATTTGGAATCAGGAAATTAACAGAAACACACAAGGTCAGGAAGGGAGACTTTTGCTTGGGACAGGGAAGCATTTGACATTCCAGGAAGGCCCCAGGAGGCTGACATTTAGCCTGTAGGTGGCAAAATGCCATGCTGGGAGAGACTTTTACTGGAGAACCATACCCTTCACTGGAAGACTGGAAGGCAGAAAGTTCTCTTGCTATGTGCAGATAATCGTACTTCTAGTAAAAGTACTGAATCACCAGTGTTCCTAGGGACACCACCCAGGAGCAGTAAGGCACCTCCCTCTGGTGTCAGGTAAACTGCAGTCCTGGACCAACAGTAAGACACTGCTGCCTGTCCTAGGTTTCCATCACCCACTTCCAGTCTGGTCTGCCCAGACACGAGATGACCTGTTCCTCACAACCTGAGACCACCATCACTTACTAGATATCCACTAGATCACAGCTAGATTTTCAGCTTAATTTTTTCTCCAGCTGCCCTCCATGATGTGGGTAAAGACACAGACTTCTTGGTATTTGCTCCAAGAGCCTACTCCAGCACTTTGGGAAAGACCTTAAAATGCTAGACAGTGAGAAAAAGCACAACTTAGACAATGAGAAGCAGCAGAACATTGCTGATCTTTCTGTGTCTTTTCAGTTTCAGGAACTGGGGAGAAGGCTATACTAAGAAAAGAAATATAAGGAATACAGTATTTGGGTGTTGATTGCACAATGCAAAAATGGGACAAAGATGGGATATACTCTCACAAACAAGCCTTTCCCCAACTTCACATTGTTGAAATTACTCTACAGCCTTTGTATAAGAAATTGGATAAATTATGTATTTTAAAATATTACTCCTTGTTAACAGTATGTCTGTATCTGGCAGTAAGTAATGTTTGTTTTCTTAAAAACATTTTACAAAAAACCCAGTAGGGCTATTTTCTGGACATAATGACATTTTAACTTTAAATTTCTTCATGTCTTCTCTCAGCCCAGAAGACAAATGCCATCACAGTATACCCTCATTCTGGGTCAAGCTCTTAGCTTCTGATATGTAAAACAGCATCCTCAGATGACACTGAAAGAGTGATTGGACCAAGACTATGTTTGCAGGATAGAGGAGAAGCATCTGGCATCAGAACCAGGGAGCATGTGGAGGGAGGAGAAATGCTGGAATGTGGCTGGGTGACATCCTCCAGTGAGGCACTTGAAGTTGGCGGGTGCTGGGGGCAACTGTCTCTTGCTCCATGCTAGGTGGTGAGCACAGCAGTGGTGCCTACTCACTGCTTTCGCAGGTTCAGAGCCATACTTTTAGCATGAATACTGGAGGAAGGCCAAACAGGAACAGATGGATAGGGAAAGATGTGTGTGAATATAGATGGTGGAGATGGCATAAGCCTTCATGCAGAGGAGCCCAGGGTACACTTAAATTGTATTTTATAAAACTTACTTTTTTAACAGTTGCATGGGCTGGGAATCTGTCCATTTCCACTGTAAAATGTGTCCTAACCCTTGTAGACAGATAGGAGAGAGTACAGGAGAGAACAGATTTAAGCGTTCAGTGTTGCTTCTTATTAGTTTATGAGGGGGGAAATTCAGCATGGGTTGGATGATCTTGTCCTGCCTTTTATGGTAAAACGTGGAGGAGTTTAAGCTTGAAGGACAGTTAGTAGAAAAAAGTGGGATATAATTGTTGGGAGAATAGGAGGAGAGATTTAGAAGGAATGGTGAGAGACATTTTCAGCTTTTAAGTAGGTAAATTAACAGTCATGATACCAGGTGGGATGTAGAGGAATGACCTGCCTGATATACCTACAGTTTGGATTTTCATCACTTTTGTTTCTGGGACTATGCCCATTTAAGTTGTACTAAAATTTGTCAATAGATAGGTTAGAGCCTTCCAAAGACTACAGTGAGGCAGAGGGTAAATGCTCACATGGAGCATGAATTGCACAGTAGGCCACTGTGAATTGTGTGGGTTCTGGAGATCAGAATCACACAGAATCACAGAATCAACCAGGCTGGGGAAAACCTCTGAGACCACTGAGTCCAACCTATGATCGAACACCACCATGTCAACTAGGCCATGGCATTAAGTGTCATGTCCAGTCTTTCCTTAAACACTTCCAGGGACAGTGGCTCCACCACCTCCCTGGGCAGCCCATTCCAATGTCCAATCACCCTTTCTGTGAAGAATGTCTTCCTAATGTCCAACCTGAACCTTCCCTGACGCAGCTTGGGATTTTGTCCTCATGTCCTATCACGAGCTGCCTTGGAGAAGAGGCTGGTTCCCACCTGGCTGCAACCTCCTTTCAGGAAGTTGTAGAGAGCAATAAGGTCTCCATGAGCCTCCTCCTCTCCAAGCTAGAGAACCCCAGCTCCCTCTGATGCTCCTCATAAGACTTCAGACCCTTCACCAGCTTCATTGCTCTTCTCTGGACCCGCTCCAGCACCTCAATGTCCTTCCTGAATTGAGGGGTCCAGAACTGAACACAAGATTTGAGGTACAGCCTAACCAGTGCCCAACACAGGGGAACAATCACTTCCCTGGTCCTGCTGGCCACACTATTTCTGATTTATAGTCAGTCACTGCTGGCTCGTGTTCAGCTGCTCTTGACCAGCACACCCAGGTCCTTTTCCACTGGGCAGCTTTCCAGCTGCTCTTCCCCAAGCCTGTAGTGCTGCATGGGGTTGTTTTGATCCAAGTGCAGGACCTGGCACTTGGCCTTATTGAACTCATACAATTGGCCTTGACCCATCGATCCAGCCTGTCCAGATCCCTCTGCAGGACCTTACTACCCTCCAACAGATCAGCAGTCCCACTCAACTGGGTGTTTTCTGTGAATTTGCTAATGGTACACTCAATCCCTGCATGCAGATCATCAGTAAAGATAATAAACAGGACTGGTCCCAACACTGATCCCTGGGGGACACCACTTGTGACCGGCCACCGACTGGATGCAGCAACGTTCACCACCACTCTCTGGGACTGGCCATCCATCCATTCTTAACCCAGGGAAGAGTGCACTTATCCAAGCCGTGAGCTGCAAGCTTTTCCAGGAGTATGCTGTGGGAGACTGGAACTGAGCCAGTCTTGTGGGGAGTGCTGGCAGGCCTTGTCCTGTCACCACCACCGGGTTTCAGCCATGTAGTACATTGGCTCCACAGTGCTCTGTGATGAATGTGGTGATGGGTTTGTCAGTCTCCAACTGCTTTGCCACAGGCCATCTTCCAGGGATTAAGACAACCTCGATCTCTGCTGGGATGGGGTCTAGAGGTACGTATGCCATCTCTTTAGTGTCACTACTAAATTTAACAGAGAACCAGGAAGTTGGTCTTTCATATTCTAGTTAGTGACTAATTTAAAGGACATTGTGAACTTGTAATGCAGATTGTGGATGACCGGTGCTGTTCAGAGACAGTGACCTAGCTTTGGTGGTGGTAAGTCTGTCCCTGACTAGGCTTCAGTGGTGCCTCTACCTCTTTCTTTCACATCGCAAATATCCAGTTGTCACACAGAAAAAGTCACAGGAAGCTGAAGGAGAGGACCAGACAGGGCTTTTTATGTAGGGTTCAGTAGTGATTCAGGGCTTTGATTGTGCAAAATAAAAGGGGGACGTGCACCAAGTACTACAGAGGCCTTTCTAAAGGATACAAGAGAGCTTTAGAGCATACAACAACTGCTGATGTTGCCTTATTCCTAGTCCTCAGATACCCTGAAGAAGCCTGAAACATAGACATGTGGAATATTGCTATCTGGGAAGCTGTCTTCATGCTGATGTAGCCAGGAAGGTCTCCCAGCTGAATGTGAGTCAGAAACAAGAGAAGTTCTTGTAATTGGGGTATGGCAAGGTTAAAAAAAACTTTGTACCATGAAAAAACTCTTAACATCTGGATCTTAATTCAAACTTATAAAAAACTCTTCTGCCATGAAAAAGCATCGCCAAAACACTAATACAGAAGGTGAGGTAATTATCTAGTCTGCCTCCACACGAGCATTTCCAATTGTTTGAAGCTGAGTGAGAAGGAAACACAAAAAGTTGTAAAGCAGCAGGTGCATTCTTCCCATGTGCTGAGATGCCCAGGCATGTCTTGTACTAGATCAGTTTTGCACATCAGTTATATGTTTGAGAAACACATGTTGCTTCTTTTATTTAAAAGTTTTTATGGTAAAAGACTAATATGTTTTCCACACTAGGACTAGAGAGTTGAGATCTGCTTTTCTGTAAAGTACATTGATAAATGCTATAAAATATTGTAGTTAACCTGCATTTTAAAGCTGTTCTTTGATGTATTATAATCTTGAGGGGATTTGTAATAGAGAAAAAGAAGAAAATACCCCTAGCCTGAACCTGGGATTAATTATACATGGGTGTACTTTGTTTCAGCATGAAAGTCCACTTACATACTTCCACGTGATTCAAGATAAGATGAGGGGCAGTCTGTATTGTTGCCCGAATTAAGATTTCTTTCTAAATTTAGCATCTTAGTTCTATAACAATACATACGCTTGTTTCTGTAGACGGTGAGAACAAAGGAATGTTGTTTTGCACTGACACCAAAACAATGTAGTAAGGGCAGTTATGCCTTCTGTTGCATGTTTAAAACTTGCTGCTTAAAACCTTATGGAAGGAAATGCATACTTCCAAAGCAAACAGACAATATCAGTGTCTTACCGTCACAAGAAAAACATAACCTTAAATATATTTTCATTATTACACCTTGCATTAGTGGGCTACTAAAAATACACTCCAAATATTTTGATTCTTCTTCACTAAATGGTAATGAAAAACTTTTTCTAAAATAACTGTAGAATCTAGTAGCTTACTTAATTTCACGTTTTCTTCTTTCTCAATGCTGATCAACAGTGAAAGTTTGTGTAATTCAGTATTTATAACTGAAAGCACATAATAGACTATGTTTAATAAACTGGTCCACAGAGTAAAACTGCGCTAACTTTTGTCTTAGGGACACAATTTACATCATCTTTCAGAACTACTGACAGACACATTGGGCTATTTGTATTTTAGTTTAGTTCTCAATTTATTATTGGCCTGTTAGCAGTATTTCATAACAACAGGTTATATTTCAACACAGTTCACATAAATATTACAAACAGCAAAAATGCAGGCTATGATTTTATTAGCGATAATAATAAGGGAAATGGCCTGCATGAAATAAGTACAAAGACCCCAAATAATTTATTATCCTGAACAATTAAACAACCCACATGTCCCTCAAAAAAAATAAAAGCATCAGACACAGAGAGGCAGAACAAGAGCGTTAGAATTTAACAGTGTGATGGTCAGAGGTTTGTTCTCTGCAAAGGTGATTAGACTTTCAGAACATACCAAATTAAACTCTGGAGTGATGCCAGTACTGCAGAGTCCTTAAGAGAGTTCAAAGATGTAGCCGGGCAGCCTTTACCTTTGCTGTGCTGTCTCCTCTTTAGATCTTGTTCTAGTGTTGTTAACTGCTTAATTACCAAGTGAAACACTGAGATCTAACCCAGGAATCATTTATAAAGCATATTATCTATCTGATATAGAATATCTGATTTTACTGAATAAAACAGTTTTATCTTCTATCCTTGAATGCTATGGTGGTAAGCAGACTAGGTATAAATATCTAGTCAGAGAAAAGCAATTATACTCACTGATTTTGTCTTTTCTGAAAGACATACTTGCAAGCTCTCTGTTCAAAAATAATTTCCAAAACTTTCAGTGTTAGCTTTAAAAAAATTCACCCCTGTCCCTGAACCTGAGAGATGTTAGTCTCCTTAAGACATAAGAAGGTTTCTTAAGGAGGGGAAGGTGAATGAAGTGAGAAAAATAGTAATCTGTTTTACAGTTGTTCACACGTGAATGCATGTTGTCTGCACATTGTTGTTTATTTATTTATAAGAGATACTGAACATCTATGGCCAAATGTTAGCTGTTAATGTTAGCACTCTATGCTAAAATATCCTTGAAGCACGTAAATTTAGGACAAGCAGATATAATAGAACGACAGATAATTTCTTCCACCCTGATCCTCCAAGGTTAATATGAGCAACTGATTTTTAAATGGAAAATGGTACCGATTACTCCAGTACATACTGTATACCTCACTTAAGCTTGAAATACTGGTATGCTTGTCAGTTTTTAGTCTGTTCGAAACTTGTGACTCTTCATTTAGATTTTATCTTAGAACTCAGTTTCATGGCTACTTGGGATGTTTAGCATTTGAAAGATCAGGTTAGAATGATTAATCTTAATTATGCACATCTCCTGTGAAATTATGCAAGTCTTGACCTATAATAGGGTTAGAGATGACAGGGGGGATTGAGGAGATTAAGTTTCCTTGCAAGGATAGATATGCATGCAGAGCTGAATCCAGATACTCAGCAGCAAAAGTCTCATGGTCCAATGCTGGAACAGCTTGACATGTCTAACACCCACTGAAATCAGTAGGATTAATAGATGCTCAATAAGGGCTATTGTCTTGTAATCGGTACAAGACTTGAAAACAGAAATATAAATCTTTGCGGATCAATTCTTTTCATTGTGTTTTAAACCTTATTACTTTTTTTTTCAAGTTTTGGCAAATGTGAACATGGTTAATTTACTACCATGAGCATTTCCTTTTAGCAGTCATATTAAAGGTGATTTGTAGGTAATTGCAGATTGGAGCCTTACAGTGTATTTTGTCTGTGTAAAATACTCAGAGGATTGAGTCCACCATATTGTTGTAAAAATTATCACAATATTTGCCATTTTTGGTACATGTCACAAATAATGGATTAAATTTCTGACATTTTCTTACCCTTGTCCCATTTTTTGTTACTGAAAACAGAATGTATTATTAGAGACAAACAGAGATGCCAGCCACTAAAAAGTGAATGTAATTCCTTCTTTGTCGCAGATTTTTGTAAGATGAAAACCTGGCCTATGGTTAACCCCCAATAATGGAAGAAAAATAATTAAATATTGCCTCAAAATAATTATGGTTATTGAAAATATAATCACCCCCATTCATTTTTTGGTAGCACTTTGGTAGTATTGCTTTATAATATGCTAAGGTAAATTTATGCATTTTGCAAATATGTATTTGTAAACAATAAACATAAGTGGTATTTTGGAGTACATCTGGTACATGTGTGAGATAAAGTTTAGAATATATGTAAATTGTGTAACATTATAGCTGGTAGGAAATTAGGCTCATTTTAAATTTAGTTTGCCTTTTAATGTCAGTCATATTTTAAAAAAATGCTGTCTAATGATAGTCATCTTTATTGTCAGCAGGGATTGAATTAGAGACTTAAAAAAAAAAGAGAGTGAGCATTTAGAATTTGAAATAGAAGAAAGTAAGACTGCAATCTGGTACCCCTTAAACATCAGTAGAAATGTTCCTTCTGACTTTGTTGAGAACTGGATCGTGAAAAAGAACGGGCATAGGCTGTGGCAAACTCATTTTTGTGGAACAGTCACGAAAAATGAGGCAGCTTCTGTGCTGCAAAGGGGATTCCAGTAGCAGTCTACTAAACAGAGAAGAGTGGTTAATCAGGTAAAGGAAGGAGAAATTGGAAGACTTAAAAGAACAAAAAGTGTACTTTAAAGGAAGCAAAGATGTACTGAGAAGGAAGAAGGAAAAGGAATTAAAAGCTTACTAGGAGAAAATGTTGAAATACATTATACAAAAGGGAAAGGATGAGAGAGTGGTCACACATGATGTGCAGTGTAAAGGAGGATACTTGGAAGGGAGATGACTAGTAGGGATTAAACAAGAAGGGACTGTAGAAAGTGGAAAATCAGCAATGACGATGTCCTTCCCTGCCAGTAGCAGCAGCTCAGGAGCCTTGATTTCCAGAACAGATGAGTGAAATCACGAGCTTTGGCAAGAGGTGTACAAATCACCTCATGAAAGGTAGGAGAGGAAATCTGGGACATGCTGAGCTGTGGAGGTAGGTAGGGAATTGAAAAGAGGATTTAATACTGTAAAAATGGCTGTTGCTGTTATGTTTTTAAATGTGTGAAATTTTAAGTGTTTTTTTCTGACAAACTAGCAAAAATCATGTGCTCATTTGGGATCTCCATTTCCTCAGCTTGTTAAAAAACTAGAGAGAACATGGACCAGAAATACTCTGTAGGCTAAATTCCTGAACTTCAACCTTATTTGTAACTCCACTAGCTTTTCCAGGCATTATACATGACATATCTGTGTACTTACGAACCAAAATACTAACTGCTACTGACACAAATGCCAAAATTTATCCTTGGTGTGTCTACAGTGAGTGCTACCAGAGATGAATTTCCCCTTGTGTTCTTAACTCAGGCATTCAGTGTGAAATTCAATTTTTCCTGACATTACTAGCTCTGCTGTTCTGCTAGAACTGGCTGATACTACAGGCCCCAGAGGTCGTATTCCCAATTTATTTCTATGACCATTGAAGTCTGTGTCAAGACTTGTGGATAAGGATTAAATCTAATCTTTCGAGTGCATTATTTCAAGTTTCATAACTAAAGAAATGTTGAAAAAAAGGAAAGACTTGGTAATCTCAATTAAGAGCAACTAGGAGATAGGACCACCACCCCCACCACACGTCAGTAGAAATGAATAGTGAATTAGGTAGTGAGAGTTGTCCTGGGCACTGCTAACTAGAGCTTTAGCTCTGAATGGCACCACCTTTCCATAATGTGTGAGATACACAGAAGTGATGTGAGGTGAAAGGGAAATCAAAAATTGCTGAATTTGGTTTCAACTTCTAAATGACAAAAGATGGTTAAAAAAAACCCCAACAATTTATTTCCTTGCAAAGGTCTTAATCATGCAGCGAACTCATGCACAGCTTAGACTGCCTTCTATCGAAACACCAGGGGCTGGAGGCAGTCTATTAACTGCAGGCTGTTATATTCTCTCTTTCACTATCTATTTAAAATACAATACAAATTTTCCAACCTTATCTTCAAAGGCTTCATTTTGTATGGATAAAACAAGGTCCAGAGTCAAGAACTGCTGAGAGTCCTCTGCCTCTGTTCTCTTCCCAGGTTTTCTCATAGTGAGGCTCAGACACCTATTCAAATACAAATAAAAATTCAAATATCACTGTATGGAGTAGGAAGGTAGTTATAAGGATTATCCAGTCTCACTGAGTTTACTAAAAACATATGCTAACATCAGGTGCCTCTTGTGGTCTTGATTACAGTGGTCAGAGTGACTCAAGCTGATTAGAAGGTGGCTGATGAGTAATGCTGATGGAAGAGTAAGTTTTGTGTCTTTCTGGAATTGCCTCTGTATCAGAATCACTTTTCTCAAAACAAGTATGTAAAAGAAATTTCTGTCAAATGAATTATCAGTGTTATATTATTTTCCACTTAAAAAAGAATATTTATACCTTGAGGCATTTTGTTTGGAAACACTACAGTACTGTGCTGTGTCCATGTGCACCACCATTGTCTCAGAGAAGTCAAAGTTCAGGAATTTCATGACACATTTTGCTCTAGGGAGCAGTGTCCTTGTCTGGACTATATCTTCCGTTGTGCCTTGCGGTTGTGGTAGTCCTGTGATGCCTTAAAGGTATTGATCTAGATGATAGAATAATATGGATGGGTTTTGGTTTACTGAACCCAAAACAAAAATAAATGGTGTTGATATCCACAACACTGGTAAATGTTATGAAGATCACAGTGCTTTACTTTTGAGGTTCTTCTGTGTCTTACTGTGAAATATTGATTAAAGTCATGCTTGTGGTTGACATGAGAGTTTCATGATGATTTTAGCATGTGTGACTTAGGTTTCTCTTCCTAATCTGGCTTCCTGATCCCACAAACACTGCCCTCTGACTTCTGAGATATGTTGGGTTTCCTTTAGAAGGTAAGGTTGAATTTCATAATTACTGCTACATTAGTTGCATTGTATTAAACTGAAACATAATATAGTAAATTCTGACGTCCATAATCAGATTGACAAAGCAGATAGACAAGTGAACATTCATCCGTTAAAAGAGGTGGTGGAAGATTTGTCTGACGAGATCAATTGGGAGGATAAACTTACTAGAATGGTTAAGGTGATGTTATGAAATGTTATAAAATCTTATTTGTATTACTAATATGGGGAGAAAGGAGTGAACAGATTCCTAAAGTATGAATTTAGACTGATAAAACAAAACAATATAAGAGTAGACTTGTAGTTTTTTCTGAACAGATTTAGCCAAACAAGGAAAAACTCAAGGTCTCAAAGTGCAGTTCGGAAAATGATGATTAAAGAAGGCCTATATAAGCACTAGAAGTGTTTCAGAAATGAAAAATATTGTATAAATATCATTTTATCTGAAATAAAGTGTAACTACTTTTAGCATGTCGTTTTAATAAGGTTTCAGCTTAGTCTAACCATTGAGGGAAAAGTGATGGGTGAAGAGCACATGCAAAAACACCTCTTAAGTATGTAAATAAAATAATAATTGCATTTCATACATTAAAGAGTAAATACAAGGGAATTAGAGAAAGAATGAGAGAAAAATGCAGACGAGGCTTGTGGTAAATCTGCAAGTATCATATGGTAGAATCTTGGTCAAAACCAAACAGATCTCATTCAAACAGGAAATTTAAAAAAAAAAAAAAAAGTGAACCAGAGCACTTGTTTCTGTGAAACACACTTGCCAGAACTGAGAGCATGGTCTTGTGTACTAAGGGTTACATTGGTTCCAGAAATAAAAAAGTTGTTCTTAATGAAGACTATCACACAATCGTATCATATGGGTGTAAATCCCTACTTGTAGCTATGCCAATATAGCAAAGAGGACTTTTCTTGATAAAGAAATTGAGTATGTGGTGTTGAAAGATATCAGTTTATTATCCGTTATTTAGTTAAGAAGAATATTTACAGTCATAACAGTCAAGGCCAACACCAACAAAGAAGAAGTATCTTTGTAATCTTAAATCTCTGTAAATTATTGTTTCCTGACTTATATTGACATTACCCAAGGGTCACAAATCTCCTTCTGGCAACTTCAGGAAGCACATTTTGGAATTGGTAGACCCTTTTATTAATATGGTTATTCTTTTTCAACAGTGACTTCTGACTATAGAAGTTACTGTCTATATACAGAGGTGCATTTCTGTACTTCAGCTGGCTATACAAAAATACACAGTCGGAATAATCTGTTCAGATGTATAAGTTTCATAGACTGTGTTGAGATATACAGTGAATGAAAAATTAATAATTAAATGGATGTAAACATATGCAGCGATAGATGTTTTTGTGTAAGTTAAATGCACCTCTAAAGTGACAAATGTAAATGGGATTTTCACTCCTATCACAAGGAGGAATCCAAGCAGCAAAGCATGTAATTCTATCGTCAATATTTTCCCATGCACATGAAATTTCCTCCACCTCATAGAAGAAGTATATATAATTGAATACAATAAGATAGAATCTATGTAACATGTCTAACTGTTGAGACTTGTGAAGACTAAACATGCCACTGTGAGATTAATTTCTGGAGAGAATTTGTGTCAAGTATCCAGACAGTAGCAAAATTATATTTGGGGACAGTGTTAGTGGTAAAAATGCATATGCTGAAGGCCTAGATGTACTTTATCATAATGAATCATTAAGTTTGTATAAAGTATATCTAAATTTTGTTTGGAAAAAGTACTGCAAGTTCTAAGAGAAAAGAATCTTACTATTTTCCGTTGATCTAGAATTTGTCCCAGAAGTTTGGAAGCAGATAAGCAGTCTCTTGTTCTTGAGGACAACAGACCAAGCCTAAATCTTGTTTTACTACTGCTCTGCTATACTATACCCATGTTTTCATGGAATGAAGGGATTAATTGTAATATACATGATTTGCTACTAAAACCACTGGAAAGACTTCATTGCTTCTGAGATGATGAAACACTTATGGTGAACGTGTATCTCAATGGGATCCATTCCTATTTGGAACATTTCAAAAACTTATTGGAAACTATCTGTAGCACATAGCATAGGGAGCCTCCTATTTTGTGTCCCTCTGTTCAGAGTATGCAGTAACCACTGCTTATACTAATTATGTGATCTTATCCTTATCCTAGACCTGTCAGTTATGAGACCCATGCAAACCCTTCCTCAGAGGGATAGGGTGGAGAAAGCATGCTCCCAGCTGTGCTTTGAATTGGACACTTTACAGCTCTGCTGGGTGCTTACAAAGGGCATGGAGGGAACAGCTGCTGTCCTTGGTTCATAGTCAGAAACTCCAGACTGTAATTATAGACCTCAGCAAGATAGATGAACTTGGCAGCAAGAATTACTGTTTGCCTTTTCATTAGGGCTAAGCAGTCTGGAAGAAACTGATGCAATTGTTCCCTCTATGTGTCTTACTATGATCTGACTTCTTTCCACATTGGGGATGATGGGAGAGCAACAGTACAGCTGTGACAGGTCAGTTAGGATGACATTCACCGAGCCATCATGATGTTGTCAGGCCATCTCAAACATATCTTCCTGAGAAGCACTGTTTACTTACAGTAGGGCAAATTCTGTTTTGTGAAAGAATGAAAATTTTTGGCTCTTATTATAGTGAAGATGGATGTAAACTTGAAACATCAAAAGCTAATCAAAACAAGGAATTCATTCATCACTTCCCGTGGGCAGGCAGGTGTTCAGCCATCTTCAGGGAAGCAGGGCTCCATCATGCATAACTGGTACTTGGGAAGATAGTCACCATAACTCTGAATGTTCTCCCTCCCTCCCTCTTTCACCCATCTGTTATTGCTGAGCATGACGTCATATGATGTGAGATATCCCTTTGGTCAACTGGGATCAGCTGTCTGGGCTGTGTTGTCTCAGCCTTTTGCTCACCCCCGGCCTGCTCGCTGCTCAGCAGTAACTAAACCACCCCTGCATTATCAGCACTGCTTTGGTCACAAATCCAAATCACAGCCCCATAAGAACTGCTATGAAGAAAATTAATATAATCTTAGTCAAAACCAGAAAAGCCAAGAAAATCAAGGTATAGATATTAGTTCTGTATAGGTACTGATTCTACTTCTCTCGTTATCTGAATTAAAATACATTTGTAGCTGGTCTTTTGAAACAAGATGAGTCTAACATAATGAAAATGTAAAATACTTACTAATGGTCTTTTATACCTTTCTCAGACAAAAGTACAAAAGGACAGCCAGTGCGTTTAAAACTGATAATCCTAATTGAGACAAAAAAAATACAAACAGCAAAAAGCAAGAAGAGAATTAATTTTCTTAAAACCTCTCCTTGGCAAGTCAAATATTCTGCTGGCAGGTGGCAGTTGGACTTTCCTCATCTGACCCCATTTTCTCATATTGAAAAAAAATAAAGATACTGCCTTCATTTGCAGTGTTCTTTGGTTTGTGAAAATGTTCCTTGCTTATATACAGACTTAATCTTACTGACACAAATTTCAAGTCTAGGACTAAGACCATTTAACGAGTCAGATTATCTATGTTGATGCTAATGGATCCACTAGTCAAAGTAGGTACATCTTTTTATTATCTCCTGCTTATCAGCTCTCTGGTAGCTGGCTGACCAAAGTGAGCTGTATTTAATACTGCACTTCTGGACCGACTTTGTCAAATAAGCTTCCAGATCACTGAGTGAGTAGCATTGTATCAGTTGGAACTCAGGTGCAGTGCAGGTGAAGTCAAGGGACAATGGCAAATATTCAGCACTGTTAAGTGAAGACACTTACTAGGGTATATAATTACTGGGTTTAGGGCACATAAATGAAACTATTGTACTTTTAAAATCTTGTCATTACTGTTCTATAGTCACTCTGACCCCTTTACCAATCTGTGGTGCTGTTGCAGTAAATGACATTACATACAGACTTTTAACTACTTATTGTCTTTTAGTATTCTACCCAAGAAGTTGTCATCCCAAGCATCTATGATAACGGCCAGCAGTTGTCCTGGCAGGTCTTTTGAGTTCATTTCAATGGCAAAGATGGCCTCTGGAATTAAGAGTATGCAGTAGGACTTTACGTACTAAGTTCAGCAGCTGGGCCTGGAAAGATTTGTCTGTCAAATTACTATTACGTTCCATGGACACTAAAGTGTGAGCAACAGCAGAAAACTTTCTACAGGAGCCTGGGCACTCCCAGGTTCCAGCTGGGCACAGTTCAATCAGGGACATTATGCACAACAGACAGCTTTGGTGCCCAGAATAAAAATAATTTAATTTGATATGATTTAGTACAATAGTGCTGAATAAAAACTTTTATGAGAGGATAAGACACATGAAAATGAGCATGGCAAATATTTTAGAGTATTTAAAAAATATGAATAATCATGTAGAGTCACTTTACCTGCCTGTCATGTCTAGAGAAAAGCAAAGAAAGAGACCTGCAAAAAGTATGTAGGTGAGCATCCTACTGGATTTCTTTTTTGCAGGTGAAATGGTGTTTGAATGGGTAGTAGGCAAGATATAAGCTTTTTAGCATGAACACGGTAACAAGAAGTTTTATTTTTCCATATTTTGATGACCAGTAAAGAATCACCTTGTAATGCTTGTCTGATGGCTCTAGATATATCCTGAGGAAGTATGTTTTACAAAACTTTCTCAGTAAGGAACGTATTAATGTCTTTTATACTAAAAGCTGTATGTTAGATGTTTAATTTATGGGGAAACTGAGGCATATAAAGATAAGTTCGTCGATAGCAACCCAAGAACTCATCTGCAAGAATAAGATGAGAACTTCCTCCGCCTGAATCTCTGTGCTCTGCTCACTGTGTCACACTGCTCTTCTTTCTTCACAGAAGCACTTTGTCAATTCTGATTATTCTGTTCTTCCTTGACCCTCTCCCATGCAGGAGATAACCCAGAGCTCACTCAAGCTAGTGAGTATTTCCAGTGAGGTTGTTATGATTTTGGATAAATCATGTGGTGATTGGTAATACACTTGCTTATTATATTTTGTGAAGAACAAAGTACTCCATTTACATTCGTCATGCCTCTGAAATCATATGGCCAAATACTGTAGCTCAGGATATTTATGAATAATAAGCAAGTGTTAGAGAGTTGCAATCAGTTAAGAAGTTTCCTTCTTATAATTCATAGGATGACATTACTGTATTCACAGAGTTTGAGGACTGGATCAAAAAGTAATTAAAAGCAATACAAAACCCTAGATCTTAAGCTTGATCCTTCACTGAGACTTTTACATGGAAGTATTTTTGCTTTGATTTGAATTCATTTAAATCCTATAAAATGGGATCGTTGAAAAAAGGAGGAAGGGTGGAGGAAAAGAAAGAAATTAAAGGTTATACAGTCCAGGTGGGTGGCCTTTCATGCAGTTTAAGTAGGATGCAATGTTAAACTCACCGTCTTCCCTATCTCTGTTTAACTCTTCATTTCCAGTACTTAATATTTTAAGTGGTTTCATAAGGAAATGAGACCTGTGAAATTTCACTTTTTCTTTCACTACCCTCCACAGCAATAACTCTTGAGACTTCACATCAGTTAAACTGTAGAATAAAAGCCTTCAACTTAGAAGAAGCTGGTCATACAAATTGTTCATGAAAACTGGTTAGTCAGTGAAGGAAAGAGACTCAGGTGAGTCATGCAGAACTCGGATCTTGTGGAGTTCGGCAGGCCAAAATGACACACATGCTCACTGGCCTCATCTGTGAGCCAAAAAGGTAATAGATTTGGAAAGCTGGGCTGAACCAACTTAGTTCCTGCTGTAATTCAGAGTGACTCTAGGAAAGCTAAGTCAGAGCTGAATTTTTCTCAAACTTGTTAGAAAGGTTTCAGTACCTCTTTCAAGTAGTTGCAGTCATAAGAAGTTGGTTTGGGCTTGGTGGTAGCAGAGACTTCCCAATGAGTAAGCAAACGGAACTAACAGGTCATGTTGCAGAAGAAGGGGAGTGAGCAATGAGATGGGCTGTTTCAAGAAAGGCACATCAATGAACACGAGACAAACAAATCAGTTGCTGTACAAACGTAACAGAGAAATATAACTTGAAGCTAATGAAATGAGAGCAGAAGGTGAAGTATAGAAGTGGAATTTTACTTCAAATACCTTCTGGTAGTTAACACAGAAAGCACAAACAAGTCTGTTTAGACTTGTTAGTCTGTTTAGACATCATCTGTAGAAGCTAGGAAATACCTATCTAGCCAGATATAAGGCTCCACAGCCATTTTCTTGGATACTTTTGTTCCACATTATGTGGTGAGTTTTTTAATAATTTAAGTTATTCTGCTTTGAAGCTATTAGGTTAAACTACAAGAAACACACAAAACCCCTTCAAAATGCAGACTACCTATTCTTGACCATTTTCTGAATTGTTGTGGGTTAACCCCAGTGGACAGCTAAGCACCGCACCAAATGCTTACTCAGTTTCCCCCTTGTACCCCCAGAGGGATAGGGAAAGAGGGAGAGAAGATTAAAAGCAAGAGAACTTGGGATCAAGATAGAATAAAAATTGTTTAATAAGTAAAGGAGAAGTGAAAGAAGAAATAAAGGAAGCAAACATCATGCAGTCACTCACCACCTCCCAAAGGCAAACTTTTGCCCAGCCAGTTCACAAACAGAAGATGTGTAACTTCCCTAAACTTTCTCTTCTCCCTGTTATTGCTGAGCATGATGTGACATGCTGTGGAATGTTTTTGGTTAGTTTGAATCATCTGGCTGGTGATGTCCTCTCCCAGCCTACTGTACCCTCCCCAGTCTATTCACTGCAGGGCAGATTGAGAAACCAGGCAGCTTTAATGCTGTGCAAACACTGTTCAGCAAAAGCTGAAACATTTGTGTGTTATCAGTAACATATTGGTGAAAAATATAAAATACAGCCCCATATGAACTATTATGAAGAGAATTAATTCTGTTATCCAGGCCCAGTATGCTTATGTAGATGATTCTTAATACCAAGCAGATGTGCTCTTTTATATATATATATATATATACACTCAGGCCTTTCTTGAGACAGTGTTCTTTTATAATATACCTTATTGCCATTCTCAAAGAAAAAAAATTCTTCATTTTAAGTATTCCAGTAAGATTTTGGTGGATACAGAGACCTCAGGATTCTTGTGGGAGGAAGGCTGGGATCTGTCTGTCGGTTTAAATGCATATTTTAAGATGACTTACATTTTGTTCTATCGGTAAGTGCTCTTTCTTTCTCTCCCTACTGTTTTCCTACCAATACATCCATGCATGGGTACTGCTCATTTCTCAATTCTGACGCTGTCACTTTTCTTTCTAACCAGCCTTCTGTGCTGGTGGCTGCTGCTGTAGCACTTTTACGTTGACTGGGTGGGCAAAGTGAATCCCAATGAAGCAATTCATCAGTTATGAAACTCCCACCAGAAATTTTTATATCAGCACCTGTGATCGATGAAGCCAGTCTTCCAATCAGTGTATGGAGGATTATGACGCATAATTTTCACAGTGTTAAAGTGAAGTTCTCATGTAAATCCCCAACACAGTATATCTATGTGGAGAGCCTGGCTGCCTGAAAGAAAAGCTAGTGTATAATACATATTTTATTCAGTATTAGCATGCTTTCTCCCCATCTTTCAGGGTCTCCTTCCTTTGTCACTGCCCTGTCCTACAGATATGTAATTTACTGCCCTAATTTGGTCACAGCTCTTCCTATTTCACATATACCCATGCACATTTATGTACATGTCAGTGTAATACATGCCTAAGCCATCTGGTATCTTTCCTTGCAAATGTTCACACAGAAAATTGACTGTGAGTAAGGTTCTGAACCTGCCTGTCCAAATGGTCCATATTTGTTTGATTTTTCTAGCAAATGCATAGATCCTATTAGTGAGACTGATCCAACATATTTCCATGTGTCAGCTGTACGTGCTGCAAGTGTCATTCTGTTCAGTGATAACAGGACTTGCATCCTAAAATAGAGAGAAAACAAGAACATCAGGTCCTTTTGAGGATCTGAATCGCTTTTACTACCATCTGCTGACCAATGCTTTGAAAGAAAGAAAGTCTGTGTCTGGATTGACACCTTTCTTATTTTTAAGCCAATAAAAGATCGACCTGTGAAAGAGCCCAGACATGTCATGTTTGCAAGAAAAGCTTATTAGAGCGTAAAATGTCAGTGGTATTGTATGTTTGCAACTCATTACAGTATACAGGAGCTGATACAGGTATTCTTTTAGTGTATTTGTTGTATCTGATTATTCTTTGAAACAGCTTAATTTAACTGTGCAATAAAACTAATTTATTGTTACTCTACATATTGTGATACAATAAATTGCAAAACAAGGTACACAACAGGAGAAACACATGTGAAGAAAAGTGGTGTTTGAATCCCTTGTTTTATTGTTACATATACTTTGGAAAGACCTTTTAGATATTCCTGCATAAATAATATTTTCATTAATAGGTAAACAGCCAAAGTTACAAATTGTAGGAGTTAAAAGTTACAATGCAGGACCCAGTTTAATCATTATTAACATGAATGATTGCATGGTTGGAAGGAGTGTTTGGGTCAAAAGAGTTCCTTTATCTGAAGCATCTGATGTTAGTTTAAGAATAGTTCTGTTTTAGATGGAGCAATTGTCTATTCTAGCACAGTGTATAGAATAAGGAAAATAAAAAAAATTCCTGATATTTACATTTGGATATTCTACATTTCATATATGTAGCTATACATTGTCACTTCATCCATCATTTTTTCAGGCAAAATTCATTTTATGTGAAATCAATGATTATTAAATTCCATTTTATATTATCCAGTAAGGCACCCAGGCAAAGGTAATCTTCTATTTTAGTGCAATAATATATCTTTCTTGCATTACACATTATTTTTAATTGTAAGCATTTTATTAAAGCAATATTTAGTCAATTGTAATTCTCCATGTTCAGTATAACAGTGACACAATGAGCTCCTTTCTTCTTGGTTTCAAAGTAGTGTGTAACCACATGAAAATTCTGCTGTATTCTAACCATAAATACATTCAGCTGTATTGAATTACTGTGGAATTCTACCTGGAGCCTGTAGTTGTTGCAACCCTAACCTCTCAGACAAGGGTCTAGTGCTGAATCAGCTCACCTTTGTGTGCTCACAGTCCCAGTATGCACTGATATTGGGACATGCTGTGGCTGTTTTTCACTTCTGTTGGTTTATGAGACACTATTGCTTTGACTTGAGCACAGCCACAGCACTGCTGCTGTGAGAAATTTTGCTGTTCCTGTCATACAGTCCAATTTTGGAGGCAGTTACACAGTCACCACTGAAAAATCCTCCTTCAAGGGCTTTGTGGGCCTCTTTTATTGCCTACATAGAGTGACCATGCTAAGAGGTGAGCTAAGTAGCTGTCTCTGCCTCTGCAATCTATACCATACATGTTGTTTTCTTTGCCATTTGTCACACAAAATGCCTGATACTCAGAATGCAAAGGGCAGTCTTAGCTGAGCCACTGTGTGTTTACTGATCAGCAGGGACAGCTGGAAAAAAATTAGCAGAAGAGATTTGGTTTTATGCCTCTTATTGATAGGCTACTTGAGTTCTCTTCTGTTTCTTCCCTTGTACCTTGGATATCACCTGCACAGAATATGCAGGTTTCCTATAACTGTATTGTACACTAGAAGGAAATAGTCATGTACCTTTGCTGTTCTTATAGGACAAACACTAGACCTGATGTGGTGTGACTATGTGGCATGATGCTGCAATGCTGTGTGGGCTCATGACCCAGAAAAATCATAACTGTGTTAGCATGACTGAGCAAAGGCTAATTATCCCTTCTTTGATTACTGTAAATAGTCTGATTGCCCTACAGAGCCTGCTATTAGTGTGCCACCTTTGGTGCCAGAACTAGCTCATCTGGTGTTATCTAGGAGGAGGGAGTTGGAGGTTTCTTGCAGCAGTGTATTGCACAGGGTAGGCATATGCTTGAAGTCTTCACACACATTTTATTTTCTTCCACTAGGGGCAAAGATATCCCTAAAAATTTTGCAAACAATTTTCCCTGGTAGTTCTTATCTCTCAGCCATATCTATCTCTCTTTATCTGTCAGCCTCCTGTACTTAGTACTGCTGTTATTATCTGCCTGAAAGGCATTTCACCCCGCTTCTGTTTATACCTTCTCCTTGCTGAATTCCTGAGCTGGTACTTATTGCTGATGGTACTGGCTCCCTTCTTCAGTTCCATCATTGGCTGTGCCTGGCTCTGCCTGTATGCCTCTGGAGAAGGGGGCTTCTAAGTATTTTAAGAGTCCATGCCTCTTGTTTCCTGTCATATATCCATCAGCTTTGTCCTCTCATCTGGTTTATGTTTAATTTCTTCTGCTAAAGGCAGAAGAGGAAAGGTGATAAGGAGTGAGGGCATGAGGGGCAGAGTCACAGCACTGACCTCCCACCTGTTTCACTGCCATGAGAGAGGTGAAAATGAAGAGAGAAAATAGTTTGGGCTGATGGCCAACAAAAGCAGGTGACACCAGCTGCACTGTTAGGAAGCCAGAGAGCAGGGCAGAAAGCCAGAGCCTAAGGGTAAATGCTAGAGGTTAGGCAGGCATGGGCTCCAGTCAAACCTTCTTACATGGACACATCAAAACCCCAATCAAATTAACATAAAATGTGTATGCCTTTTCATGCAATAAGAATCTTATATTGTATAATTCCCCCTATTGTGCAATAAAACCGATGCACTTCCTCCATCCTTCCGTGTGCCCTAATCTATTCTCACCTGCCTCTTGCACCTAAAGGCTTTCTGTCTGCAGTTTCATTGGCCTGTGTGCTCTACGGGTACTTCTAGTCTGTTCAGAAACTCACAGGAAATGAGCTCAAAATTACTGTGTGACAACAGAAGAAAACATGACTTTTAGCAAATCATAATAAAGCAACACTTAAATGTAACAGGTATTGGAATGTGTGAATGACTATTCATGGAGCATATTTTGACTAACAAGTGATTTTTTTCATATAGATTCTACAAAGAAATATACAAAAAATGTTGAAGACAGTAATTAATACTTCAGCCACTAATGTCTAAATAATCTGACATGATTACTATTGTAGTTGCGATTTGCTGTTCTTTGTTATCATTTATTGTGGCATAGAAAGGTTATGAGTACATGACTGGTAAAGACAGACACAGAAACTTATTAATAATCTTATTTTATAAAATGGGAAAAATGAGGCATGTTCAGGTTTTCATGAAAGCAGAACTAGAACTGAAAGCATGTCTTGAGTATTTAAGGGAATTTTCAGAAGTATGTTTCCCAGGAAGCTGGAGATGCAATGAAAATATATCTGCCTTCTGCATGGCTCATTGCTTTTTCTCCCAGGGAGATTCCACATCATCCCTGGCCTGTGACTGCACAGGTGCATCTTACAGTGCTAGTGAGCTAAGGACAAATGGCAGTGGCACAAAAGACCAGAATAGTGACAACAGTGATGTCATTCACCTGCTACCACCAGAGAAACAGGGCATCACCCCTTCCACGCTTTCCAATCCCATCTCAGCTTGGAAGTTACTAGATCTTATGCTACTTAACTACAGATAAATTTGGTTGTTTTCATTTCTCTAATGTCTCTATCTTTCTTATAAGCCCCCTTTAGTTACTTTCTCTTTTCCAGGCTGAACCACCCTGACTGAATCAGGCTGTCTTAACAGGAGAGAAATTTCAGCCCTCAAATCAGTTTGAGATAGGATCAGACCATGTTTAGACCTTAATCCAGATATTTAAAAGTACTAGAGAGCACTTAGTCTTGGGGAGTGGTTGTGGATAAAGGAGTGCTAGCCAGAATGTGGCAAAGCAGCCAGTAGTAGTTCTGGTAAACCTTAGGTGGGAATTGCAGATGCTCTTTGTTAGCAGCATGTAGCTACACATATGTAACTATTTTATAGAGCATCTACTTATATGAGGACTGAGAGACTCCCTCAAGTCCATTTTGTCCTTTCTCAATGGCAGCTTTGAGGTAAATCAGTTCTAATTCAGGAACTTTATGTTTGTATCAACCTAACTGTATGGAAACAAATGTTCCCCACCTCTGAAGTATACTTGTGCCTCTCAGATAAGCTGTGGCATTACATTTTTTCAGCACTAAAGCAATTTTAGGAGGTATCTGTCCATAGCTGTTCCTGGCTACTTATTTCTGACCCTGTGCTCCAGGTTGCCATCCCCTTAGTTATGGAAATACAGCTAAGTGGTGCTTATCTGAAAACCAAAATAATACACCAAAAGAGGGATAATTTCAGTGACTGGATTTACAGCCTAGCAACACGAATAGTTATTTGTCAGAATGCCTTACAGGCATAGAAATGGGTTAGATCAGGAAATGAGCTTCTTAAATCTGTTTCACTGCTGATTTTCCTCATTCAGGAAAATGTTCTGGCTTTCCTGTCCCAGAATTCTCTGTCCTCTAGTTTCAGAGATGTTGTTTCCTTAGCTTGATCATATGTAATTATCACATGCCCCAAAGGTAAGTGAAGTTCAATAGGGCTGAGAGGGTTGACCAAGCCATCAGTGAGTCATGAATCTGTTGTCAGGCAAAATGCTAGTTAAGCACCACTGTTTGGTCAGAAAATGCTCAAAGCTCAGTATGATGTTCTTGACATACTGAACAATGTATTTCATATAAATGTGCAAATTGGTAACCACATTTCATACATCTGCAACTGAGATAACTTGTTACCTCTCGTTTCTTGCTTCAGAATGGCTTAGCACTAACTGAATGACTTTGAGAAGATAATGTGGGATAATAACAGGAAGATAATGTGCCTGTTGATTAAGTTTTTAGGAGATACTGTTGGCAATATTTACTTGGAAATGTACTTCCTCATATGACCTGTGGTATAAGAAGGAAATCTACACCTGGGTGAAGGATGACTGTGGAGATACAGGGATAATAAGGGACAGTTCTGCTTTGTTCCCCTATTCTCCTCTTTCCATCTGAAGGATCTTGTTTGCCTCATAATAGACTATTTCACTTGGTAGGGACCTACTCATGATTTGCTGTCTCCTGCCAAGTGGCTGACAAACCTAATAAGGAGCAGGAGATACCACTACAAGGTCTAGCAGAGTCTCTCTGCTTAGCATATTGTTCTGTATGCTCCAAGAGTCCTCACTAAAAAGTAGTCCAAATACATTGCAAACATCTCAAACGTGTACATCTGATCGGAAAAAACCAGTGTTGTAGGTCCAGCAGTGAGCCTGAAGCAACTCCAGTGAAATCAACAAATATAATAGCACAAACGTGTTGCCTGGTAAGAGAGACTGGTTTTTTTCCTGATCTGAGAAAGTTTAAGTACTACGGTGGTTTTGTTTTTGAGTAATTCATTAGCAAAAAATTAGCATTTATGTGTCCATACTAACAATTATGTGAATCTTAGATACGAATAGCAAATGCAGAGGAACCATGTGACCCTGTAACTTCCATGTGAAAAGGCAGAAGAACTGGCATGAATCCTCAACACCCAAATAGAGGGTGTATTACTACACTGGGAGTTCTCTGTAAATGATCTATCCATTTGTGAAACCAAGGCTTGCACAGCAGTTGATTGGTCTTTTGGTATTAGTATTAGTAGAATTTTAAAACCACACGTAATTTATTTTTTTTTTTTTAGTTCACCATCTGTGTAGTGAAGTCAATAGCAGGAAAATTGGGCTCTGCTTTAATTAGCTATGACTTGCTCAATTAATTAGTTTCAGAACATCATACCTGTATTCGTACCCTGGGCAGCTTCAAAATTGTGTAAAACCTTAATTCTTGTGAAGTTTTATGTATGTACTACAGCAGTAGTTTACATGTGTTCTTTTGAGGCACAGTCATGTCTGTTTTCTTTGGCTCCAGCCTCATGTGTAGTATTTTATTATGTGTATTTTTGTTCTTGCAATGACTGTTCTTGCAGTCAGCTGTTCAGACATCCAGCACCATGGTGTGAGTTGGATAGCCTGTTGTTTATCCCTTGTGTTGGGATTCCCACTCATTTCCATGGAAACCTGAAAACCTAGAGCAATAAAGCACAGAAGCTATTGCTGTATTACAGTACTGTGCAGCTTGAAAAAGCAGACATCACCATGGTGCCTATGAGTGCCCGTGTAGTTGTAGGTCTGTCTGGGTTTCCAGTCTAAAACTTGTGTTTTAAGGTGTTTAGGTTTTAGAGTTATTTCTTATTCAAACCTAGTTCTGTTTTCCTCATAAAGAGGAATGTGTTATAAACACATCTCCTTACATGTTTATTAATATCAATAGAAGGAACACACATGCTTGTAAATGCATATTTTATATATATATATAATGTGCATACTTTCATACACAGACATACACAGACACACATGCACACATATGTCAGACAAAAACACATTAAGAAATAAAAGTATTAAAGTCTGTAAGAAGCATATAACTTGTTCGTGCAATAATTTTAATGGCTGTCACTTTGAAGGCTTTTCTTAATCAAAAGCAAACAAAACCCTGCAGCCCTGTAGAAGGATCTTGGAATGATAATGAAAGATATATGAGTATGACTAAATACACTTTTTAGTGGAATGACCTAAAATACGTATACCTCCTCTGTAAAAAGTCAGAAATTTAACCATTTCATTTTACTCCCGAGCAGCTGGTACACAGCAAATGCTGTGGGTATAAAGACAACCAGAAGAGGTAATGGAATCAGAGTTGAAAAAGAATTTAGAAAATAAATGAACCTGAAGAAACAGATCAGAAGACAGAATTGATGAGGGCAACCATTCTGAGTATTACTTTCTCTGTGCTTTCTCTGTGTTACTTTTCCAATCCCAATAAAAACACTATGTAATGTGATAATAATGCATTAATTCCTTGGCTTTCTGTGGCCTCTACTACCAGTTTTTACTCCTTCCTTTTGTGCCGTAGCAGGAATATCTGACTGCATTTTGAAATCACCTGTCCAATGGTACTCTGGTATTTTTTCCACTGCAGAGACATAGAGACTGGAATACTGTGACTGAAGGAATGTGAAAATTTTATTTGGAGATACCAAGTGGGATTAAAAGACAATTCCCTCTTCAGATTGGTTATGCTCTAATTCACAACAGGGTGTGATGCATGAAGTCAAGAAAGAAGGAGGAACAACAGAGATGCTAGTCACAAAACTGCTATTATATAAACTATCTATAGATGTCCTCAGTGATTTCAAATAAGTGTAAACCTTCTGAAAATACAAAGAGCTTAATCTACATCTAAATTTCTGTACCTTTAATTTCCTACTGCTCTCAGCTTTAGGAGCCACCTTCCCAATAGCAAACACAAGGTTCTAGGACTTAGGTGCAGTTTAAAATTTGTGACTGCACACTGTAGGTGGGCAATGTCAGCTAATCCCATAAACAAACTATTGTATCACAGAATAGTCAGAGTTAAAAGGGACCCACAAGGATCATCGAGTCCAAGTCTTAAGTGAATGGCCGATACAGGGATCGAACCCATAACCTTGGTGTTATTGACACCAGGCTCTAACCATCTGAGATAATCTCAGGGTGAAGTTTAAGATTTGTGACTGCATAGGTATGCAGTCTATAACCATAGCATTGCAGATGAAATCTGGAGAATTTAGGAAGAGGGGAATGAAGATTTTATAGGAAGAATCTTTATCTGTGACTTAAGCATGAAAAAGAGCCTGACAGAAAAATGTCAGCTAATAATATTAGAGGTTTTTCTGAAAGATGCTATTTGTAACATCAGTTGCACAAAAATGTAAATTTCCATTGGAACAATAATCTTTTGTAGGTCTTTTGGTTGTGAAGAGAAGATGGAGCACTTTAATATGAAGTGCTGATAGCCAGAAAGAAAAACAGAACAATAGAAACTTATGGATTTAAAATCTTGTAGTGCTAAAACCAGTCCATTTATTGGAGGAGGATAAAACATGCTTTCTGAAGGTTTTGGAGTGGCGAGGGGGGGGTGGAAATTCATGTAAGGTTCTAGAGATACTCACTAGTAGATCTCAATCCTTTTTATAGTTTAGGAATCCTGATTATGAGAATGTCACAATCTTTATTAGCTTCTCAAATATTATTATATCTCACACAGTGAGATTCCTATATGCACCATGGTGCTTGAATGAAGCATTTATAATGCTAACATTTCAGACAATATCTGGTAACCTACTTTAGACATACTGGTATTCCCAGGATAGTACTTGGAAACTCTGGGTTAGACATTGGGAACAAAATCATGACCTTATAAGCCAGTGGGTTTTCATTTGACCTCAATGGAAATGGCTTTTCATTTTCAGGTCCCAGTCTGATGCAGTAATGGAATTATGCTCAACTTGATGTTTATGAATGTTGGTCATTTACAACCCTGTTTCGTTACACCCATAACAGGAGAATAAATTAAAAACTGAGCAAAAGGGATAATATTCTGGGTAAGGCCTAATACAGAGTGAAGAGATAAGTACAATGCTCACCTGCATATCAGTTTCTAGAATCGATGTGATACAGCTTTATTTTTAAGTAAGACAGAGCAGGGAACTGTAGGGATCTCTGCACATCATTCATATATATGAGGTAAGTTTGCAGCATCCTGATAGATCTCTCGAAATGGAGATCACAAAAAACACTCATCAGAGACAATCCAATGCTCTTAGTTGCCTCTCCTGTTGCTGGATTCCCCACCTAGTGTGTTTATTTAACCTAGTCATCAGTCATTCTCATGTAACAGTTCTCTGATCTGAGAATCAAATTTGTAGCTTATAAAAATGTAAAGTGCACAAGATAAATTTTGAACACATGCAGAAGTGCAATGTTATGCTAAGGCTCTGATTTCACCTCCAGGATAACTACTGCATGTAGAGGCTGTCAAAAATTTGCAGTGTTTTTCTGATCTGCAGTTTCCATTCTGCTGAGAATGCACAATTAGTAAGGAAAAAGGGAAATCTATGTAATCCCATAACTTGCTATAAAGGTGCAATTCCTGCCTTTGTTTGCGCTAATATTCATTTTTTTCCCCCTTCCAATTAGAGAGAAAGACTTTTTTGAGAAACCTGTTTGTCCTACTGTGTCTTTTGCAACTCATATTCTCCATAATGTTTTACTTCTTATATGTCTTCAGTTAGTTATAATATCGTGGAATCATGGAATGATTTCAGTTGGAAAAGACCTTGAAGATCATTTAGTTCCAACTCCCCTCCTATGAGTGAGAACACCTTCCACCAGACCAGGTTGCTCAAAGCCCTGTTCAGCCTAGCGTTGAACACTTCCAGGGATGGGGAAGTCACAACTTCTCTGGGCAACCTATTCCAGTGCCTCACCACCCTCATAGTGAAGATTTTCATCATGATATCTATCTAAATCTCCCCCTCTCTTTCAGTTTGAAGTCATTCCCCCTTGTCCTGTCACTATGTGCCCTTGTAGAAAAATCTCTCCATCTTTCTTGTAACTCCCTTCAGGCATTGGAAGGTGCTTTACAGTCTCCCTGGAGTGACCCTTCTCCAGGATAAGCAACCCCAACTCTCTCAACCCATCTTCACAGGAGAGGTGCTCCAGCCCTCTGATCATCTTCATGGCCTCCTGTGGTCTTCCTTCAGCCGGTCCATGTGCTTAATGTTGTGGCCCCAGAGCTGAACACCCTCAAGCTCTAATATTTGCATGTAGTCAGTCTCCAGCTAGATTTTTGCGTTTTTGTGGCTTTCGTCTCTGTTTGCATGAAAACAGTAGGATGTTTTCATGTGAAGTACTTCTGGGGTATACATTGCCTACCTTTACTCATTGGTTTTAAGGAGCTATTAGGCCGAAATACTTGCTCAGCCTTGAAAATGAATGTACATGCACTTGTATTGCTTGTAGTGCTATAGTGCATATGGGCTGTAATCACAATTCAGAACTTTATTTGCCAAATGCTGTACAAACATATGCCCTGCCCAGAAGACTTGCAGTATAAACAAATAAATATGTTTCAGTTTCTATGTCAGTGGGCCACCACACGAGCTCAAGGATCTGCGCATTATGTTTCGTTATAGACCAGTATGATCTAACATACAGAGCAAGCATGCATGACTTTCAGCACATTGATGTGGTCCATCTTTGGAATTTATTAGGTAGAGACTTATATTTTTAGGTATTTTTCACTCTTTCGTTTGTACATCTGTATGTATACATGTTTACAACCTCTGAGTTTGCATGCAAGTTTAATTTTAGTCTTCTGTGTATATAATGCTGGTATGTGATACCTGTATCATGCGTGAACACTTAAGGACATATAGCTCAGAGGAACAATTTTGAATTATACCTTTGTAATATGTGGTGTTTGTTTAATTATTTTGATAAATTTTTGAACGTATTTTGACCTTTTTTTATTCCGAAGGTCTTCTGCAGACATACCAGACATTGGTTTTTGCAAAAAGTTGTCACAACTTTATAAAATCACAGAAATTAGAAGCAGTAAGCCTTTTTACTGTTGCAAATTTTATAAAGGCAGATTCCCCTCCTGTTGTTGGCACTGTTCCTTTCCCATAGGTGGTAAGAACAGACAGAACTTTGGACATCCTGTTTCAATGTCTTTGGGAGCCAGAATACTTTTTTCTGCATAAACGGGTTTCTTTGCATATGCCAAGAAACATTCTCTCACCCAGACAGCATAATAACTGTATTAAAAGTATATTGTCTCCTCAGAAATGCTGCCTCAGATCCTGAATTTCATGTTAAGGATTTAACATGAAATCTAGGAAGAAAAGAAGGCTGGAATACAGGGAAGCACCTGCACTCTACAACCCTGTCTTTGTCCTCATCAGATTGAGTCTTTCAGAGTGTATGTAAAATAATGCACATACATCTATAAATCTTCTTAGATTTATCTGTATTACTCAAGGATGAAAGGAATCCTTTTTATGCAGAATTCACTTCAGTCTTTTCACCTAGTTGTCAAAACAAAACCTAATGATGTAGTTTCCCATCTTTACAACATGAGTCAAGGAGATAAAATCTTTACACCATTGGTCCTGCATGGCTGGTAGTATAAAAGGAGAGTATATCACAAAACTGACATTAAGGATACAAAAACGTAAGTTTGAATCTCTTAGTTTTCATTCTTTTACCCTCATATTGTACAAACTTGAACGGAGTTAATAAAATTCTTTCTCACTGTTATCTGAGTAACTATATTAAGTCAGAAGGCAAAGTTTTAACTGAGGACAGAATATGGATGCTTCTACCAATTTGGTCTATTTGGCCACTTTGAATTATTTAACAACAGTTTTTTCTAGATCTTGAAATTGCTACAGACAGCATAAGCTTCTGAAACAGGAAATCTCTTTTGTGCCTTATTAAGAATAAATGTGCTTTTCAATTTACTTTTAAAAATCCATATTTATAATAATAGAATTTACAGGTGCTCTATAGTGAAAGAAAATTGAAAAAAAAATGTATATTAAGAAACTAAAATAAAATCACTTCCTGGCTGTCCTTTTCTTCCAGAAATTAAAGTGACACTGTCTATGTCAGCTTAATTGCATTCTAAAGCTCATGCAAACACTGAATTTGCTAACTATGCTGGTAATAACAGGCTTGCTTTAATGTAGCACTTGCTTGGGCCTCATACAGGCCACTAGGTCACCATGTGATAGTTATTGCTACACTTGCTGTCATCTCTGTGCTACGAAGATATTTGGGTTTTGCTGCACGTTAAGCTACAAAATCCTGTCCATTTGGGCTTTGTTTCTTTTTCCTTTCCCCCCCCCCCCCCCTTTATTTTAACCACAGAAACCACTATAAACAAGTTTTGAGCAGAAAATTACCAATGAATATTCATTATTTTTATTGTCTCTTTTTTATCTTTCAAGCATTGTGTTGTATAGTTATGGTGTTAAAAGTATGCAAGTTATTGAACAACTGAAGTAGGTGCTCTTATTTTATACGACAACTACAGTAATCTGTGATCCTGTGTAATTTATTCTAATTATGTTAGTAGTGCCATGATTGGTATTTTACTTGTCTTTCTTATTAATTTATTAGCTAATTGTTGCATTTCTAGTAGCTGTAAGCTATTTATAACATACCCTTTGATAAACATAATGGCCTGCACACTAATAGCAACAAACACTTTTGATACCATGTAGTTCTGAAATAGTACCCTTGGCATTGCTGTGATTAGACAAAACTTAAAACAGAAATAAGCTTTCATTGTTGTGTAGTAGTAAATGGGAAAGAAGGGATGCTAGGCTGTTCACTTAATAACAACAGCAATTAGGTAGTTTTAACAGACTAAGAGATTTTTTTTTTACTATCCTACCCTGCTTTCAGAGTGAAGACTGATAGCTTACTAAACTTCAAGGCCTACATAGTTTTCTTTTAGAATTAAAAAGAAGATATAATTAATAAATGTGGTCTCTTTCTTTACCTGAAATGCTTGTCTTTTGCATGGTACATATCCACTAGAGTTAGCTTATGTTTAATCATGTTTAATCAAACCTAAACGCAAGTTCCATCTTTTTAATAACACTTATATCATGTGATGCTTTGGTCTGTTTTGCTTTGAAATGCTTATAGTTGTCTTTGATAATTGTCAGTCTGATTCAGTGCCAGTAAAGATACTACTGTTTTCTACAGTGGAAGCTATTTTTGATCAACAAATCTCAGCTTGTGAATTAGTTGTAGTAGATTTTTTAGTTTGGAGTACCAGAAATGAGATTTTAAAATCTGGTATCCTAGTTTTTATAAGAATATAAATTGCATATGTGTATGTTGTGGCATACTTATACTCACTTGTATCGATTTGTGGATGTCGTGACTTCGATTATAAGAAAGCTCATTATGGGCATTTTAGGTGATACATGTCTGTGTCTGCTTCTTGGTGAGATACAGAATACATGACAATACTAAATATGTTTAAATTTCTTGTTCTCTTTTCTCCTTGGATTCAGAAAAATATATATTTTATACATTACTTATTTAAAGGGTGAATAAGTCCAAGATAAACTAACAGTCTCCTCAACTCTGCTTCTGACTGAACTGCGGGGACAAGTCAGTGACTTAATGTTTCTGCAGAGCTGTGTGCACTTTTCCAAGCAGTTTGCCACGCACAGATCTGGGAGGTTGTTCACCACCAAAGGGCCTCTAGGCCTGACTTGAATGTGGGTGATTCAAGGCAACAAAGAGGTTGAAACACAGCGTGATTGTGATTACAGTCATTAGGACATTCAAAGATAAAGCTAAAACTCTTAAGTTATGACCACTCTGACCTGAATTTCCATGAATGCGCTTTGGCTTTTTATTGTGTGCTCTTATTTCTGCATGTGGTGATAGGTACTACACCGCATGCTCCTCAATATTGATGCAGGTTATTAAAGTGCCCCATATTTGGCTTGTTCTTTATTCTCCTAGGATTTTAATGATAATTCGAAGAGCTGTAGTGCTAATAAGTTACAGAAAAGACTTGGTTACAGCCGTCTAATGTAGTTACACTTTGGCTAATAAAATAGGTGCTTATAGAAACATACAAAATATTAGACAAATAGAAATAAGGAAACTTTCATTAGGTTGCTGTGCCCAAAAGACCATTGTATATACTCACAAGATGTATATTAAGTAAAGGTGTTTTCAGGTATCAGTGCTTGTTCAGAATGTAAACTTCCAAGAATTTCCAAATTTGATGTTAAATCCTACAAGTTAAATGCAAACCTGTCTTTTGGGGCATATTACCTCAGGACTTGCACATAGGTACTTGGTGTCAGGACAAGTTACAGATGTGTGCCAGGGGTGGAACTAGATTTATAGAGACTGTACACCTGCCTTGCATGCCTTCCCTACGCTGCTGGATTTTAAGCCTAAGAGTGAAATTGTAGAACATTTTGTCTTACTTGTGAAATTTAACTTTTTGTATTTCAGTAAGTCTTATTGGCTTCCTAAATTTCTAAAAATTAAATATTCTAATGCATTTTTTCTTTTAAAGCATTCTTCTTACCAATTTTCCTCCATAATATGAGAAATCAAGGTCTGCCGTGACCTAATTATTTTTCTGCCTTTGTTCCTGTACAAAATGTAACAAATTGCCACACTTCAACTTTAGAGTTAGAAAAAGAACCTTTCTGATGTCTCATATCTGTCGTTTTCCCACATATTGTATTTGGAAATGGGATTTTTAGAGGAAAATAAATCATGCTGGATCCAACAACTCGAAGAGAGGCAAGGCTGCTGCTGCTCCCTGCCCCTGAATTCAACCAGTAGCAAGGCTGAAATTCATTCTCAGCAGACACATGTACACAAAGCCCATGTATACACTACATGTATATACACATAAATACATACATTCATGGCTGCTCACACAGGTTCTGGACAAACACTTAGAGAACTTGTGTGAACACAGATATCACAACAGCCTCATCCTGTTCTCTCTGGCTGAGCAGGTTGGAGGGCCACTGGAGAAAACTCACGTATATGTGTCTCTATATATGCACAGTGGATCCCTGCAGCAGCTGTCTCAGACACCCGGTCTGCCTAGTTTCTGGATCCCAGTTTCCCCAGTGACTGGCATCTGTGCATAGAACCTGTCAGGCCCTGCCCTGGCTGGTGGTGCAGACTACTACACATGCACACAACCAGACACCCATCCAGGTAGAAGGACTAAGAATCCATGTCTTTCAGATCATTCTAAGTGCAACTAAGAGCTGCTAGACTATTGGATAAAAAGTACTGTAGTGTCTTGATTTTTATGGATGTAACCCCATGCTACTAGAATTTCTAGAATAAATTCAGTGAATTTGGTGCAAATTTGGTTCAGAATCACCAGCAATACAGAAAATAATATTCAAGAAATCTCATTTCTTGAAGTTCCTAGAGGTTTAAGTTGCTTATCCTCCCCCACTTGAACGTATCATGATATGCTTCTATTCATGACATGGACATTACAGTTAAGTCCAAAATCTTTCTCTGTATTTATTTTCTGATTCTTACAGTAAATTTTACATTCAGCTTTAATCTGTACTGCTTCTGACTGCTTTGCTGACTGGTATAGAGACGTATACAGACCTATTATCTCTTCTGTTTTGTTTAATGTCTTATTAGAAGGCCTTTGAATCAGAGATTGCTTTCTTTCAATGTCTGCATCTAATGCAAGGAAACATGAATCCTTGTTTGAGCCTGTATGACCAAAATATTAGCTGTAACAGGAACTGTAAAACTGTTAAAACTTTTTTTTTCCTTGTCATGTGAAGAATACATATACTTAGAAATGCTTAGAAATAGGGGGTGGAATGAACATGACTACTTTAAAGTTCCTGAGACTTCAGTATTGCATGGACCTGTCAGCATGCACTGGCACTCACCACCCTGACCACTCACAGAGCAAGTGGCCTGGTGCAGGAGTGGTTAAAGGATGGGGTAATTAGAGTTGCTCAGCTGTGTGGACATATTCTGGACATCTCCTTGTCGATGGAAATTCTAGTTCTGTTACAGCTCATGTCCCAAAGCCTATTCACTGAACATATCCAAAACATCTTTGTGGAGCCACAGACTGATGACAGGATACCTTCTCTCCTAAGAAGGAAGTGCTATAGATCCAGTGCTATTTCTTCTTACCTATCATTTCCACACTACTTCCTCATTACTCATATCTAAGAATGTAAAAAACGTGATAAGAGAAAGATGCTCAATTGACCTGTGTGCACTTTGGGTCTTTTCCACTCCAACTAATCTGAGGCCAGTGGGCAATACTTGAAAGTGTTTCCTGCCTTCCCTCCACATTACTTCACTGAATCCCAAATCTATTTCCCCACAAAAGGAATAAATGGTGAACTTGTAAATTTAACTTGTAAATTCTGCTTATTCTGGCCTGCATTTACAGATTTTTCTGCAGCCGTCACTGCTCATCTTAAAATGGAAGGATTGGATTCCCTCTGTGCTTTACAGCAGGAAAATGACTCTTACTCAAAGTTTCAGAACAAGTCCTGAGGATAGATTCTCCTATTGTTCTGCAAGAAGGACTCTCCTTGATATTAATAAAAGCTTTGTGTGTTCATCATAAGTGGAAGAGGGCAAAGGAGTAATTTATATTCTAGTCATTAATTTGCCCATGTGCCTACTAGGTTGCTTTGTATTATGTACCCTCAACTTGTAACTTTTATCTTTGCAGAGTTCCCTCTGGAACTCTGCTCTAAGAGGGCCTTGTTGCATGCTGGTGTTTTCCTGAGGGGAAGATTCAAACACAGTAATTCTTTTATTATTTTGTCTTTTACTGAAAAAGGTGCTCTAAAATATTTGAACTAAATCTCAGATGTCTATGCCAAGAAGGCACCTGGGTTTGTGGGGGAAAGGGTCTGAAAGGACAGGGAATTTGCTTTCCCTTCTGCCTGACTTTTCCTTAAGCACTCCAGTAGCTCCTTAGAGTAACTTTCTATCCTGAAGTTTTTTGTCTCTTCTGTCTTGTAGATCTTACAATCAGAAACAAGTTCACTAAATATATTTGGGAGGGTCATACAGGTTTTCTGTCAAAATCAAGATCCTGAATTTGATTGTGTTCTGTTAAGAGAAGTAATAGGCCACATTTAATTAAGAGAATTGAAATATTAAAACAACTTATTTTAAACAACTATGCGAATACAGTCATAACAAGATATAAGAATACTATGTCAAAAGCCTTTTTAAAGTTGAGTTAAATTGCCGTCAACTGCTCTTTTTTCATCCACAAAGGCACTCATTTTCTCCTGGAATGCAATTAATTTACAAGACTGCGATCAGTAAGGCATAAATTAAGGCCCAGATATTGTTACTGATTCAGGTGTGATCAGGTTTGGTGTCCCTGCCTGTGGCAGTGGGAGTTGGGACTAAATGATCTCTAAGGTCCATTCCAACCCCTCGACATTCTATGATTCTTTGATTCTATACTCAGGGGCGAGGAAGATCTGCTGAAGCATAGTGTTATGCAAATTGCATCAGCAAGTCCAAAAAAACTCAGTAGATTGAAGAGGGAGTTCTACATAGACTTCAGGGATCAGGTCTACTGAAGTAAGCTCTAATGTAATATGGAAAGTCAAGGTTTTTTACATGCAGATTGAGAGTCTGTTTTGAGAATCACAGATTATGCCAAGTTGGAATTGACCCACAGGGATCATCAAGTCCAGCTCCTGGCCCTGCACAGGACTATCCCCAAGAGTCACTCTGTGTGCCTGAGAGTATCGTCCAAATGCTTCTAGAACTCTGTCAGGCTTGATGCTGTGACAGCCTCCCTGGGGAGCCTGTTCCGGTGGCCAACCACCCTCTGGGTGAAGAACCGTTTTTCTACTATCCAACCTAAACCTCCCCTGACACAACTTCAGGCCATTCCCTGAAGGTTCTGTCACTGTCACCACAGAGAGGAGATCAGTGTCTACCCCTCCATTTAGGTTAACTGGATCTGCATATTTTAATTCCCCAGAATCTTCACCTTATATTCCTCTGTTGCTTGACTGTAGCGTTTCCAGGTGAAACTATACATCTGTGACCATGTTTTGGTCAAGTAGTTTAAACTTACGAAGAATTAAAAACCATAGTACCTAAGTCCTGGGTTATTGTAGGTTGAAGAAGTGTTGAGGAGCAATGTAAGGACACATAAAGTATTATCTTAATGTACCTCTGGAACAGTGCCATAACTTTGTAGTTTAAGTGCCATGGTAGAAATCACATGCTAAGCATTGGTATTTTTAGTTGCCTAAAATAAATTTACATTCATTCAATCCAGATTTCAATTGACTTGTATTAATATATTGGCAGCACCTTCTTTCTCCTTAACCTTTAGAATTGCCTTTTCTTTCTTCTGGGTCATGTTGCATGAGTTCAGATTTACACAGAACTTTATCCGAATTGCACGAACCAGAGGAATAGCTCCTTAAAGTAAATTTATATGTGTATTATAAAAAACTATGCCCTGTACCTTCAGTTTAAATCTAGAACAGTATTTTCTTACCTATTTTACACAGCGTTTTTTCCAGCTGTGACTTTTTTGTCTTATATTATTTGAAAATGGAGGTTGGTATGTCAAAAGAGTATAGTTACTGACTTTCATGTTGTGAAAAGTATGTAATAAATTGAAGAGATATTTGGGGACCCATTGAAGTAACTGGTAAATGTCCCATTTACCAAATAGGTTAAACAGTGTCTCACGAAACATATTCAGCTTCTAAAAATTTATTCAGGTTATCAGGAGTCATACTTGACAGTTATCATTACTAGAAAATAATGTTCAGAGTCGGGCCTGTTCAGACTCGAGAACAGACAACTGAGAGGAGACCTCAGCGGTGTCTGTAAGTATCTGAAGGGAGAGTGTCAAGAGGACAGAGCCAGGCTTTTCTTGGTGGTGCCAATCAATAGGACAAGAAGCAACAGGCAGAAACTGATACACAGGAAGTTCCACCTGAATATGAGGAAGAACTTCTTTACTGTGCAGGTAACCGAGCACTGGAACAGATTTTCCACGATGAAGTGTTGACTGGTGCTAATTATGTCATCTTGTATTCCATATTGCTTTTCTATGATGTTACTAAGGGTCAGCATCAGGAGGAATAACTTGGTGAGCCACACCACCCTCTCAGCAATCAGTAAAGATTACTTTTAAAAGTTAAAAGTAAATTTTTTTCAGAATTTTTTTTTCAGTTCTCCAGTATTTCCCAAGTATTCCGGGTTTGTTTCTTAACAACAACCATGTCTTGAAGAGCTATTAGGCTATGTTTTTTTTGGGGGGAGGTAAATGTTTTCTGAGACTTTGATTTTAAGATGACAAACCTTTTTTTAAATTTTCTTGTTTATTAGTACTATATTTCTCAATAATAATAATAATCAAAAATTCTTCCAGATATATTTAAGTGATTTCTTGATATTACCATGTTTCCCATTCAACATTTGGTTTTCTTTGATATTTTTAATTCACTGTATCGATAGTTTATGTTTACTAGTAAACTGTTCTGTGTGTGTTTACATGCATATGAATTATTTTTTAATCCTCAAAAGCTACAGGTTATTTTTTTTAAGCTTTGGAGTATTGAAGAGGGGGTATTGCCTTTCTCTTTATTTTATTTTCTTTTCTCTGTTATTAGTGAATGCTTCTCATGTGATTATGTACCTTTTTTATTTTTAACATTTAATGAAATATTTTAAAGTGCTCCTAGTCATAGTCATTTTATGTTAAAAGATTTTCTTCTTCTCAGTTTTTCTCATTATTATTTCCAGCTTTCCTATATTGATGCTTCTAAAGCACCTCATGTTTGTATGTTTTTGTGTGTAGTAGTAGTTACTGGGATAAGATTCTATACATTAATACATAATAGGTCTTCATTGCCTGTGCGCAGATGACCACACAGAGCATGGTTTTTTGGTTGTTTTTGGTTGGTTGGTTGGTTGGTTTTTGTTTGGTTGTTTTTGTTGGGAGGGATTTGTTTGTTTTTTTATTTTGTTTGTTTGTTTGTTTCAGATGCTAAAGAAACTACTCAACCTGTTCCATGTCCTATTTGGTTGGCTTCAACATATCTATCTATATAACAGACCTCTTCTTGTACCCTATCCGGTGGTTTATTAGTTAGAGCACTGATTTGTAACTATTCAGGGCCTTGTTTCCCTAAATCTTCAATAACAAGAATGCACATAATAGAAATACAGAGTTGCTAGATCTACTTCTTTCTGTGTAAGTAAGACATATCCAATAATTCAGTTATTTTAAATTCTAACTTACAGATTTAATTTCTACCAAGATCTTTTTTATCTTTTCCTTCTCAGCATTAAGAATCACAGAATCAGAGAATCATAGAGTCATAGAATGGCCTTGATTTGGAAGGGATCTTAAAGATCATTCCCCCCTACCATGGACAGGGAACCTTCCACCAGACCAGGTTTCTCAGAGCTCCATCAAGTTGGCCTTGAACACTCCCAGGGATGGGGCATTCACAACTTCTCTGGGCAGCCTGTTCCAATGTCTCACCACCCTCACAGCAAAGAATTTCTTCCTGATATCTATTCTAAACTTACTCTCAATTTGAAGACATTCCCCTTTGTCCTGTCACTACATGCTCTTGTAAAAAGACCCTCTCCATCTTTCTCGTAGGCTCCCTTCAACTACTGGAAGGCCACAATTAGGTCACCTTGAAGCCTTCTCTTCTCTAGGAACAATCCCAGTTCTCTCAGTCTTTCCACATAGAAGAGGTGCCCCATCCTTCTAATCAGCTTAGACCTTTCCATTTTCATTTTTAGAACTTCTCTTTGAAGCCAGGTTAAAAATTTCTTCTCTTCCTATTCCTGATGCCTTCCTCTTTGCTTTCATACATAATCTTAGATGACAGGCTAAGACTAACTCTAGCCAGCCCGTCCTCAATGTCCACAAGTTCTTTTCTGGAACAGTGACTAAGTATTCTGCAGAACTTTAATGGAGAGGTCATGGATAAAGTAGAACTACTGAGGTGCACTCCTTGTGAGACTAAGGTCCACATTTCCTTTTTCTGCATGTGAAAATAATGAGAATGCCTGTGTTTGTGTGAGGTTAATGGTCTCAGGAGTAGAAGTCTGTTCCTGGCCATGAAAGTGCAAGGGGTGCCTCCACGGACTGCTATGGTAGCCTGCCAGCTGACTGTCCTTTTGCAGAACCAATTTACATCTCACTAGAATTTCAGGAGATTGCTTGCTCCCAACATCCAGTCTGGAGGGGTGAAGGCTGAAGTTTTGAAATGTCAGACAAAGTCTTAAAGATCTGTGAGTATATAAATAAAGTCAAAGCAAGAATCTGTTGGCTAAACATAGGCACCTACTAGCATTTGATGTGTCCCAGAGCATTAAAGACACACATTGCCATATATGAGAGGGCATCTAGGTCACAGAAAACAGGAGGTGAATTTGTGCCTTTCTAGAGAAGCAGCAGCCTATGTAGGATACACAACAAAATTTAAAGTAACACTGCATGCCTGCGGCTTTTATGATCTTTTTTTCACTTCTTTGACCTGCTTCTGGATCTGGATTGTGCAGATCCTATAGGGGCTTTTCCAGCTTGTTGATTTCTTCTTTGATAATATAGTTAAAAGTGTATCCTCAGTGTTCTTGAAGTGCATACTCTGGTTTAGAAAGAAAGGCAAATCTGTTCTGTAGTTTGCCCCTTTCAAATTTACACAGATTATCATAACAACTGGGGCTGCGTTTCCAGGTTAAGATCGTAATAGTTCTTTCAGCAGATTTTTCAGTGGTGACAAATGAGGCTAGATAATGTTTTTCAAACATTTTAAAAAAGCGTACTAGTCTGAAAATCAAGTAACTTCACTTCTGGTCTCCTGTCAAGTCCTTACACATTGTGAGAGTTACAGAATAACACAGTGTACTGGTTTTTTATTAGTAAAACAATTTCATCATCTAGTGGATAATTTTTATATTCCAGAAATACTGTTTTGCGCTTTGATATGGCAACTTGGAAAACTTCAAATGCCTATCAAGACATTGAAGCTAAGAAACAAGATAGGGTGTGAACTCAAGGTATAGAATAGTCACTGTGGATGGGTTAAAGTTTAAGATTTAGTTTGGGTGCCTGTAGTAGGTATGCCAAGTGTCTCATGCAGTAGGCTTAGGAGAGCTAGACAGCATGGGCAAAGGAGCTTAGAGACTGATTCTGTCCAGCCTGAAGTAACACCTAGTAGGTGATCAAAGGAATTGTTCCTCGAGCTCTGGTGGCTGTGTTGACCTGGGGTTGAGTTCAGTTGCCTAAGCACAGGCAGTTGGTGTCATTTCTGATGCCAGACGATACCTGAAACTTCTGCCCAGGGTTGGTACATACAACAGAGGATCTATCTGTACCCTTCTCTACCTTTCTGGACTGGCAATTGAAGGCTTGATGGGATACCTTACAGGATCTCAGACAGCATCATTGGTTGATGGAGATAGAAGCTTACACTCCAAATGTGTGCACGCAGCTGTGTGTAGGTGTCTTAATTTAAAAATGAAATCCGGTCAAGGTTACGCAAAGACCCCCATCAGAAGACTGACCTGAAGCCCCCTGATAGAGGCTAGTGCTTTATTAGCTTTCATAACACCTGTTCATTTTAGAAGATCATCCCTTTAGTGTGGACTAAATCACGCTGCCAAGAACCAGGTGTTGACTACCAAGAAGCAGAACTACATCAGTAGAGCAGAGCCTTGTGAGAGTGACACTTTCTTTTCACCAAATCCCTGTCACCCACAAATTTTGTTGAGGTGACTTTTCTCCTGATGTAATATGTTGAGAGAGCTCTGTAAAGCACCCCTTGATTTCTTCCTTCCTATTTCCCACATCCATTTGTGTTAAGGTACTGACCAAAGAAAGCTGGGTGATTAAAGGGTTAGCTGAAAGTGACATGTACGTGTTTCCATGTTTTTGCATGGGATATATGACATTCTTACAAGATATCAATCCAAGGATATTGCTATAAAGGGGTGATTGATTTTTTTTTCCCCTGGGGGAACTAGAGCATTATAGTCTATTTCTGTGCTTCCCGACCTTTACAGTATCATCTCTATGTATGAAGCACTTTAGATCCATCTTGCCATCCTGTTCTTCTACATCCAAAGGAACTGGTGATACAGACACTTCATATATTTTCCCTGACACAGTCTCTTAACATAGTTCAGTGTAATTTGCTTATGTTGAACAAAAGCCTAAACTCTAGCCAGCCTATGTAGTTTTCCTTTGAAAGTCTGTTGAAAATAGTACATGAAAAATCAGGACAAATTATGTGGCCTTCTGTTAACTACTACAGATTAGTATTTATGATACTTTCCAAGGTCTAATCTGCAGCCTTGCCCCTGTGTGGTAAATATTTAAGATTGAGATATATTTATTGCTACGTAGAAAGCTGCACTGGATAGGCAAGTTGTTTATAAAATGAAGGTAACGATTGAGTCATGTAGCAAGTGAGCACATTCCTGAAACTTGAAAAACATAACTAAACAATGAAACATGTTGGCAAAGGTGGTAATACCATATTAAATAATATGAAATATTTGAAGGTCTAAGGATGACTGTTCATCTCCTTCTCAATCATTATTCCTTCCTCTCTTTCCCATTGCAAAGGGTTTGGTTAGAAAACAATCTGTGGTGTGTGACCCCTTGACTTTAGTTTTAAATTGTATAGAATTCTATTGAATTCTTATTTCAAAACATATGGGAGTAATCGGAGATTTATATTAGAAACATCTCTTTGAAAAGAGAAACCAGCACTTAGTTGCACACTATTTGCTATGAAAGCAGGGCATGGAAACTGACTGTTTAAAGCAGAAATGACTTCATTTTCTGTTTTTAAATAAACATGAGGATCCTAAAAATCCCCTGTAAGTAGAACTTTCCTTTACAGGATAAAATGGAATTAAAATAGTGTCAATAAATTGTGTGAGAGACTGTATCAGTCTGTGCATTGATAGTCTGTGCATGCAGGATAAGAACATTGACTGCCTGCTAATCTATTCCCAGATGGAGGTGGATGCAGACGAGAAGCGCCATCGCACACGCTCCAAAGGTGTTCGAGGTACGTCTCTTGCTTCAGTAAATCACTCAAGGCCCCTGCTCAGGGTGACCTTCATCCTCCAGAATCTCTTTGCACAATTCATTCTGACCCTTGCTTTTACACAACCTTTCTGGTAATTTTTTGTAGAAGAGGGGTACTTGTAATAGATGATAAATTTTTATATATTTTCCATCTCTCTGCAGTTCCCGTGGAACCAGCCATACAAGAGCTGTTCAGGTTAGTGCTCTGAGTGTAAAATGTATCCCCATTAGCAATTTAGAAAATTCATGCCTTTTAATGGGTATAATGCACTTTCAAGTTCATTGGTGGTTTGCTCATGCCCTGCTGCACTGATGAAATTAATTCCCTCGAGACTTGCTAATAAAAAGCATCCCCTCTTTTTTTTTTCCCCTTCAGTTATTTGATTTCTCTTTCTATCTTGGTTGCCCTCCATCTCTGTAATGCCTACTGCCTACCTGCTTTTAATATAATCTTTCTGCAGCACACCAGCACCTATATGATTAATTCTCTCTTTTGCAGCTGTCCCACACCTGGCTGTGATGGCAGTGGTCATGTTAGTGGCAAATATGCAAGACACAGAAGGTAATATCTGCAATTTTCCATAATTTAGTGAAGAGATTTGGTAAACAAGTTATCTGGCATGGCCTTGATAAACCAAACAATGATAAAAATTAGCAATAAGGCATTCTAGAAGCCATTCAGATTCAGGGGGTTTTTTTCTTTCTGACTGTCACACAAAATTTAACTCGCGTTTTTGCTGAGGAGACTTGTTCTCATTGTCAGTCTTCTCTCAATTTTTGCATACAGTTCTCTTGCTCATGTGTTGCAAATGAAAATTTGGCCCTACTTACATGTTGGCACTCATGTTCTTCTGTTATTTAATGTATTTCATAACTGAATGAAAACAAGCTTCTGAGCATTTTAAGTTAAATGATGAGGTTAGATTCAAAGGTCAAAGCTTAAGACAAATCAGTGATAATAAGACTTCAGGGTTCAAATGTTATACTGTAGCTATAAATACCTTTACTTTAGTTTCTAAACCATGATATGCAGAGAATCTCCTGGAGAAAGATTTTTTTTAGCTGTTTATTGTTAATTGTATATAAGGTAGCATATATTACACATGCTACATGTGTTTCAAATTAATTTAGCCCTCAGTCTTTCCATTTCTGTGTCTACAAGGTCAATGATGAATAGTGTTACACATCTGTATAAACATCATTCCTTTCCTGAATCATTTGTCCATTAATTTCTTGTGCAATATTTTGAAATTTTAACAACTCTATAATACATGTATTTTTCTCTCATGCTGTGCTTTTCATTTGACATATTTTGTACAGTAGCCCATTGGAAGAGATAAAATGGCTGATGTTTGGGCCATCTCTCTTCTCAGTAGGGGGAGGTGTTCAAACCAGTGTTAAATTCTTCTGAAACTCTCAAGATTTTTTTCATTTTTGACTTTTTCAGGTTTTAAAGCACTTGTGGTGTTTATAAGAGCACATATTTCACACCATATCTGATTACCGCTTTGTAATGAGGGCATATGGGGTTTATGAATTAAATTGAAATTAGATATTTGTGGTTTAGGCATTTTTTTGAAACGAGAGAAGATACTGAACAGTGCCACTCAGTCCACTCATGTGCCTTTTTTCTTATCAGTGAATGAAGCCTAGGGATAAATCCAGACAATACTTTCACAATTAGAGCAAGAAAAGAGATACTCCTGATATTAAAATTAGTTTGAATTACATTTGAACAATATAAATGGTAAAATAATTATTCAAATTTATTTTCTTAAATGTTTTTCACTCATAAGAGCAGTACCATTTTTGTGGTTATTTTAAGGCTTGATTAGATTGGAACACTGATTTAGGAAAAGTAACCAAAATAATTATTTTTAAATTCACTCGTGACTTCTCATTTCAAACCATGGTTTTCTTTTGTCCATTTTATTTATGTAAATACAAGCCTGACAAGTAATTAATAAATGGCACTGAATCCTTCTTTTCCCTCAGAAATTTCATGACAGTCAGCAGCTAAATGAAATGATTATAACATTTCTTTACACTTCATGGAATTTTTTTGCAGATTTCAAAAACAAAAGCCTTGAAACATGCAGAAGAGACCCTTTAGCTTAAAAAAATCTGACTTTTCTTCTGAATTGCTCTAACTTCGTGTTAGAGTTAGTGACTATGTTTGTCTAAAATCACCCTTTTGGGGAAAGGAGAAAGAATAGATGTGAGGTTTGGAAAGATTACATGTAGTTTTGAGGCGTTAATTCCATATTTTGCTGTCTTTACATGATTCTGGTATGTCAGTACATGAACAGACCGAATCTCAGAGTGGTTAATTAAATGAAATTTTAGGCAGATGCACAAAGAATAAAAATTGGAAATACATCAAAAATTCCTTTTTTTCCCGCTAAAGATTTGTGGAGCTTTTATGTTTTCTTGTCACCCTGAATGCCAATCCACTAATCAAAATATATTTAGCCAATATATGTCTTATTTAATGTAAAAACACAGAGTTCTTTGTGGAGGTTTACAATGTGCATATCTATTTTCTAAAAGAAAAGTAATATTTACATCTCAACCAATAATTACTAAATTTACCATTTTGAAAGAATCTGAAGGAATTTTTCTTTTTTATCTATTTTGCTATTTGGGTGGGAAAGACCCAAACATTTCTTCCAAGGAAATCAGACTGTCTTAAAAATTTTATGTGTTTGGGGAATTGCATATCTCAGCTGATGCCTAACTCAACTCTGTTTAGACCTACAGAGCATTTTAATGAGGTTAAGACCTTTTCATTCACAATATCAGACCAGGCTGTTATTAGGAATGAAATGTATTTGCTTCCACTAGATGTAGTCAGAGCTTTCCAGAATTCTATTTCTTCTATAATGTCTCAAAGTATCTGAAATATCAAGAGTTTTTTTTTCATTGTAATTTTATCCCTGCAATAGCAATGTGACAGTGAAAACCACATTCGGGTAGTACATTAAACATGAACTGAAATAAGCAGATCCTTTCAAATTTTCAGATAGATTCAGGGGATGCAAAATTATTTTGCTCATAAAATATTAGATAAAAGTTAACAGAGAGTTTTATCATATGTTTCGTACCTTAGTTGTATTTTTACATATTTTTAATTGTGAAAGAGCTGCAATGTAGGGTTAACTAGGGGAACAAGCAGACCTTCTCTGTCATTGATGTTTCCTTTGAGGTATATGAAAACACAAGTCTAGTTCTAGGTAGGGTAACAGTGGTAACAGCTTGTTGTGTCATTTCCATCTTTTTGATTTTTTCTTTGTATCAAGTTTTATTTGGAAGGGAAGTAAAACCTTGCATGACTTGGTACTTTGCTCTCAGATTTGGTGCTTGATGTCAGCTTATTAGTTGGGCATGCTAATAGACAGCTTAGATGGACAAATTTCTCCAAAGGGCACTTTAGGGCAGGATGCTGGGATCTCCAAAATTAACTTGGTGAAAGCACCTCTCTCCAGTGACTGCATAAAAAGTCAGAAAGATTAGCATCCCAGTTTGGGCACTGAGGGGAAGTGACCAAAGTTAGGTGGTGTGCCTACCTTCTTCAAAGCAGCTTCATCTCTTTTTTGTACTTTAGTAGTTTCTGGAAACCTGAAGCTGTCACAGACCTTCTAGTGCTGTTTATGATACACAGCATGAGGCAATGCTTCAATGTTAAAATTTACACAAATAGGACTTCGATACCTGTTGTTTATGATTCCAGGCACCTGAGGCCAACTGAACAAAGCCTGGGAAAGATCTGAAAGCAAAGAAAAACCAAAAAAAAAAGAAGCCACAGACATGTTCAGATAGTGGTGGAGACAAGAGAAGAATTCAAATCTTAGGAGTGAAAACCAGAGCGTGTCCCTGGGCCGTGCTCCTGATACTGTTTATTTTATTCCCTTGGTAGCTCTTCAGGCCCATTGTGCATAGCAGGATAATGATGAACACTACTCTTATACCTTCAGAACTGTGAATTCATTTTGAACAATAAGCTTGGTCCAGATCGTTGCATACTTCTAACTGTGAACAATCCATCTGGGTATATAGCAGTGACTCAGGCCACACCAGGAGCGTGTTCCCAGAACTGTGTTTTCAGGATATCTTTTGGCTAAGCATCTGAAGAAAAGCATAGATTCAACTGTTCTTTCATTGGAATTAGCAGGAAATTTGCCACTTTCATTAATCGGCTTTAAAGACAATAAGATTCACATTGTGTATATACAAATATAAATGTGAAAGTAAGTCCAGTTTCTGGTCTGTTTTGCAGGTGCAAATCCCATAGATACTTTAGAGTAATTGAGAGCAAACTGGCCCATGTTATTGACTAAATAGATGCGAATGATGGTTTTTAGAAATATAGCACTTTACTTTGTTGCTCAGCATTTAGCATCCTTTTAAAACACATCATATGTCAGATAGGTGCCAATGATTTACCATGTAAATAGGTATGTAGACATGTCATAAAAATCCTAACTAGATTCCATTAAAAAAATACTGATTACATACAATGGCCTATTTTAAAAGCTTCTTAGCATAATAGCTTTATTTTTTTTCTCAAGTAACAAAAGCAATTAGATTCTGTAATGGATTAATCACTTGCCAATTACCACACATTTCAGAATGAAACCCATTCTAACAAATGAAACTTGAAAAAATCTTAAGCTGGTAGCATGTATATTAATTTAGAATTCTTTAATGCATACATCAGTGTATATTTGAAAGCAGATAAAGCCATTGTATAGAAATTAAATCAAAATACGATCGTGGTCTGAAACAATATGCATAAAATTTTGGTGAAGTAGAACTGTTGAGGCCAAATGATAAACCCTTCAGATTTAAAATGGAAATGCTGGTAGAGCTTTCACTATGCCATGAATTTCAATTTGATTGCTGAAAATAAGAATTCAGATTAAATAAACCAACTTAAACATTTCATCTGCTGAGGAATTTTTCATGCCTTTTCTTCAGTTCATATTTTATTCGTAAGGGATTTATTTTAATTAATCACTGATACAAAGCCTTGCAAAAAAAGACCAATCTCAAAAATTAAGAGGGATCATAAAATGATGTGTGCATTTGTAATGTATGAATTTTCCCTAACTTTATAAAATAGATTGCATTTTAGTTTTCCACCAAATTTCTTGATAGTACCACTTCTTTGTTGCTTTACCTGGGTGTCTCTGATTTATTACATTATACAGATAGAATTGTTATGATCAACTTTTAATTTTTAAGCATGAGATTTCTCACTTCATACAGCAGTTTGAATTTATAAATACCTTAGAGTTTAACATTGCTGTTTTGATTAGAGAAGGCCTCACATACTGTTGTATTGCCATTATATACTGCAGTTTAGTCTATATTTTCTAACAGAGCGAGTGAAATAATTCAGGCTCCCAAACTTCAAAATTAAAAGACTCAAATGTCTCTCTGTTATTAGAAAATTATTGAATTTCTGTGGCTTGTTGTGCCATATTTCTTATTCAAATTTTTTCATTTCATATACCTTTTCACCCACCAGTTTGATTGCCATGGCTGCAGCCGTGGGTGAATAATTGCCTGTCTTCACAGGAGCATGTTCTGGAGCTAAAGTCGAGTGCTTGCTTCCTGATGTATGCCTCATTTGGATTCTGCCGACAGCCTAGGGGCTGTATTATTCATGCCTTGACAGATAGCACTCACTAAAAGCATTGGAACAGGGCCAGGTACTGGCAGAGAGATAGTGGAGCATTGCAACTTGCAACTGAGAGGAGCATCTATAATAGAAAAAAAGAGAAATCCTCATACCTTCCTTTTACTGGTCTCACTTTGATGAAGAATTAATTTGCATCAAAATAAAATACCCTAAAAATAAATGCATTTTTTCTGAACTACGCTTGAAAGTTTAACACAATTTTCCACATTTAATTGCAAAGCCGATTTTAATTAGTAAGGCCCTGCATGTGAAAAATGAAGATTCACTTGGGTGAGTGTAACACATTGCAGTGTCTGCTGAATGCTCTAATTAATGTATGGCTGCTGTACAACAGGGTGCACTGTGGGATATTTATGAAAAATTCTGTGCACGCAGCCAGTCTAGCTGTATTTTAGTTCTTGAATCACAAGAATAAATAACTTTTCCCCCTTTATTCTTTATGAGACATCATTGTGCATGCCATCACTCCATCCATAAACTTTATGGCATGCCTGTCCTTTTTACTATTTGTCAAAGATATAATAAATCAGAAACCAGGACATACATATTTTAACATTAATTTGATAGCATAGCATGGTTGCATGCTGTGCAGAACCAGAGGTCCACTGATGCATCTGTGTTAAAACCTAACCACAGAACAGTGAGGTCCTTATTGTTGCTTGCTTTCATGATGCTGTGAAAAATCCCACTGCATGCTGGAAGTATAGACAAATGTATATTCTTTTAAGCTGATAGTCAACCTTTATTACAGTGTTAAATAATGATAAAATGATTCACTGAATATTTACCTAAGGAAATACTTTGAGGCTGCCTGTGCAATTCAATTCTATTTCATTTAACGGTGTATTTGCTAAAGACTTTGGCAAGTTGTGGTAAATACCAAGAATATTATTATAAATATATTTTATATGAAGTAATCCACCACTCAGGGTTTGTAAAAAATGTTAATAAATGAAGCTTCACTGTTTATTAAATTCACCTAAAGAGAAATAAGTAAGTAAATAAATAAGTGGAAGAGCATAGGGATTTTGAAACAGAACACTGCAAACAATAAATAAATGTGCTGACAGAGAATCCATAATGTATTAGAGGTCTGTATTGGCTGCTGTCTGGACTCAGCAATATATCCTTTGTCTGATTGTTGATTAATGATAAGAAAGGTGCAAAGTTGGGTCTGAAACGTCAAGCGAATATACACCAGCAGTTGGCGTGTGGCTCTGCATGCTAGTGGCCGTTGTCTAGAGGTGACTACACAAAGGAACCACAGTTCAATTGCTCCTACCACCATCTCTATTGGGAATAGCTATTCCAGTGGCAGGAAGTAGCAGGACCTGCATGTACCAGGAGCACAAGCCTTATAAAGGCAGGGGGAAGAAAGTAAATCAGGGGCAGGAGCATGGAGAGTGCTGACGTAAGGGTGCAGCAGCAGCAACAGAGGATTTAGGATGTGCTTTGTGGCTTGTATGTTGCTGTAATGATATGCTCATTTTCTTTCCAATGGAAGGTGCTGCATTTCTCATGCAGCAGTCCACTTGCAGGCACAGTGTTTTCTGTGGAAGGATCTGTCTGGAGATGTTCCTATCAGCTACAAAATAAATGTAGACCATGCAGAAAGTATGGGAAAGAAAATAAAAAAAAAAGGAGAAAGAACATCTGGTAATAATGGGGAGATAATTTCCCCAAACAAGCTAAACACATTTTTTTGGTTGGTCTGGTAGGTTTAATGAGAACATTGTGTTCTCTTGGGAGAGAAATAAATCGTCTTGAGGTTGAATAATTTGTGCTTTTCATAATGGGAAAGAGGATCTACAGAGTTGATTCGCACGTGGTGGGCATGACATTTTATCTCACTGTGCCTCTGTTTCCCCATTTGTAAAGATCTTAAGGTGTAAAGACAGAAGCATGTATGGGGGATTATAACAAACACAGAGCCCAGAACTCTGGCTCTGGTATTTATCTGCTGTATAAATAAAGATCTGTTAGATGGTTATTGATGTCAGAGGAAGTGTAACCTTACAATTCAGTGCTTTTTGGATCAAAACATTTTTCTGGATCATAGAGCAGAATTAACTGATTTGTAATGACAATTTTACATTTAGAGTCTAGTCTAGTTTCCCTATTTCATAGTTTGTGAATAATTTCTACAATATTTCTGTAAAAATATTGATTCTGAGGTTAAAAAGCTGCAGGTATTTAAAAAAAATCTTTTTCTTAATGTGTATTTTAGTGAAAATGCAGTCATGGTTCTTAGCCATAGACTAAACCAAAAACATCATGAGCAATGTTATGCACTGAGTTTAGGGTGCTATGGAGCTGCCTGCATCCTCCTTCCAACAGTTCTTCTGAGCAGCAGCACACCTACTGTGTGTTAAAAAGGCCTGTGGATTGAAGCATCTCAAGTCAGGTCTTTGGAAACAGGAGAATTTACTGGTGAATACTGACAGCTGGATGGACAGGGAACCCCATGTTATTCCTTGTTCCAGTGTCCAACACAAATAACATAGATGACTTTGAAAAAGTTTTAGTGATGGTACCCACACTATCAGAATATCATTGCCCCTCCTTTTTCTCCATCTCAGTGAAAATGATTTGAAGTCTGCTAGAATCATCAAAAGGGAGGCAGGAGAAATCGTATATTTAAAGAATAAATAAAACTCTAGTTATCTTTTCTTTCAAATGCTTGTGTTTTATGAGATCGAGCACCCTAGGTATTACCTGGGTTAGCAAAAGAATATGAAGAAAATAAGAAATGAAGTAAAAAATTAAAGAGCCCTAAAAAATACACTATGATTTGTCTTTAAAGACTTCTATTGAGGTTTTTCAATAAGTTGAGACAACCCTTTCAAAGATGTCACTTCTTATTAGTGGTTGATATGAAGTACTACTTCTAGTGGTGTCAGCTCAGGACAGGGAAAGGAGAGGAAGTCCTGAGCCATCTTTGATGGCAATAATAAATCTAAATAAATACATCCACAGTATAGAATCAAATGCCCAGGGGATAGATAGCTCCTGAAAACATCCTCAGCGCTATACAACTTAGGACACTGTAAATGGTGATACCTTTTACAATGTCCAGGTAACTAGTGTCCAGATAACCAGGTGATTTGACCTACTAAGTTAGTTTTTCTGGCTACTCACCTTAATCACCTCATCAGGAAAATCTTGAAGCTTTCTGATGACAAGAAAAGGGATTGCAGAACCTTATATCCTTTCATTATTTGCAAGAACCAGCAGCACCATGCTCTAAGTATCCGTGGAAGAGTGGAGAAGAGATATAATCACAGAATATTCTGAGTTGAAACACACGCACAAGGATCATCAAGTCCAGCTCTTAAGTGAATGGCCCATGCGGGGATCAAACCCACAACCTTGGCCTTATTAGCACCATACTCTAACCAACTGAGCTAATCTCAGGGTCAATGCCTAAGAGACAATTTTCCTGTGATTGAAGTTGGGCCTGTGTCTTAAATCCACGAATTAAGATAAAATTTGTAATACTATAAAGTATAGTCAGACAGTACAGGATATGATTGGCTTTAAATGCCAATAACAGTAATTTAAAAGAAAGGTTTTTTTATGTTCAGTTCCCTGTGACTGGGACAGACTTCTCTACCATCAAATTTTTTATTTAAAGTAGTGAGCAGGCCACTAAATTGGATACACAAGGAGTGGAAGGAATGCTTTCTGTTCAGCTGATCCTCATGAAAGAAATTCACCAAAGGTATGCACCTGCAACTGTTTTTTACCCTCATAATGTCTTCAGGAGAAAATCTTACCCATACTTTGTGAATGAGGAATAGGTGTTCAGAATAAAGGTTAGAGCTAAAAGCTGGCATTCATTTAACTTCTGCTTTAAGTCCAAAGGACCCTCTCAGTCTTCTTTTCTCTAGCCTATACAACCCCAGCTCCCTCAACTACTTCTCATCAGACTTGTGAAAACATTTATTTGGGCACCTTGATGCCATATTAAGTCCATAGCATAGACAGTACATTTCTAATCTCTCATCTGCTTGTTTCAGTGTAGCAAGTGTTTAAATGTTAAAGTCCTCCAGTTTGTGATCTGTACAAACATGGCACTCACATGCTGTTTTATTCTTTGTCAATAGGCATTAGGACATGTTTCTTCCATCTTGTAGGAACTTGCATTGACTATAAAGAAGTTAAGATGTCAGGATGTTTGTATTCTTTTTTCTTCATCTGTTCTTTTACAGACAATAATATATTCAAAAGGAAGAGGGAAGGATATAGCTTTGTAACTTTGAGCAGTCACTTGGAGACAGAAGAACCCTGTTTTCAGTCCCAGCATTAGCATTTCATATAGGACTCAGACAGTCATTTCAGAGAGGAATTCAATGAATCCTTCACTGGTAGTAAAGAACATGTAAATATATTGTTTTGCATGAAGTATTAGAGAAGTGGGCACTCTCAACCTAGATTACTCTAAAATCTCATGAGCAATCAGTCTTCTGAAGGGGTTAAATGAAGCTTCAGTTACCCCTGGCAAAAGAGGATATTAAACACAAGATGCTCACACATTTCTCTAAGTTCTAGATTGGAAAATGGCTAAGGCTGGGATTGTGATTCCTTCTCTGACCATCCCCAAGTCAAATGACTGAGGTAATCTCTGGTTTTGTGAGGAAAAAAAAGAGAAGGCTTAAGGCGATGTGGGTTCCTTCCAGCTCAGCATATTCTGTGATTCTGTGATTAATTCCAGGAGTTAAAATTGCCCACTACAGAAAATATCTTCTGCCAGTCCAGGTTACAGTGTCTAAATTCTGCTGTGTGTTAAATCTCTGCATGTCCCTAGGTATAAGAAGAGGAACAATCATACCTCACTTGGATGTTAGAATTTCACTGTGCTGCTGTGCATAGAAACTGAGAGCTGTAATGCTTTTGCTCCCTTGGTAAACCAGCAGTTCGTGACTCTGTTGCCACACAAGAAATTTGCGTCACAGCTAGAAGTTGAGTCATGCCTCTGAATGCTACTCCAGTGCCTTTTGCTTTGGACCATCCTTCTTATGTTAAAAGTTCATTTTGACAAAGATTAGCAAATGAGTTCTTGTTATTTAGTATTTGCAGGGACAGTAAGAAAAATGTGCTAGAATTACTGATATTGAATGTAGATCTTGCTTGGGCATGGTTTCTTCTGGAGTGATCAGTGAGGATTAATGGTTTGTTGGTTCTAGTAACCATGTGTACCTGTTCAGGAGAAGGGGACAAGCAAACTGTCATCTCAAACAAGAGGATATGTCACACATTATGATATGGGTGATTAATATTCTCTGACATGAGTCTTATAGATGTTTGCATGTCAGTAGCCACCAAACAAAAAAACCTGGTTTTGAAACTTATTTCTCAGAGAATTCTCTGGATATTCCGTACATACATTCCATTCCATAACAAGACTGGTCATAGCAACTTTTTACTAGTGCATATTTATAATGGATAGGAGTTTGGGATGGAAAGAAAAAAAGTAATAGATTGTTTTTCTGTCTGAAAATGTAGGAATAATTCCGACAGAATGTAATTGCATGACTTTATTTTGAGCAGGGCTTTGAAATTAACATTTCTAGTTCTTAAAACACAGACACTTGACTCTTGTTTTTAATTCCATGTGACATAAGGAATTACCAGCTTTACAGTCTTCTGTCCCTTCCACAATGGCGAATTTTTTTCAGTGCTTCTGGAAAGGCAAGTGTACTACTTTCTGAGTCATAGTCCTGTCTCTGCAGCACCTAGGTGTTCCTTGGAAATACTGACATTCTCAGAACTGACATGGCCTGGCTTTGCTTAGCTTGTGAAACCTAAAGAGCTCACAGAGAAGGATGGACTCAGAAACAGAGTCAGAGTTATAAAACAAATACCATTTTAGAAAGAATGGAAATAAATTCTGACTACTGTGTTAACTTCAAACCTTAGCAGTCAAGCTTGCTGCTTCCAGTTATGTTATTAAAAGGATGTAGGAGGAAGGACTGAACAGTTAAAATGGCATTGACTAAAAGTGGAAACACTTATTTAAAATGTCAGCATTTAATCAAAACTCTAAAACAGAGAAAACATTTAGCTTTTTCTGTCTACTGTAATGTTGACTGTTCATTGAAAATTATAGCAGTCAGTCAGACTTGGAAATCACAGTGTAGTGGACAGCTCGGGGAGAACCACAACAGGACTGTCATGGTCAGTTTAGATTTGTCAGAAGCAATTTTTTTTGTACTTTATATGTATGCTAGGGGTTAAGCTGATCTCGTGTGTAAGCAGGAATAGAATTTCATTCCTCTCACACTGGAGCACTTTGTAATTATGTTGCTCTAGAACTCTGCAAAACACCACAATAAAAGATAAAAGTCTATAGGCTGGTCTGAAAAAGAAGGATAATGAGATGATACCAACAGCCCTATTTTTTAAACAATAAGGAAATATCATATCATCTGATAAAGAGTCAGGAATGATTTACCTACAGGCTACATTACAGTATAGCTCTGCATGATGTCAGGTAATTTGACATGACATCATACCTATGCAGCTTTTCATCCCTACCTTCACAACCTTCCAGGTATTTTGGACACTAAAATGTCATCTTGCACCTGGCCCACCTTCTGTTTAGTATATTTACCAGTTAATTAGAGATGAGAGAAAAGTTTTCCACCATTAAATTTCTACATCTGTAGATGTAAGCATATCAGAATGTAAGCACAAACTTCTAGAGCATAACACAAGTAGACCTTTGGTACTGAAATTGAAGACAAGGACCCACAAAAATCCCAAGTCTATAGTTGGCTAAACTTGAAATAGAAAACCTATTTGTGTATTCCCACAGGCACTGCCAGCATAGCTAAGCTATGCTACTCAGGGCTTTCTACAGGCCAGAACATTTGGGATTTACAGGCCGCAGGTAATTCCACCAGCATCCTCTGATCCAGAAGGCACAGCAGTCATTGTCTGCTCACACTGACATGCAAGCACCCCATTTCTGTAGGTAGCATAGCAGTAACATCCCCTTTCACTGAAAAATTTCACGATAGTGATGCATCCTAGTGGTGGTCAGCAATCACTCTTCAATAAGCAACATACTGCTTTGGTTTCTCTGTTAGTCTGAGTCAGTGCAAGGGAAGGGAAGGGAAGGGAAGGGAAGCTGTTCCACTTAACCTGACAATTTTGTCAACTTTGTTAAAATTGTTAACTTGTTGTTAAGAAAAAAAAACAACAAACAAATAACAGTACCAAACCACCTGTATCAAAACAGAGAGCAATAAAGTAGCCATCCATACTTCAGACATTATTTTTGTACCTGCATCAGAGAGTGTCTTTTTTTGATTATGAGTCATGTTTTGGAAACATTCTTTTTGTGGTAGTTCATGTTAGTGTGGATACAGCTCAGTCAACATACTTGCTCTAGTGACTCCCAGACTTACATACCTACATATTACCACTGGGGAATTTATTATCTAAGGAACTTAGCTAAACTTAGGTCCTTCGAAGTTAAGTGTGATGACATGGAATGTTGCTACAACAGTTCTCATGATAGAACCCCAAATACAAAGGGACCAGTTTTAGAAGTAACACATTGCTAGCTCAACTTTCAGTGAGATGTGTCAAGCATAGAATGCCTCACATAGAATGCCTCAAATATTAAAAATAATTAAAGTATCTTTGAAGTGGCATACACTTTCTAAAAAGTTGCCTTTCATCTTTTAACACTGAAGAATGTTTTCCTGTTCTTACCATCTTCCTGTTAAACATTTCTTTTCCAGCCATTGCCCAATTTTACTTTTGGTCCTTGGACACAACATAATTCTGGACCTTTTGCTATTTGGTTGTTGACCCTTGCTACCTTTCCTGTCTATGCATCTTTAAAACTGAGCAGCTGAAATTCAGAGAGGGATAACTGCTACATTTCCCTTAGAAATCTAGCCATAGGAGGTATACTGGCAGCAGATTTTCAATGGAAATCACCGTTTCCACCCACAACCCAGCTGCCACATTTAAACCATGCTATATGGGGCTTCCACTCCCTTGGGAGGCTGTTTTCATTTTCCTTCAGAGGCTCTTCTACAGTCTAATGGAACTTGCTGTCAGCTATAAAAAGTAACATTATATGCCATAGTATTTTTTTTAATTGTGATATGACTCAAGTTGAAGCCTTCTTTTACTGGAATAGAATGTGATGGAATTCATTTCGACTTTTTTGTTTGGTGTTTTTTTACCTGAACAGACATCTTTTCTTTCATCAGATATATCAAAAAAGGCCAGATTAAGGCAAAGCCATTTAGGCATCTGGCTTTTGGAGTCATGTGATTAAACTAGGAGGTAAGCTTTTATTTACAGACTAGAGTATTTCTAATTCTCCTAATCATGAAAAAAAGGTGAAAAAAAATAACTGAACATGAGATATAGATTTGTCCTTTGAGTCTCCCAATGGCTTGAACCAATTTCTTTATGGTAGGTAAGCTTGTAACTTGGTGGAAGTACTACCTGCAAGACTCCCTGATATTACAACAAAGCAACTTCTGTGTGCTGCATTTCTGTAGATTATTATCACAAAGAAACATATGCTTTTCAGGGTGGAAGTCATGGCAGCGGGCAGAGGTTCTCAATCCTTTAACAACCAGAATTTAGAATATTTCACACTTGAATAATTCCTAACCACCCATGCAAAACAAAGAGCAGTATCCTGTAGTTTATGCTGGAGGTGAGACTCTGGTACATAAGCACTGAAGTGTTTGCAGTTTGTATCATTTCACTTTTCTCGTTTTTGTTCCTGTAATTCCAGATGTTTACAGATGACAGTCTTGTGTTAGAAGGCAGCTCCACAGTATTATTCCTTTCCATTAGTTATATTCCATAGCCATTAGCTTTTTTTATCAAGTAAGAACCTTATTGCTATAGTTACAGGAAAGTTGTTTTGTCATATTTCTTAATTCTGAGCCATATATCTTTCTTAGTTTAAATTAAGTTGGGAGTCAGTGCTATTGTGTATCTATGTAGAGGTGATGAGAAGAGTATTTAATGTAGGAATCGGTTGCTGATAGTCTCACCATAGTAGCCCTACGTTACAGATATGATAAAATGACAACGTGCTCTATTACTCAGTACTTAAGTACATGCTACAATGATAGTTTGACCCATTGTGTTTTGGTAAATATGCTCTATCGAGTCTGTGTCTAAGGGTGTTGATTCTACTAATGGGTATCTAGCCATGTTATTAAATGCTTGACAATGTAAGTACATGAATGGCCTTCGATTTCCAGGAATTTATTTCCCTTGATTTTTGGATGCTTGAACTTGGTATGCTGAATTGCTTAAAAGCAATCACATTTAAAATGTTGGAATAGAAAGATTTCATATCATGTTCAAGGCTCAAACATTGTGACTATGCAAAAGATCTTTTGTAACTGATGGATGCGCTCTTGTTGCATATTCTAACCGTTTCAAACTGATGAATGATTGATTGTGAACTTTTCCATTTTATTATATAAGTTTATAATGAAAAACAATTAATTAATTGGAACTTGCCTTGCCCTCAAGCTGTAAACAGAGTTGTCATTGCCACTGAATCTGAAAACATAGAATACACACAAATCTGGTTATCTTAGCAGCCCTAGATGATGCTTGTATTTAACTCAGTGTAGCCAATTTAATCTTTGTCTATATGTAGAAAAATAGAGGGTTTTCTTTCCCGAAGTTTTTCTTCCAGTTCAGATTTTTTTAAATAAATGTGGACCTCAAGATTTTGATTCAGAGCAGAAGTCAGTGTTCTTTGAGTTAGTGCAGAAATGGTCACTGGCTTTGCACGTTTCCATTTTTATGTGTCTGGGTTACATCTAAATCAACATCAAAGTGCACTGAATCAATAGCCACTTAGCAAAACCTGATTATATGCATTTCATCTAATGAATCAATATGAGTCATTAAACCTGTGCTCTTTGCACTATCCTACACTCTTTGATCATCCCCTGTATTCAAGGATCGGGCAACAAGACATAATGAATTGTGGCTTCCGGCTCTTGAACACACAGCTAGGTTGGGTATTTGCCATCCTGAGACTAGAGTGCAACTGCAGCGTTTGTCTGACTTTGGATCATATAGGCAATCTGCAGAAGATAGCAAGGCTATAGGGAGGAGAATTATCCATGTTAAGTGATACAGCAGCTGTGGAAAGGAAAGAAACAGGGTTTTGGGTTTCTCATTACGAAATTATTATGGTGCGTGGTTTTAAATTCTGTTAGGTGCTATCTTTAGTGGGGTTGGGCAGACAATTAAAAAGAAAAAAAGAGAGAGAAAAGGTCTTGGACTTGTCTCACTTTCAACAGATTCCTAAGTGGTAGAAATGCAAGTTAATCACCATCATCTCCCTTTACTGTCAGTAGGCAAAGTCTCTAAAAAAAGTGAGATGAATAACCTTCCAGGAGGTTCCTGTTTGTCTGCATTGACTTATGAAGGGAGCTTAACATGACATGTATAGAGCTAGTTTTTAGAAGCCTAGGGGTAGGTGAGAGATGAACCCCATCAATGACATCATAAGTCATGGGGCAATCAGATATTACATTGATTTATTTATATAAATACTGTTGAGTAATCTACAACTGCGGGACATGTACATTGCTAACCTGTGCTACCACATAAGTTTTTAGTCTCATGATTTGTTGCATTTAGTTTTTTATATCTTGCTTTAGATGAGCTCTCTGTAGATTAAAGTTTTCCTGTGTATTTGTACAACACATAGAAGTACATTGCTGTACCTCATTGTTTCTTCACTGAACAGCTATTGTAGTGAAACAATTAAACTAGTAGTTTGAATGGGTTAGTTATTGCAAAACTGAAAGTTTCCTCTTAGCTGTCATATCCCAAGAGCAGGGACTTTGGTGATGGGTGTAATGATCTTGCCAGCCAGAGGGCAGGTTAGCCAGTAAGTTTGTCAGTGTTTCTCACAGGGTTCAGTTGCATCAGTTTGGAGTCTCAGTGAACTGGTGTGGGGAGGTGCTTCCCACTAGAGATTTATAGGATCCAATGAAATAAAAGATCCTAGCTTTGACTTAAGTTGCTGTGACCGTATTAATTACATTAAAGCTATTCTGTAAGTGGCCTTAGATGCTACAGTGCTTGGCAAGGGTTGCAAGAAGCCTGATCTGGAACAGTATTTAAGGCTCTGGCTCAGTTGCGAGCAGGCTCCTGGAAAGCAGATTTGAGCAAGTTAGTCTTCTAGATTGGGATTAGTAGCACATAGGATGCTAGCACAGAGAATTTTAATCCATCTGGTTGGAAGTTTTAAAACCAGTGTGTCCCAACTCCATCTTGTTGGCTGCAATTAGCCATCTCTGTGAAATAAAAGCCCCAAAACTCCATGTCTTGCTTGAACTTTGACTTCTTGCTCTTCCCATTTTCTCTTCTATAGCTTACTAATTGGAATACTCAACAAAGTTCTGTAACTTTCACAGCCTGGGAAAGTTTGACTCAATACCTCCTATATTCCAGAACAGTACACAGGCATTAGGTAGGACTTTTGTGGGATAGAAAAGATTCCTTACTGGTGTGGCTTAGAAAGCAAAAATAATTTCCCACAAAGAAGTTTGACACTGCCGCCCTACAGTTAGCAGTGTCCACTGGGTTTGCTGCTCATTCCTGTAGCAATTTGCTATCCTCAACTGTATATGATAAAATTCCACCTCAGTGCCACTTCACATACTTAAAGTACTTCATTGAATGTTTCTGATAACCTCATTAGGTGTTTATGTAGCAAATTTTTAGATTCTATTGCCTACCAAATGTTTTGGTTTCTGTTAATTAAATTAAGTTCTTACGTGAAAAACAAGGAAGAACGAGGACTCTGTTGTTGAAACACTTTTTAAATTGAAAAACCTTCTGTAAGATTTTTCAAAGTACTGCTAAGAAAAAAAGAAAGGAAAGAGAAAGATAACGATCCACCAAGAAAAAATATTATTCAGATTTAGAGCATAATATTGGCATCATCTTATTTTTCTTCACTTAGATCTTATAGCATGAGGCATCTGAAATAATAGATTCAATAAAAAAGAACACAAATGAAAAAAGAATGCTGGTAAACGTGGCACATAGGAATTACTTTATCCAAACTAGGTATTTAAAGTTGACTAGACCTTTATTAGTCATATAATCTCTCCTTCTCATTTTTGTCTAAGAGGAAAATGTCCTCCAAACATAAGTGTCATGTCCCAGCTTTGATGTGTGAGTTGGCATATCATGGGGGAAAAGTACTAATCGGTAATCTGATTTAGAAAATCCCTTGTATATCTTTGGTCCTACACTATGTATATTTAAATAGATATGTTAATTGTTATATATTAGAAATAATAAACATAATAATTATGCTGAAAATTATGTTAATAAAATATATTAAAAATCAATTCTGGGCAAGAAATATCTTTTTCTGAAGAACAGTCTTACTGAAGGTATCAATGAGTAGCATCATAAGGAGAAGGATTAAAGGAGAAAAATTGCGTGAGGGTTAAAAAACTATCATAAATCATCTTCTAACTAAGGAGCATAAAATCATATATTATTTCTTCCATTTCTTCAATTATTAATGTCTGTATGTCCTCTTGGAGCTCATTGCTATGAAATTCAACAACATTATTTCCACAAGAATTATTCATGACAGATTCCAAAAACCAGAGATGACTGAGGCACACAGGAAAGCACTGTCGAATATTCAAAAGTGTGTTTCAGGAAGCCCAAATATATACCCTGCTGAAAGCCAAGAGAGCTAAAGCATGGGGGGAAAATAAGACAAACACAGCTGACCAGGGAAATACAGGGAGCAATGAAAGAACAGATAAAGGCACACAAGACACATAAATCAATGGGGTCATTGCTCCTAGCAGGGGTAAACAAGTCTAAAAATAACCAAATAAGGGGATGATCACAAAAGCCAAAATTGAAAATATAGAGAAGATTGCAGAAGCCGTAAGGACAAACCATAACAGATTTCACAAACACATGAGGAACAAGAGGTCAGTGGGAGAGACTGTCACCTCCATATGTGGTCTGGAGAGGAAGTCAGTGGCAGAGGCTGCTGGGAAGCTGGTGCTGCCTTCCCCTTGGTGTGCTTGCTGGAGTGACCACAGGGAACATGCCAGGAACAGAGAGAAGTGTCCTGGAGGCAGAATCTGAAAAATTAATGCAACAAAGGATGAGAACAGAGCAGGTTAAGAAGAAATAAGAAGAAAATAGGGCAGCTTAACAGTAGGCTTCAGGTCTGGTGGCCTGTTTCCTAGGTTTCTGAAAGATATGGATTTTTTTTTTAACTCTCTCACTCTACAAAGTCTACAGTACATGAGGTATATGTAAGCTATGTGAGGTATACAGTTGAAAGGCAGAAGGAAGCTGGTGCAGGACAGTATTTTAAAAGTTTTAAAAGAAAAAACATTGCAATGGTAGATTTATTAAGTATAAATCCAAGTACAGCCAAAATCAAATTCAGGGTTATGTAATAACTGATTAAAATTAATTAGGAAAGAGTTAACAAAAGCTGAGTTGAAGTTAACTAATTATAGGACAAGGATAAATGGATACAAATTGAAAGAGGGGAATTCAGGCTGGATATTAGGAAGAAATTCTTCACTGTGGGGAGGATGGGATCCTGGAACAGGTTACCCGTAGAAGTTGTGGATGCCCCAACCCTGGCAGTGTTTGAGGCCAGGTTGGACAAGGCTTTGAGCAACCTGGTCTAGTAGGAGATGTCCCTGCCCACAGCAGGAGGGTTGGGACAATATGATCTTTAAGGTCCTTTTTAACCCAAACCACTCTATGATTCTGTGAACTAGTATAATCGATTTCCTTGGAAAAATTACATATTCCCAAGCCTTAGTGTTGGACCCAACCATTGAAATATACAAATATTTGTTTTTGTGGTTGCTGGTGTGTCCTCCATTTTAATTCTATGAGCACAGGCACTGAGAATAGATTAATAAAGTTATAAACTAAAGTCAAGTTCACAACTTTACTTGAATAGCTGAGTTGCAAGTAGTTAATGAGATCTATAAAAGCATCAAAGTCATCAGGCAGCTAACTGGAATTGATTTCCATTGCCATTTATGCATTTTCCAGGGGCCCCTGAATCCCAAGTAATGCCTTAGATTCTCACAAACTTTATAAAATATTGTGTAGAAGGCCATAAAGCTATGAAAAAATATTAAAGATGACAAATCTGGCAGTGGAAACAATTTATTTCTACTTTTGACAAATAATTTGTATCTAAAAAATCGTGCAGTTCTTCTGAGATGTCAATTCAAAAATTAAACAAATAGATGTTATTTGTTATCCCCCTGTCCTCTGCCTGATTTCCTACACTTTTGTGAATTCCAAAGGAGACTCTTTTGAGGCATTACTAGATGAAAACTGTTACAAGTGTTTAGTGTTCTTAAATGAAAAAAGATTGGAGCAGGGTGATGTTAATGTTCTGGCTTTAGAGTGACAAACTGCCCAGGGTTGGATGGGGCTTTGAACAACCTGGTCTAGTGGAAAGTGTCCCTGCCCATGGCAGGTGGGTTGGAAATAGATGGTCTTTAAGGTCCCTTCCAGACCAAACCATTCTATTATTTTACTAAAAGTTCAAGTTTGTGTGAATGTCAGTGGCCAAAAATTTTCACAGTTACTCATCTACAGATGCTCAGACTGCTTGACGTGTCATCTTTACCTCTTACAGTGTTCTTAGAGAAAGAAAGGAAATTCTGGGGATTTCTGGGCCTGACCCTACTTGCATCTTTGAAAATAAAGATCGGGATTTTGAGAAAATATAATTTAGTGATAATGTCATTGAAGAAGGTATAGTGAGGGTAATATGCATCCCAAAGAGAAGAAACAGAAACCAAGAAAGCAATAAATGTTAACCTACTTGCTTAAATCATATTGAATGGATATGCAAATTTCTAAAATGTACCTGAGCCCCGGAACGTGACCCACTCCTGTTTTCCAGGATGCAACCTCTATTAGACGCCTAAATGCAACAGGTTCTTCCCTGCTTGTCCGGCCATTTCCTTGGGCACTACACACACTCTGAATTTCCATTTCTGAGGGAAAGTTCATGTGTCCTCTCTCAGAGGTCCATAGGAGAGTTTAAATAGACAGCTACTGAAACACCATAGTACCAGGGGAAGCACTAAAATAAACCTGGAGTGGTCAGAACTACAACAAACAGTGCTTCCATTTTGCCTCAGATTTTATGCACTGTCCAGACTGATGGAGATTGAATTCCTGTTTCTGCCTTGACTGTGATGATGTGGGATATTTTCCATGGAAATATATCCTACATTTCCTCTTGTTTCTGGGTATCTGGGTATCTGGGTCCTGACCAAGAGAAGGACTCAGAGGAGAAGAGACAGGACAGTCATTTGTCAGTGAGCAGTAGTGGTGATATAGGGACAAGGATTTCTGCTATATTTATAGGTTTTACATTGAAGCATCTTTGGACAGAAACAAATACAGTCCAAGGAGAAAACAACAGAAGCTTAGGGCTTCCCTTCTTTCCAGGTTTATGGCTCTTAAAATTACTGAAGGTTTGGGCTTTTGCGTGCCTGTGGTGTATCAGAGTTTCTTGCATCCAGCTGCACTGGGGCTCATCTTCTATAAAGGGATGCTCTTCCTCAGAATATACCGCATGACCTGCTGGATGGAGCATGTGTATATTCCTTAGATATCTGCATCCCAGGCAGACTGTGAACAAGTGGTTTAAAATTTAGGTAAGACAATATTTAAGTTAGGTACTTCAATAAAATTCTTTTTACCTAAGTAGCAGTTTAAGTAATTGGGATGCATAGCTGCTAGGCTGCAGATTAGTTAGACCAAGATCAAGACCATGAAGACACAACACTGAGCACTCTGTAGTACTAAATGTGGTGAAAACTGTTTTTCAGTGGTCTGTCAAGAGAATGGGAAGGATTATTAGAGTAGAAGAAAGTGATAAGAGATCTTCAGTGTTTTGTCATTGGGATAAAGGGATTGGGAATATAATGTAAAATAGGAAGTTATAAGTAGATATGCAGAAAGGGCTATAAAGAACAATTTAAATGTCTCAAAACTAGGTAATCACAGGAAGAAGACTAAAAACTGATATAGCTTGAGTAGTGTTTATAATCACACAATAAAAAAGTTCAAAGAGGAACTTCTTTGAACAAAAGATACTATGGAGAGCATTCATTCTGCACAGATTATAGAGGTTACACGGGGTGGATCAGATTCAACAAACATGGATTATATGACCTTAGAGAAGCAGGTGGCTACTTTGATGGAAGACCAGGACTCTGAAATACTATTTATTTTCCAATGCATTAAAATGATTGATGATGAAGTGGTACTCTACTTTGAAAAGTATGACTTCCTTCGTTGACAAAGGTTTTTGTTTATTGTTTGATTTATTTTCAATGTGAGAACACTTGCAACACTGGCCATGAAAACTGTTAGTTTTGGTTGTGTTGAGGATCTTGCTTTCCCATTTATCTGACCTTGCAGTATAATAGAGCAAAACAGTGGAGAATTTAAGAGCGATCCATTATTTATAATAATAATAATAATAACAATAATAATAGTAATAACAGCCAGCAGCATTAAGAATGTGGTCATATTTTCATTATTCAAACAACATTGAAATGTATCTTAACTGCACACAATCAAAACCTTACTGAATATTACAAAATTATGAAGCATTGCTTTATTCCTGATTGTTGTACTGATACGTTACAGGTAGGATAAGATTGCTGGTTTTTTTAACTATATTCATCTGCCTTAGAGAAGAGTGTAACATGTTGAAGAGAAAAAAGAATGAGAAGGAAAAACACACATTTGTGTCAGTTCTGAAACTGTTATGCTGTCATATGCATGTGACATTTTCAGGCAAATGATAGTCATTTGCAATTTCACAGGTTTTGTAAGTGTGCTTCCCCTTGGTCAGTATTGTGTAAGAAGCATTTTACTTTGAAAACATGCATTCTGAGAACAGCAACTAATCATGGTGTAGAATTAGTGTATATGACTAAATGAAATCTGGAGGATAGTGTAATAATTTACATCTTTTCTTTTTGCACAGTGTTTATGGATGTCCTTTGGCAAAAAAAAGAAAAACACAAGATAAACAACCCCAAGAACCAGCCCCCAAAAGAAAACCCTTTGTGGTTAAAGCAGACAACTCTTCAGTAGATGAGTGCTATGAAACTGATGGAACAGAGGAAATGGATGAAAAGGAAGAGGAAGAAGAGGAAGAGGATGAAGAAGAAGAGGAATATTCTGATGATAATGAGGAGCAAGGTGATGAGGAGGAGGATGATGAGGAGATAGATCGAGAAGAAGAAGAGGAGATTGAGGAAGAAGAAGAGGAGGATGAAGAGGAAGGTGAAGATGTGGAGGATGAAGAGGAGGAGGAAGAAGAAGAGGAGGAAGAAGAGGAGGAGGAGGAAGAACGTGGTAATAATCAGAGTATTAGTAAAAAGTAAACAATGTGTGTTTTCTGGGTTAATCTTCTAGTGTGGTGTGTGAGGATTTAGCTATGTGGTTCTCATTAAAGCTAATGGAAGTCATGCAGTTAAATCTCTCTGCTCCACACTGAAAATATACCCCACTGTGTTCTCCTAACATTTATTTTAATAAGTCTGTCTTCCAAATATTTTTTAATACACCAGCGCTCACATTTCAAACAAGGAGGGTGGAGGTGTGTTTATGCTAAAAATGCTTGCATAAAATGTAATCCTAGTAGTGGATTAATGCATGCAGTTACCAGGAGAATATTCACAAAGGTACAAGCAAAGCATCAGCTACAGCTGGGTGCCTGTACTGATCATTTGCAAGTGTATTTGCTAGATCTGCTTATAGAATGTCAAAGATTGCCCACATAAATTCTGTCACAAGTTTGCAGATAATTTTTGTGTGTAAAAGTGGACCTCATCCCGTCAAAAATTTTGCCCCAAACTTCCCCTTACCCTAAGAAACTATTCAGAATCTTTGATTCTTTGAGGCTTGAATGCTGTGTGCTTTAGTTGATTCCAGTAAAAATAGTGACAGCTTTACATCAATAACGTCTTTCTAAAATTTATGTATTTTGTTTATCATACTATGGCATAAGTGCCATTTAGACATACAGGTCACTGGTAGTAACTAAATTAATGCAATAGCAATGTGATTAGCCTATTCGACTTTCTCTTTTTTTGGGATATTGGACTTTATATAACCAGTACTTTCAAAATATGTGTTTAGTGTCCATTTACTCAAGAGTCCATATGCTGATGACAGACATCATAATGCACTGGGGTGAAATGAAGGAATCATGCAAAAATTAATGAACTATCTAAAAAGTATTTTGTTCCCATTTTCAGGGAACACGTTTTTGGTTGGGTAGATTCACCTTTCTAACCAATAAAAATATAAGAAAAGCTTTCAGCACTCCTCAGTTGGATTCCTCTTAGGAACCAGGTATGAAAGTTGTATGACTTTTGTTTCAGCATTCTGTAAGGTCAGATCTTAAATCTTAAAGACAGACTTTGAAAGTATTCTTTCCATTTGGGCAAGATGGTGGCCAGCTGGGTGGCTATAACATTTTCTCAGATACTGCATCTGTAGCATTTCCTCAATTGCCTGAATTTGCCACAAAATTGGTAGAGAATAAATGGTCGATCTTAAAAGTTTCATGAGTTTGATGCAACAGGGAAGCCATTTCCTTTTGCAGGGAACTCTGCTGTTTCAGAACCTGGAAGAGAAGCTGTGTTAAATTAGGCCAATGTGCAGCTGGTCTTGCTCTCCTGATGGGCAAGCACAGGATGTCCAGCAGTTTCTTTAACAAATAATGGTGACTGAGTTTGTTGGTGCTTAGGTTATGGTGCAACTGCTGCTGTGATTTCAGCTGACATTAAAAACTTTGAATCTACACTATCAAAAATTATAAAAGGAAAAAAAAACCTAAGCAAAACTCAAGAGCTCAAGAAAATTGCTTCTGCCAAACCAGCAGGCTTGACACTCAGTTTATTTTTCTATGATAATGAAACACAGTGGTTTAGTTATTCCAACACAGTTACACATGCAGTTAGTGGTCCTAATCAATGTGAAGAGGCTGACATTGCTTTTTGACTGCTTTCCTTCCATATATAGTAGGCTGTGGTTAAGAACTGCAAAAAATTCACAAAGGTACCTCTGTAGCTGCTCTGCATATTACTTGGAATTAAAACTTAGGTAGGTCAAGTTTTTCTTTGGACTCCATGCTATTCCAGTAATAAAACTAATGTACATTAATAAATATATATATATATATTCTATGTAAAAAATTAGTCATTAAGAAAAATTCCTTGTAAAATTGGAAAAGTGATAATAGAATTTTATGAGAAAGGTATTTAATGATCTTTTTGAGCATCAACATGGTAATCACTATGCAACAGTCCCAGTTAGAGCACAGATGATTTACAAGAAAGAATTCCTAGCAATTAATGAGGAAGGCAGTATGGAGTTCCTTATGTCTATGCCAAGGAGTGGAGAGTGATAACGCTTTGGTTTTGGTGAGGTCTAGAAGCTAATCAATAAATCAGATTTTTTTAAATAGTTTATTTGCTATTGATTCCAGTAGGGATCCTGAAGTTTAACTTTATTCTGCTTATAGCAAAAGCTGTATTGGTGGAATTTGGACTGTTGATGTTCTAGGGAAAAAAAGTGCAAAGTTAGGTGTTCTTAAACTTTATGGTCTAAATATAACTCTTGCCTTTATCTGTTGACTATATGGAAAATTAGGTCTGTCAGCTATGAATTTAGTTAATACAATCAGTTGCTGCTTACTACAATGTAGATATTGTAGCAAACCACCCTGTAAGTCACCTTAGCAGGAAGTCTGAATGTGTCTTAGTATTCCTATCTCTAGAAACAAAATGCAGAATTTATCCACTGGTCACCAGGATGTCTGACAGTTCTCAAAAAGGTTTCTGTCACTGGTGCTGTAGATGATAGCTGTTCAGAAAATTTCCATAAGTAACTATAGCCTAGGTGGACAAAAGAGTTAATATCATAAATATTGGTGACAGAAGGTTAAAATTATAAGTATTGGTGACAGAAGAATTCCTCAACAAATATAGAACAGGACTATAGAGGAAACAATTGGGGAGGGCAGGGAAGGGAGAGGGTAGGAGCGTATGGGTAAGGTATTTTACTGTTTCTTAGGCCAAATTCAGTTTTCTTTTAGAAAAGGGTAAATCCTGGGAAACAAAAGTGCATCACTGGCATGTCATTGCTCATACTTTTTTGGTTTAAAAGAAAGTGAATTTTGAGTGGGATTCTCAGAGGATATAGATATTATAAAGGTCATGTAGGTAAACAATTCTTATTGAAAATACTTGAGCATTCACTGAAGCCATCACAGCCTTTGAAAATCACATCTTTGTAGCCTTGTCACTGATAAACTAAAGGACTTGGAGAATACAGATGTGTCCTAAGAAAACAGTCTCACAAATCTCAAAATAACAATTTAAAATTAAAAGGAGGAAAAAACCCAAACTTTTTTAAATGAGTCCCCAATTCCGTGCCCATATTTCTGTACACAATCCTTTGAACCAAAATTAATGCTAAAAACTCTCCATCAATGGCTAACATATCCTCTTGAAATTTCCATTAAATCTGAATCTCTTTGAAGAACAGATATCTATCCATCTATCTATGAAGAGACTTGGAAAGCCCTTATGTTCAACAGGTCCACGAAAGGAAAGATGAATCTTTGTTATTTCCCTTATATCCCAGGAAAAAATGACAGATAGATGACCTGTGTTTTGATAACATAACCTGTAAGTTGCAATACAAATGGGAAGGAGTAAGAGTAAAGGCTGCTGTTGGAGTACCCTTTCTCTGTGATGACAGCTGCTGAGAACCTTTGGAATTCAGAGGAGACACAGTAGAGGTTTTTTAATAATAATACCTACCACATGGACATAAGGATAGATGTTCTGCCTGTTTTCTTTTTTCATAGAATCATAGAATTGTTTAGGTTGGAAGAGATCTCTAAGATCATCAAATCCAACCATATTTCTTTAAATTGTAGGATGGTTTTTAAAAAACTTGTAATATGTTTGTGTTTTTTCTTTCAATTGCATAAACTCAATGCAGACAGATAGACCCTGAATATAATACACCTGTAAGCTCCATTAAGACTGTTAGTGCCCTCCACTGTCTTCTTGATCCCCTCTGAAGTGCTTCTGAAGCACTTATGTCCTCTAAGCTAGAGGAGATGCAAATATCAATTTAAAAGATGAAAGAAGCTCATGCGCTGAGGAAAGCATGGTGGCACGCAGTTTTCCAGCTGTGCATGCTGCTGAAAACACTCTTGATAAAGTAAACATCTTCATAAAATGAAGACAACATATCTGTATTAGCAAGGTCATCTGTTAGCCTGCTGACCACTAATCATATTCATTTATTTAAACTGTTAGCAGGAAAGTGGTCATCTCTTTGGTGACCACAGTAGGTGTTCAGTATTAATCAGAGCAGGGAGCTAAACTCACGTGTACCTCAGAGGAAAAACACCTAACAGAAGTAAATTATAGCTTTAAATTAAGAAGCCAGAAAGCAAAATTTCACTGCTTAGGGCAACGTATACAGAAAAAAAAATATTTTCCAAGGCTAAAGAAGACTAAATAAATACCTGATGGTTACAAGGTGAAGCAGATCTAAACTCCTTGCTAATAAAGTCTATTGCTATATTACGCCTTGATAAAAGAAGATAACCTGTGCTTAGTGTGTCTCATCAATAATAATCTGAAGAACAGAAAAAAACTAGAGTTGCTATGGAAGACATTTATCCTGGCCACTGCATTGGTGTCCCCAGGATAAGAAGTTAAAGTTTCCTTTCTGGTCTTGTTACGAAGTGCTCCCGCCTGGGAGTCGTTGGGTCAAACAACATCATAAGAACTTTATTGATGCCTTCTTTTTGCATTGAAGATGCAAGCATGAATTACAACATGTTCTGCTGTTTAGCTGTTTATATTTCCTATGGAGAGATTCAGACTAAGCATTTTTGCTGAATTTTTTTTTTTTAAATAATGCAGTTAAAACATTTGGAACAGGTAGTTCACAGTTGGAAACCTCAGGGTTGCTGGAGTAGGGTGGGGAAACTGCTAGCTGGTGAATACCCTTTGAATACTTCTAGTTCTTGTGGAAAAAGTTCAGATAATTTTATTACCTTTATTATGTGTTTATGATTGGTTAGCCGATTGCTTAAATATGACTCAGATGTTAGTTTAGTAAACTTTTGCTTACTGCTGTGTTCCATGCTCAAGGTCTTTACTGTTTGCTGCTCATAGACAATATAATTTAAACGCATTAAACAGCATTATTTAAACATTATTTTCTAATTCTCAGAAGTGAGATTGCGTCTGATGCTGAGCTTGTTTGCATCAAGACAAATCAAGTGTAGCTTTATGCCAGTAGAGTTCCATTTACATGAGGTGGTGTGTTGCACGTGTCATCCCTAACTTTCCCTCCCCTTGAAGAACTGTTTTAGAAGACTTCATTCTATGTGAATGTTTAATTCAGAGGCTCAGTAAACCTTCTGGGCTGTGTCTAGAAACTTTATGTAGCCCTTTTCATCTTAACCTCCACGTTTAAAGTTCGGAATGTACTTAAGTATCATTCTCATGTAGCGATTTGCATATTTAGCTCCTTCCCTACAAATAAAAGGCCTTAAATGATAATGTGAAATATCTCATCCTTCAAGAGCAAATGATTCAATTATAGCTTTATGCAGTGTAAAGAAATTATTCACCTTTGACGAGACAGAATTTTGTGGATGTCAGCAGAAATCCTGTAGAGGACATTGGGATTCTTAGAGAGTTCAGGGTCTGAACTGAAGACCTTAGTTCCATGAAAGCACCATGGAACAAATTTGGCACCACAATGCTGCTTCGTTCTGAAACTGTTTTACATGGCATGGGGTTGCTTGTTTGTATTTCTAATACACTAAACCTTTCCTTCAGTGTTAGCTGAACGAGATGTTGGGCCCACTGTAATGTCAAATTGTTTCAGGGCTAATCTGTGACCAAACCTTTCTCTAGTCTTGCGGCAGCAGTAGGTCCACAAAGGAACCATGTCTCAGCAGTGCTGCTTTGGATACTCACAGATTGCAGTCCTCAAGAAGAGGCTGTGCAGAGGTTGCCTTTTCTGCATTTCCATTGCATCCTTCTGTCTGCAGGAAAATGCGGAGTGGATCCTTGATTTTGCCTATTTCATTTTTTGTCTGGACAGATCACATAGTAAAATTAATCCTTTCTGGGATAAGATGGATTGGAGAAGTAATTAAAGTGCTGTATTCCTACTCTCATTTAGACTCTCTGTAACCTGTTCACTGCCAATGATCTGGTTTTGTCACAACTGTGCCAAGAAGCCGGTTACTTATGTGTTGTAGTTCTTTAAAGAACCAATAGTGAACTACATTATATAGCAGCCCCTCGCATCCATATTTATAAACATAATGACCTGGTGTTGCTGTAGAAGATCTCACATCTGGGATATATCATTCCTAGAAACATATTCATGGGTTGTACAGACCTGAACTCTATGCTTTTGCTTTGAATTCCTTTGCCTTTCGCAGTGCTACTTCAAAGGCTGCATTGCCCACACTGTACTGCAGCTTACACAGTGACCACAGACTCTGTACGAATCCTTCTTGACACTACAAATGTAATGATTCTATAAAATAACTTTTGCTTGGTTAATGTTAGAAGTTCCTATTTTTCCTCTTGTGTTTAGAGTGTATCTCTAAAAGCAAATTATGATCACCCTATTAATTCACAATTCCCACTGGCCTTAGAGTGTTTGTCATAACAGAGTGAACACAAACAGTAGCTTTTCACTCTGAAAAGCAGGGAACTTTATTTGGTAGCTGTAGAGTTAATTTTACCTTACTAGAGTTCCTCCCAGAAATAATAAAATGAAATAAAATTGCAGACTGGATTGGTAATTTCTTCTGATCCATATCTGTACTCACGAATCAAATTTGCAGTCCTAGCAAATGCCTCAAGTCACATAAATTTTGTTTAACTGAGATATATAAACCCAACAAAGCATTCTTTTGAAACAAAAACATTGATGTGTAATGAACATATATATGTAATCCTGAATACTTTTGTACTATGGAAGCGTTTCTTCCTTATTTTGCAGGTCTCAGAACAATTCAGTTTTTTTCTTTTGTCGCCTCTATCCCATATGACATAGTCCTTTTGTACCATAAGAGTTATTTCCCCTTCTGTAAATTAATGTATTCTACCTTTTTTTTTTTTTTTTAAGAGTAGAGACTGTGGGAGCTACAGTTCATGAGCTGGACAGCAAGGAAGGCCAAGTCATTTAGCAGAAGAGAAAGAGAACTAATGATAGGAAAGAAACCACCTAAAGGAGACTGGGTTTGGTCACTGCTGTTGATATCCTCAGAATTATTTGGCACATTAAAGCTTCATACAGAAAGTACTGAAAATAGTCACTAACATTAAGCATGTCAAGTATCCATAACACCATGTGAAAACCATGGCAGCTATTATATGCTTTGTGCAGTAAATATTACTGCTTTAGCAAAAACTTATGGTGGTTCTGTCAGAGAAAGTTAAGAGGATTGACAGCTCAAGACTTAGTGGGGGTTTTTTAGGTGAACTCATCATCTGATAGTTCTGTCATCCCAAACCCTTAATTTTGCAGGCTATACTGTTGATAGGAAGAGTAAGTACTGCTGTGACACTAAAGGAACGCCACAGAAAACCTGAATTCACAATTACAAAAGCAAACAAATCGAGCAGCCATTTTCTTCCCTGTACTCCGCAGACATGGATTACTGATGGAATAAGGGAAAGGTCTGTGTGGCATGAACACTTCCAGTCACCTAACACAGGAGTGTTGGCAAAGATGCCCAGGCCCATGTCATGTTAGAGTTCTGTCATTACCTTTTCCAAAGCATATGTGATGAGATTCTTTATTTGTCATATACAGTTTTAAGTCATGCTATGCCACTACTTTTCTTCTTGTTTCTATTGTATCAAATCTATTGTTTCACCAACTGCCTGCACTTACAGAAATTATCTATGAACAAGAAGCATCTGCTAAACAGTTTCTTGGACACTCTATAATGAACAGGGCTGAAGTTTTTACAGAAGATTGTCATTCTGTCATCTGCAATAATTAAAACATTTCCTTTATGTTCAATTTTAAAAGCTGGCATCTACTGGAAAGTTAAAAATTGATTATTCCTCTATTGCAATATGTTGAAAAAAACTTTGGCCTCCAATCAGTGAGAACAAAATATATTTTAAAAAGTAATAATGGAAATAGTGAATAACAGATCATTATTACCAAACTGTAAGGAATAGGACTGAAGTTGAACTTACAAAAAGTATACTAAAGTTCATCATAGTGTTTTTTTATCATCTAATGAGCACAGTCTGTGAATGTACTCTGAAAATACAGCCAGAAAAGACAACTTTTAAGTGAATAGTAACTGAAATACTTTATTAGGAGCCAAGGATCCCGCTACATTTGTGGAATGAGATAAATGTTTCAATATAGAATGGAGTGGAAATTCTGCCCCAATGTGTAATGCAGGTGCCTGAGTTAATTTTGAGAGGTGATGAAGAAGTTCAGTGCCACATGTCCTTCTTTGCTAACACAGAAGGTTGGAGACTAGACCAGAGACTGCTTTGCATAAGCAACACTCTTACACATTCTAATGGAGCTCTCTCATTCCCTCAAAAAAATATTCCAGAACTGTTATAGATATAGACCAAAGAGGGTCATTCTTCTGGAAAAGCAGGACATGCTGCATTCTGTCTTTGCTCTAAGGACTTTCTAACTGTCTCACGGCTTGACTTACTCTTCTGTTTTTTGCTTCCTAATAGAGCTGGAATCCAGTTTAGCTTTTTATTGTGGTGACTAGCAAACTTTCATGGGAAATGTGGTGTTGAATTCATGTAAACTGTGAGAGCTTATACTCTTAGTCTTATAGTTCTTTAGCGAGTGACCCACTAAACAATGTATTTCACCTGGGTAATGGGCAGGAAGGGGTAAGCAGAGAAAATACAGAAGGAAACAGGCAGTTCTCCCCTTGGCTACAAATTAGGCAAGGCAGTCAAAGCAAGGCAAATTAGGCAAGGCAGTTCATGGGAAGCTGTTTTCTTTTATGTGTGCATAAGAGCATACCTATTGGATTAGGTTTCTCTGGGAACTTATGTATAAAAAGACCTAAGATCTAGAATCCTTCAGGGCTTAAATGTTAGGTAGGTAGAGAGCTTCTTAAGGCTGGAACTGTTTCAGTACATGTAGAAGCAGAGCCTTGAACAGTTGATCAATGTTAAGATGTCTCCCAGGTTTAAGCCACAGATAAGCATAGATGTATCACCAAGAAAAATAGAAATATGACTATTCCTTTCTATTCAACATGTCACATAAGGAGTCTAATCTGAAAGTCTTGAAAAAATTACTGCTGCTACTCATAAGATTTTTTGTGAGTGATTCATGTTGAAATCCCCCTTAAAGATATGGTATGAGTTTAAGAACAAATTTGATTCAATGGCTGAAGGGTCTTCTGACACAGAAATGGAAACAATAAGTTCCAAATGTAAAAGAGAGGACAGGGCTTATACAGGGAAAAAAAATGCAGAAAAATGTAAAGGAATGATTAGGAGGTCAGCACGGTAGTACTACAGAGACCAAGTGAAATATACTGCTAGGATTCCTTCCCAGACAGCAGGAAATGACAGATGTGAAATCTGCAGTCTAGAATCTGCATTATGCAGAATCTTTAAATTAACAGTTAAAAGGCTATGAGGTGGAAGATCAGGGCTAGACAAAATACCCAAACCCATAGGTCATGCACCACAATCTTTTCTGTTACATTTTCCCCTCCCTAGTAATATGTGAACATTTTCCTGTAGTTCATTATGTGTTGTAACTTACTGCATCTTTATGCCTTAGTGATGGAACTTTATATCATTGTCATTAGTAGAATCAGAACCAGATGCAGGCAGAGCACTTCTAAAACCCCATCCAAAATGTGTAGACTCTCTGAAACTTTTTATAATATTGAAAAGAAGGATTATTAAACTACACTTGATCTATCGATAAGATGCAAACAGCAATGAGCCTATATTACTGTTTAGAAATGCATAACTAAAAGTAATAGCAATGTATTAATTAAAGAAAGAATAACTGTCCTTTGGCAAGTATGTGTTTTGCTTGAAATCTGCTTTTGTGCATCATTGAGAAGATAGGTAGTGTGGAAATAATGTACATAGTTTATCTGAGTTTTAGGAATGGATTTGATGCAATTCCATTTAATAAATTAATTCTGAAGTCATAAAACATAATACAGCACCAGATGCAAAGGGACAGAGAGGAAAAGTTCGTGTTGGATAGGTTAATTCCATTGGCTCCTAAGTAGCTCCGACACTTTGGTGCACAGAAAATTAAGTTAATGAGATTAGAGCCTAAAAATAGTTAGGGTGAAAAAAATAAAAACAAAAATAATTTCAGGTAGAAGTAAATACACTCATGTACATTATTTTCACCAATGAACTCAAGCGAAATAACTTCTGAGTGGAAGCATCCTGAGACCAGACTCAGACTTAGGTTTTAGTTTTGTGCAGTGTAAGATTATCTCTGTACATGTGTGTACTTTAGAAATTTGGCTATTGAGGTTAATTGTTTGATTAATCCACTTCATTGCTCGTTGTTTCTGCAAGTGTAGAGTTTCAGCATAGATGTCATGCACCAAGGCTGTGCTGCTCTAGTCACTGTGACACTGGCAACAAAGCCACTGCCATCATAGCTGGCATGTGTATATTTAGTTGGAAATGTATAGAAATCTATATAAATATGTAGGTGTTTACATTTGTCCAGCAAATACTCTCCTTTTAAAACACAAAAGCTTTCATCATCAGGACAGACATTCCAGTGCAGATCTGAACAGCACTGGGAAATCCCTCATAGAAGAATGAGCTAACAATTTCAAAAATGGTAGCACTGTGTGGCCTTTAGGTGAACAGGCTGTTGGAATAACCTCACTGGAAATATCTTTGCAGATGTCGTAGTGACATAAAAAGGTGATTTATATCTGTTACCATAGTATACATTTCCTGCATTTGACAGGTGTCTGGTACTCTAATCTCCTTCAGAGACTCTTCCAGTCACATAGGCCATCTGTAGACATGATATAGATAGCAAACAAACAGATACTAAAGACTCCTTGTAGCTGGCTGAGAACTACCTGCACTACTGAGTCACCATTTTCTCTTTTTTGAAGTCCACAGTTCTTGACTGACTGGAGTAGCATGATGTGGTGGGTTGACCCTGGCTAAATGCCAGGTGCCTACCAAAGCCACTCTTTATCACTCCCCTCCTGAGCTGAGATAAAGACAGGGAGAGATCACTCACCAGTTACTGTCATGGGCAAAACAGTTGACTTGGGCAAATTAATTGAGTTTATTACCAATCAAAATCAGAGTAGGATAATGATAACTAAAGTAAAGCCTCTTTCACAGCCCCTACCTCCTGTCCACTAGCAGTGCACAGAGTTGGGGAATGAGGGTTATAATCAGTTCATCACATGTCGTTTCTGCCACGGCTTCCTCCTCAGGGAGAGAAATCCTTCCCCTGCTGTAGCCTGGGGTCCCTCCCATGGGAGACAGTTCTCCATGAACTTCTCCAATGTGGGTCTTTCCCATGGGCCTCAGTTCTTCAAAAACTCTCCAGCGCGGGTCCCTTTCATGGGGTGCAGCCCTTCAGACATGGGCTGCTCCAGTGTTGGTCTTCCACAGAGTCACAAGTCCTACCAGCAAACTTGTTCTAGTGTGGGCTCCTCTCTCCATGGGGCCACAGATCTTGCCAGGAGGCTGCTCCAGTGTGGGCTTCCCACAGTGTCACAGGCTCCTTTAAGCATCCACTTGCTCCGATGTGGGGTCCTCTATGGGCTGCAAGTGGATCTCTGCTCCACCATGGACCTTCAGGGGCTCAGGGGCACGGCTGCCTCACCATGGTCTGCACCACGGGCTGCAGGGGAATCTGTTACAGTGCATGGAGCACCTCCTCCCTCTCCTTCTGTACTGACCTTGGTGTCTGCAGGATTGTTCCTCTCACATATTCTCACTCCTCTCTTCTCTGGCCACACTTTCTTCTGACCAATAACTAAATAACTTTGTTTTTTCTTCTTAACTTTGTTATCCCAGGGTCATTACTACCATCGCTGATGGGCTCAGCATTGGCCAGCAGCACATCCATCTTGAAGTCAGCTGGCATTGGCTCTATTGGACCTGGGGGAAGCTTCTGGCAGCTTCTTACAGAAGCCACCCCTGTAGCCACCCTGCTATCAGAACCTTGCTGTGCAAACTCAGTCCACGTGGTTAAAAGAGTAGGTTCACATTTGCCTTACTCATTCCTTTTGAGGCTGCAGTTAACAGTGCACTTTCCATTGATCCCAGCTTACTGATTTTCCTGCTTTTGTCTCTTCATTCACAGTAATCAGATCATATCTATGTGAGTGAATAAAACAGACCACAGTCCACTCATTTCATGCTGAGTTCAACTGTTGCATGACTTGGGGGCATACGGCTAAGCTTCTACCTTCCAAGATAGGGTTACCACATTCAAACTTGGGAATGGTCCCCAACTGGCACCACTTCAGTGTGTCTGAACATTGCTGGAAAGGTGTTAAGTCACTCGACTAACAATCATGCCAAGGCCTCACTAAGAGCATAGCAGTATGAATAATTACATACCACTGCTTGGTCTGGTGTTCTGTCCCTAATTAGTTTATACTAGAATGGCTATAACCAAAGAGGCAAAGAATCTGTTATATTTAGTTTCTCCTTATTCTGTGGAGTACTAATCAGCCTTCCCTGTCATGAAAAGATGGGGAATGAGGCAAATGTAGATGAAATAGCTGGATAGGGGGGATAAGAAATAAAAATACAAACACCCTAATGAAAAGCTTTACATTTCAGATGAAGTAAAGTCTGGCACTCATGCACATAGATGTCTTTGTCTTTACAGATTCCTTAGCACTGAACTCATTGAGAGGATAGAAAGAGAGACAGGGAGAAGAAATTTCAGCTGTACCATATTTAGCAATTCCCTCATCCTCTAGAATGACAGTGATGTATGCCTCTGTCCCTTCTGCTAGTCAGGTCAGATTATTATCAAAACACCAGCAGGTTTCCTTTGATAATCAAACACAACTATAAAAAAGTAATTAAACTTATAATGGAGATCAAACACATCCAAAAAGATATAATTTTCTCCATATAGATCATGCAATCATAAGCATCTCTCCCATCCAAAGCATCCATACTATCTCATCCACACCAGCCTTTCCTAACATGTCTCTGCCCACAACCTAACGATAGTTCCTGTTGGGTAGCTCCCTCATTCCTTCCTCCTTGTAGTTCCTACTGTGTCATACATTGAAATTCATCAAGGATCAATTTGAGTTTTGAGTAAAAGCAGTAGGGATAGGATTCATCTCATCAATTTAATTGATAACCAGTCAAGAGAAATAGTCACTTTTAGGGAATAATTCAGCCAATCTACTTTAGATACCTATTTTAGGATGAAAAATCATATCTCAGGATGCATGTTTTTGTCCATTCCCTGTAAACAGAGTCTAGATGTCTTAATTCATATGGAGACGTTCAATATGGACATCTGACACTAAATCAGAGATATGAACTGAAATGAAACCAGTAAAAAGAGATGATGTATCTCTATACTGAAAGTTTCCAACCTGTCTTTCTTAGAGATTTGTGTGTGGGAAGGAAAATGTTACTTTATGAACTGAAAATGTGTTCTTCAGGCTGCATCTGTGTAAAGCAGTGATCATGGGTGGGGTATAGGCATGGGTCACTGTTGCCTGAGCAGTCTTAGGATTAGCCCCATGAGAAACTCTGTACCAAGAGCTCTCTGAGTGGGTGTTCTGCCATCAGTGCAGCTGGTCCTCAACTCTCCTGCTGTCTCCCTGCTAGATCTCAGTGTCTGGAGAATAGGTTTGGCTTCCTCATTCCCTGCTGCCCTGCTGAGCTGTGGAAACCTGAGAGAAAGCAAGAAACTGCCAATCTCCATTGAATCATTATAAGGCTATGAGACAGTATCTCCCCTCCCTCATATAGATTTCCTGGGGAGAAGTAGGATGAAATAAATACCAGTCATCAGCTAAAGCCATCTCATTATCTACCCAGAAAGAAGTCAGGTTAAAACAATTAAGGGCTGCCTGAACCTGATTCTCAAAGAAGGGTGGACCAGATGGGAGTGACTGGCTAAATTGTATTGCCCTTGCAAACCCAGCATATCCACTTCTTTTCACAGATAATCCCAGCAGATTCCTTCTTGAACCTAAACATATACCTTCATACCAAATATTGCAGATAACTGGAAACTAAACAAGCAGGCTCCATACCAACCAGGGAGCTTTTCTACTTAAATGGATGCCTGTAGTTGACTGAAAAGTATTTTCTGCTTTCTCTGTGGTAGAGAAAAAAAGGTAATCCTCAGCAAATTCATTGCTTTTGACTTTTTTGAAATAATGTTTAGCTATCAGGATGAAAAGACTGGAGATAGTAACCAGAAGTCTGCGGGAAGTGATTATTCCCCTTTATGCAGCACTTACACTTTTGTATGTGGAGCAATAGATCCAGTTTTGGGCTCATCAGCACAAGAAAATCTTGAAATACTGGAGTCCAGTGGTGAACAAACAAGATGATTAAAGAGCTGGAGCACATGATGTACAGAGACACTGAGAAAAAACAGTTTGTTCACTTGAGGAAGACAAGGGTAAGGGGAGAACTATGCTTGTCTTGCGCTACTTACATGGAGGGTGGAGAAAAGATGTAAGTGTGCAGCATAAGATGCAAGAGATGCAAGTTGTAAAAAAAGAAATTCAGTTTAGAAATAAGAATGAATTTTTCACCGTGAGGGTGGTCAAACACTGGAATAGATTTCCCAGAGATGCTGCGGTATCTCCATCCTAGAAGACATTCGAAGCTGGACTGACAGAATGGGACCCTGATAATCTGCTCTAAACTGGCACATTCTTTGAGCAAGGGTTGGACCAGATAGCCTCCAAGGGCCCTTCCTGCTACAGCTACTTCATGATTCCATGGCAATGTAGATGAAATGTGACAATCTCTTAAGATCAAAGAAAGGCAAGCTGCACCTTGTGGTGAAATGACAAAATCTTAAACATATTGGCTTGAGTCAGAACCTTGATAATTTTTAAGAAGCTGTTGCAGTCTGACACTTGAAGCAAAATTACATCAGTCATGGTCTTGTCAGAGGAGCTGTCAGATATCCTCAGATCCTTTTCCAAAACTGTACTGATACAGGTAGCTCATCGGGATTTGGAGTGGGAAACGTAGATGAATAACAGATGACCTAAATTTTAAAAGTACGCTGCATCCCCATTCGCGTGGATTAACTGATGCTCTCTCCCTTTATGTTAATAGGAATAACCCAGGTAAGAACATCCATATTCTACCAATACTTTATGTGAATATTTGCAGATTAGGATGCTATTCATGCAGGTTTGACATAAGCAGAGGCATAATAATAGGTCATATGGATGGCATAAGAAAAAGATTACAGAAAACTAGATTTTCAAAATGCTTTTATGCCAAAATAATTTATTAATATTCTGTTTAAAATATATTTTAATAGCAAAAAGCAGGAAAAAGATGAAATGCTTTTATATGTCAATAATCACTTCACAACAGGAAAGAGATTCAGATTTATGAAGATCCCATTCGGTCCTTAGGGGAAAGTAAAAAAAAAAAAAAGAAAATAAAAAATAGTACTTAATTTTCGAGCAGGCAAAACCAGATAAAAAGTGGAACCTATAGAAAATTCAAAGATCAAAATATAACAGAAAAAAAGAAAGAAAACACATGGTAAGCCAGAAAATTATGTATATTTAAAAGTCTGTATGGGCTTGCTGCACTGTGGTCCTCACTATTAGTTTATAATACTGACTCCTACTGTGATGTGCTGTGTTCTTTAGCTCAGAACTTCCTTGCCATGCTTAATGACTTCTACTCTTCATTTATTTTACTTTGAGCTTTGGTTATTAGTTGAATACTATCATTATAGTAAGAGAGTCAACAGTAAATCCTATTATTATAACAATTGTAAGTAGCTGTAGCAGGCTAAGGGGAATGAGTGGAAAAAAATGAGATATAATGGAATAGTTAGACTGAATCAAGTAACTAAGTGAACAGTTATCTTTTTCTTTTGCCTTTCATTAGTTATATGAAGTCCATAAAGGAATCAAGTAGTATAAAAACTAGTCACTTTACCTGTAGCAGTTAGAGTAAAAGAACTTCAGGAACTTTTGCAGAGATGAAGAAAAGATTCTTCATGCACAGGTCAACTTCAATGTTCAGTGTGTCCCTGAAATAGGCATTTTCAAAGGCTTGGGCTCTGATGCAAATCATATGTTAGTAGGACTGTTTAGACTTTTAGGAGACCTTGCTTAGGTCCTCGGAGGGTTACACAAGTGCTCTATTTCTTCTGTGTGGAGTGAAGAAGTTGAGAGCTCACTGAGTTTTCCATCTCTTGAGTTTCCTTACTCATGAGATTTTCCCAGAGGAGAAGGCAATGTACATACAACCCCCCATCCTATAAGATGCTGTGACTTTCTAAGATTTGGGATTCTTTTGTGCCAATGTTGTCATGCTAAATATTTCTCATAGACCAGTTATCACAGATTGTAACGTGGAGATGTGTGCATGCACCTCACATTACAGCTCAAAGGGAGGAAAATGGTGGTGCAGTAGTATCGTATGCTGAGCACTTAGGAATTGACAAGTAGCAGTGGCAAGAGCAGTGAAGTCTTTTAAAACAGGCAACACTGCCTGGATAATGAAACCATCCATCTGGGCAGGAAGCCTGTGTGACCACATATAGGTGCAGCTTCTTAGCCATCGTGTTTTCCTGTGCTTGAGAGAAAGTGAGTAATTTAATACATAAACAACAGATCTGGAAAGTCTTGTTTTGAAGTCTTTGGTAGTAATGTAGCTGCTATTACTGAAGTATCATTGCCTCTCTCTGCAGAATCTCTCAGTCTAAATGCTATATATTTTCCTTTTCAAAAGGGAAGTGCTGTTTTGCATGACTCCCTACACTAAAACCAGCAAGTCATTTCTTCTGCCAAAAAATGGGTTAAATATGGATGTGATAGGAACAAAAGGAGGAAACAATCAAGGATGTAGAGGCTATAGTCCCTATTCTCCAATGACTCCCGGTATGACATGGAAAGAGTCACTCAACTCTGTGTTTCAATTTCCCATTTGTAAAATGGGTTTAAAATACCTACCTCACAGGGGTGTTGTGAGGCTTTTTAAAATAATGTTTGTAAAGTGCTTTGAGATCCTTGGATGAAAGGTGCAAAAAGAAATCAAATTATTCACTTTTTTTAGTGCAATACAAGTGCACTTCTGTTGAGATGGCTAAAGGCTTCCAGCTCTTTGTAGCTATTCTACACTATTCTTCACTATAATTTCCTCCTGTCATTTGTTATATCCACTGGGAGTTAAAAAGAACAAATTAAAAAGAATATCTAAATTATCATGGTACTGTGGGGATGAGAGCTAAAATAATCTGATATTCTCTTTAAACTGTGTTGTGTATTCTGTGTCCATGCAACCCTAAAGCTAACAGAAAAAGGATATATCAGCTTTGTGCGTTCTTCACCTAAACTGGCTAACTTGTGTCTTTGTGAGACAACTCAGCCTCTTCACCAAATAAAAAACTTCAGTTTGTGTCACCGTTTCCGAAATTTATACAAGGGGTGGAGTAAGTGTTCTAGTTCTATGCGTTTTGCAGTCATTTAACAGACAGCCATTAAACAGCACAGTGTAAAGGTAGTTACTGAATTAAAGGTTAAATCTTAGGAATCACAGAAATGTGAAATGAAAGAGAGATTAGATTTTACAGAGCTGAATCAAAGAAAAGGCATATAGGCTCACATAGAGCTGCTGATCTAACGTACTTTCCAGGAGACCCTTAACTAATACACAAACTGATTGAGTATTTAAAATTTCATTTTAATAAACAGGTGATGCAGGTGCCTCACCAGAGTAAGCTCAGAAAATTAACTGTTGCATGGAGATAAGAAACATGAGCAAAATAGTTGTTAAAGAGAGGGGATGCAAGAAAAGGCCAAAAATTAAAAGAGGAGAAGTGAAACTCAATTTAAATATTTTGTTTTCCCGCCTCTCTCATCTGGGATTAATGCTTTACACTTTCTTCTCCTCTGCCACTTACTGAAAAGGATACAACTAAACACTGGAATAAAAAATACTATAGTTACAGCTTTCACTCAGCTTCCCTACTCAAAAGGAATTTAGATGTCTTCTCTCATACAGTACATGATTCATATTTTGACTTTTCATTTGTGGAGGCAAAGTATAACATATTCCTCCCATTGGTGATCATTTATGTGACTCTATTCATGTAAAACCAAACATAAACTCCCTTTTAAAAGAAAAAATCCCTGAAACTTTGCACAGTTCAAAAACTGGCCTGGAATAGTCACTACATACCTAAGCAGTTCTCAGGATGACTTGAGCAAATATGGGTTTTTTCTACTCTGTATTCAGCATTATGTTAGAGCTAGATTTGGACTGATTTCACCAGTGTTAGTAGATACCTCGTCCTAAAGTTGAAGGCACTGGCAATTTTGGACCTATAGTTTGCTGCTTCTTTGATTACTTTGGTGTTTCTTTTGCTACTCCTGACCGCCCATCAGGTGTAGTTACAAGAAACACCCCACAAAAGCAGCAGTTTCTACTGAATTATCTTCTTGGCATCAGGTTTTATCCTTATTATTTAAATTACTGTGGGATTTGTCTGTACATTTCACTTTAGAAGTTATTATTAGTGTATTAAAACTTTTGCTTTACAAATAGCGCAAATTAATTATCCAGTAGTCCTTCATTGCCGCCTTCTGTGCAGTTATTCAAAATGGTCATTTTTCAAATAGGAAGTGTAAAGGGCAATCCTTACTTTTACACTGAAAATCTGATACTCTGTTATACTTAATTTTTGTGGTACTGAAACATAAATGTAAATTATTATGATCTTGAGAAACACAGAAAAGAAAATAAGACCACATCTTATGATAAATAGATAACCCACTATTGACTTGGAATATCTTGTAATGTAAAAATTGCCATACAATCTTCCCTATTAATTATTTTTCCTCTGTATTCAAGTAGATAATAGATATGGTATAATATTTTACCATTAGAATATTTTTTTCTCTAGACATAGCCTAGTCATCAACCAGTTCTGCTGCTTAACTACAGCCTACTATCATCCCAGGATCCCTAACCACTGTGTAGAAGGAATACTATCTTGTGGCTGAAATATTAATTATTGTGCTGTTGAGCTTTGTATTTAAAACTCTGATTTATCATCTTGTCCACTGGCTTACAATTATTTTTATCAAACATTATTTCCTATTATCAAAATGTTAGTGTACAAGCCACCTACTACCTGAGATTTCCCACCTTAGTTTGTTTAACCTGAAACATAAGAGTCACACTTTAGAAAATGCTACATGTTTAGGTGTACCAGTGTTGAAAATACATCTAAGCTGAAAAGAAGCTATCAGAAGTTGATGGACTAGCTCCTGAGCAGGTGTTAATTGTCCCAGCTCTGATGATTTCTTTCAGTTTGCACCAGCTGAAAAACTGGCCTAGCATGTCACTGTAATGACAGATTTAGGATCTTTCTTTTCCAGTTGTGATGCAAAATGTTAAAATATTGCTTGGGTAGCCGATTATCAAAGTATAACTTATGGGACGTTCATTAGTAAGTAACCATGCATGTATATTTGTTTTAAGAATGGGTCTAAGAATGACATAACTTCTGAGTGAACATGAGATACCAGAAAATGCTCTCTGGATGATATTCATCTGACCGAATCTGGATATCTTTAAGGTAGACATCTAGTCTGAGTCCCTTTGTTGTCAATGAAGAGAAGCAGGCACTTTTAGTGGTTATTAGTTTTATTCTCAAGAAGATAATCTTAACCAGATCAGGTGGACCTGTCCTTCAAGTGTCTGCTTCTCTTACTGACTAAGGACGGGAATGTGAAATAGCTTACTCAGATATAGATGCCTGTCTTGCTCATGTCTAAAGTTAGGTGAGATGAATCTCACCCTCAGGGCTTCACATTGGCTCCATCTTATTAAGCTATCCCTCTGTTATTCAACAGTTACTAAAACAAAGCTGAGTAAAATGTGGTAACTCTGCACCATTTTTTTACAGTACACAAGATAGTAGATAACAGCCCTATCATACGTATATTATGGCCATATAATTTGGGCTAGCATATTTACTTCAAATTATATTGTGCATATAATTGCTTCTATCTTCCTTTCATGTAACAGCTCTTTTAAAATTCTTACTTCTTCACAGTTGAACTGAAAGATTTTGATTTCTACTGATGATCCACCAAGTAAAATGCCATTTTAATCTTTGTGTGTAGTTACTGGTCATCTAGCATTAATGGTGTGTATGGTGCTAAAAAAGGTACATTTTCCTGCTTGGTGTATTTCTTTCTCTTTTGGTGAATGGTGTTCATCAGTAAGAGAATAAATCCAGTAGTACTCACTCCTTTGCCATCTACCATATTTATAGGAAATACAGGAGTGAGAAAAGTTGAAAACATAGGCGATTATGTCATATGAATATTGTGATTGTAATAAGCCCCATAAAACTGTAAATATAAAAGCAAAGGAGAAACATAAGTATTTATGCCGTAATATTTAGCAGTAGTAGTAATTAGCATTTTGATTGCTTATTTCTTATCGGTTCTGTGAAAGAAATTCATGTGAATAGAAAATAAACAAAAATAGCCTTATGGACTATAGAGAAATTCAGTTCACATGGGCCAGCCATAGTGTTATAGAATTGCTGTTTGATTAACAATATTTGACATGCAGTTTGTTTTCTGTCCGTGCGTTTGCAACAACAGTTCCAATTGTAGCCACTTTTTTCTTTTCTTTTCCTTTTTCTTTCTTTCTTTGTTTCTTTCTTTGTTTCTATTTTTTATGCAGAAGACCATCAAATGAATTGTCACAATACTCGAATAATGCAAGACACAGAAAAAGACGATAACAATAATGATGAGTATGATAATTACGATGAACTGGTGGCCAAGTCTTTGTTAAATCTTGGCAAAATTGCAGAGGATGCAGCATACAGAGCCAGGACAGAATCAGAAATGAACAGCAATACATCTAATAGTCTGGAAGATGATAGTGACAAAAATGAAAATATCGGTCGGAAAAGTGAGCTGAGTTTAGATTTAGACAGTGATGTTGTTAGGGAAACAGTGGACTCCCTTAAATTGTTAGCACAAGGACATGGTGTAGTGCTCTCAGAAAACATTAATGACAGAAATTATGCAGACAATACTTCACAGCAAGATAATAGGAATATGAACTTTGTAATGCTAGGGAAGCCTGTGAACAATGGACTTACAGAAAAAATAGTGGAGGAGAGTGACGAAGAGGTGTGTCTCAGCAGTTTGGAGTGCTTAAGGAACCAGTGTTTTGATCTGGCTAGGAAACTCAGTGAGACAAACCCACAGGAAAGAAATCAACAGCAAAACATGAACACTCGTCAGCATGTCAGGCAAGAAGATGACTTCCAAGGAAGAACACCAGACCGGAATTACTCTGATATGATGAACCTAATGAGGCTTGAAGAACAGTTGAGCCCCAGATCTAGGACTTTTTCTAGCTGTGCCAAGGAGGATGGTTGTCATGAAAGAGACGATGATACCACCTCTATTACTTCAGATAGGTCTGAAGAAGTGTTTGATATGACAAAAGGTAACTTAACCCTGCTTGAGAAAGCAATTGCTTTGGAAACTGAGAGAGCAAAAGCCATGAGAGAAAAAATGGCAGTGGAAGCTGGAAGGAGGGATAATATGAGATCATATGAGGAACAGTCTCCAAGACACCTTTCTGGAGATGACAGGAAGCCTAAACCCAGTGACGGCCATGTCAAAAAGCCATATTATGGTAAAGGTAATATTTCTATATACCGTATGTTATGTCATGAGAAAGTGTAAGCTAACATGTTAAGTTTTTGCATAGATTTCTGAAATGAAATTATTAATTCCACATAATGGGAACTTTATTAAAATTGTAGTATGACATGTTTGTAAAATAACATCATGCTATGATTATAAAATGAAAGTATTCATTCTGCAGTGCTAGAAATATGTATAGTATATCAGTGGCTAAATTAAAAAAGTAACTTCTCAGGGAAACAAACCAAATAAGAGATCATGTTGAAAGAGGCAAAGATTTTTCTCAAGTTTTTAATATATTTTATAGTAATAATTAAAAAACAAGGGAATTGTGTTGGAGAGAGGGGTTATGTAGCAGGTAGTCAATCAGCTATGAAATGCATATATTACAGATTGGATTGGGTAGGTGGCATCATGACTTATAAAATTATCATCAAATGACAGTTATTGATGAAGCCTCTCCCATCTAAAATGTAGAATTGCCTGATAGAAATTGAACAGTATCAAAATGACCGATAACATAAGATAGGGGCAGTGACTGCACATTAATTATCTTAAGATAGTAAGGTAATGGAAACCATTTGCTATGCAAGGCATGGTGTGGCCTGGGCTGAGATCAATAGCAATTTCTTTCTTATGTGCATTCCACTTCACTGGTTTCATTCCATTGTGGAAACAGTTAAGGTGCTGCCTTGACCATAATTCAATACAAAAAGAAAAAAAAAAAGGAAAAAAGAACAGACTAAAGGTTACCTTTAGAATGCATTTTAATTTGCAGGATTATCATGGTGATGATGTATTTATATTATGACACCTCTCTTTAACGTGTCTACATCTGTACACGTAGGGCTGTGTTGTATTAAGTGTTCAATACCTCCTGAGATTCATTGAACACCCTGATTCCCATTGACTTTAGTGGAAGTTAAGGACGTGGTATTTCTTGGGAGATGCTAAGCAGGGACTGGGTTCATCTTATATTTGTTGTAAAAATATTTGGTTTCTTTTCTATAATTGAGATGGTGGGCATTTTTCTCCTTTTTATAAATCCCTGTTTTTGAAAAAGTGATCTGCTTGTGACATTCATGTAGGCAGACAACATCTTGATCCAAGAAAGGTTTTGATCATTTTTTAAAAGCCTTAAAGAACAGTAATGATCAGTCATTTAGAAAAGCATGTAAATTTCTGATGTCAAACACTGCTGCAATGTATTTGAGTGAAGTATTTTTTTGTTCTAACCACAAATATATGATCCAGTGTATGCTGTAGTAACTTCGGTTATTTGGGGAAGGCAACTTTATTTAGTTAGTGTATTACTGCATAACCATGTGGATGTTGTATTAAACGTTGTTCACATATGACCTTTTATAGATGTATTTCCCTTTGAGTATATGTTTTTGATAAAACCACAGAAAATGTGGCAAACCAATATTAATTTTTGAAGACCTTTTTAACTGGTAGTGTCCAGCCCTTCCAGTCTATATATGACTGAAAACATGTATGCATATAGACCTGCTGTCTCCAAAAAGTCTATATATTTTCTGACATTAAAAAAGTGTATGGACTTCCTATTTTAGTAAATTCTAGAGCTTCTTTGAACCATCTTATTCCTTGGGAGCTGCAGGCTGAATTGATAACAGGTCCAAACCTCAAACAGGGACTAAATACTGTAGGAGTTTGGACAAAGAAACTTTGTGAAGTGGATCATTCTTCACCTTTTTAATAAAGGAAGAAAAAAAAATATTCCCTTACTTTAAAAAAGCAAGGAAACATTCTGGTAGTTATTGAGAGAGGAAACTTTAAGTAAGACAATTGCTTTGTTCTCCACTCACACATTATCTTCCAAATACTCCTGGAAGAAATACCTACAGAGATGTATGATATGGTTAAGTGGAAACTTTTTGGGTACACAGGTTTGCAGTGAGAACTACCTCTTGGTTTCTGGAGTTCTGCTTTCAAAGATCACTGAAACAACTGTTAAGGGACCACTAACCATTTCCCCCCTGCCATTTAAAGCTTTCTAAACAGGCTTTCTTCTGAAATTTATGAATTTTAAAACCTTTTAAAGTCCTCTGGCAACCTTCACTCAGGGAATATTTCCATTGTGGCAAGGAGTGAGGAAAGGTTACAGAGTTAAATAACTGCAATATTTCTCCCAAATAGCAGAAGAGGATTTACAAAACAGTATCCAGTGTTTTGTATAAAGTTGTGAAAAGTTTACTCAAATGTCTTCCATTAAAAGCAATGGGAAATTGTGCAAGTGCAATTTTATGCAAGTTTTGAAATCATTAAGAGTAGTATACAGCATCTTTTCTGACTCATTAGACCATAAAGGCTCTTAAGGATCTGATATATGCTATAACTTTATAGCATAGACTTGAATACAGAGGAGCATTTGCTTCACACTGTAGGATGTGTCCAGATCCTCAGCTGCTCTAAATTACAATACCTTCGTTGGTTCTGACAATGTGGAGTAGCTAAAGTTTCTCTAGTCTAAAGTCTCTAAAAAGCCATTATGGTCTATTAATCATCTACATTTTTGCAGTCCTTGAATATTGTTATATTTACATAATTTATATTTCATTTACATTACCTGTTCACTTATCTAATACTTTTACACATCCCAAAGTACTTGACTTGATGAGTTGCTTAGAGTTGTGTATGTATGTAGCTGTGGGCTTGCTGTTCTAGTGGTCTCAGCACAGGCCTATCTGGCAGGAATTCAAATCCCTTCTCTGACATTTGCTCCTTCTGTGGCCTTGGGTGTAACTTCTCTATCTCTTTGCTTCAGTTTCCTGAGGTATAAGATTATGGTGTTTCCAGAAGTGTTGTGATAATTGTATAGCACATTGGAGAGAGATTCGTATGTGCATTTGTCATTAAAAAACATGAAACAAAGAAGTGTGTTCTACAGTCAACATGCTAGTTAAGTGAAATAAAATTTTGATAATTAGGGATTCCCTTTGCAAAAGACAAGATTTAAGTATCACATTAAAATTTAAGAATGGATTTAAGACATGAAGGGTCATTACAATGAGCTAAAGAATTTCTCTAAAATGAAGGTGTTTTGGAAGAACATGAAAAGTAAAAGTATGTATAAAAGCTACCAGAGGGAAATCAGGGAAAGATAAGTCCACAACAGAATGTGAACTCCGGATTGTATTGATTCATGATGAAAAGAATGGGTTGTATGTGATGTTCTGCAAGTACTGAAATTCCCACTGATGATACTGAGGGTTCTGTTTGTTGAATCTGGGATGGAATTTAACATAAGAAAGGCTTACTGGATAACAAGTAGCAAAATCTTATTTTCTGGAGATGAAAGCATAAATACTGAAACAGAAAAGAGCAACATAAAATAATTAAATGAGGACAGCTTACATTGGGTATTGAAAGGAAGGATGGACTAAAAATGATGTTGGTTGATCTTAAGCCAGAATAGTAGCAGTTTGAGGATCCTGAATTTTATTCCTTTAATACTAATGTGAAAATCAGCAATCATCTCCAAAATGTGGCAACTGTGGTCAAGAAGATAACATGTAATTTGTATCGTGGTTGGCTGGAAGGGTAGGGTTGTTATTTTACAAATGTTCTGTTAAAGGAGATAAACTGATGAAGTTATTCGAGAACATCCTAGTTCAGGATTAATCTCACCAGCATTCCACTGCATTATTGGCAGAAAACTTTATTTTGTTGAAAAAATGTCTAGTTAAACTTCTCATTGATTTGTAGTCAGAAGATCCAACAACATTCTAAAAGATCATTAACCTTTTTAGCATATGAATATTCAGATGTCGCATTTGAATGTTTGTAATAGCCCAGATTACGCAGCAAATGATACTTCCAGTAATTCTGTCTTCAATGTTTACTCCACCATAATTTATTGAAGAAAAAGGAAATTTTACCTAATTTTACCACTTCATGAGGAAATTAAAGAGAACAAGAATTGTTTCCTCATTGAGCCTTGGAAAAGGGATTTATGTGTGCTGAATCGTGGAATTGTTATGCTGAAGAGTTGGGTTTGCTACTCTCATGACATTGAACTGCTATGACAGTACATTTGCAGACCTTAATACATGAGGCAAATAAGAATGTAAAGAAGGGAAACTCCAACGAAACAGTTTCCAAATGACCTTACACCCTTGAGCTAATGCTTGCCAGCAGAACATTGATTGACATGGTATGGCTTTGTTATAAAAAGGTCATTTTTCAATCACTGTGAATGGATATTGCTGTGATCATAGGAGCCTGAAGTCTGAAAAGAAGATAACAGGTTAAAAGTGACAGAACTGTGATAAGAAGTAGAGGTTTTTTTTCCTTGTAGTTTTCATAACATTTACCAACGAGTAAATGACGTGATTAAATGAACCTTCTTACAGAAATGTGAAAAGCCTCATTCACTTGACACATTTGTTGTAAATTATAGATCCCTCAAGAACAGAAAAGAAAGAGAGCAAATGTCCTACCCCTGGGTGTGATGGAACTGGCCATGTAACGGGGCTTTACCCCCATCACCGCAGTTTGTCAGGATGCCCACACAAAGATAGGGTCCCTCCAGAAAGTAAGTTCACATTCTTTCATGGAAAGTGGGGATAAAACTACAAAAACTTTTCTAGCATGCTTTTTAAACCTTTTATTTAAAAAATTAATTTCATTTTTCAATATGGTTTGTCTCAACTTAGTCAACTGTTCTGTGTTATACTTTTTTCTTTATTCCATCATTTCCATTCTCTACTAACTTTACACTAAAAGAACAACTTTTAAAGCTGTATTCTTTGATTTTAAGAATTCTAGGTTATTTTTAAAACAATGTATTCAGTCAACAGAGAAAAAGGTTTCCCAAAGATGTGCACTGCTTTTACTTCTGCGTGCTAATGTCACATCAACTGTCCTTATTGTCTTGTGCAGGAATAATTGTTCCTGGAAAACTTGCAACCCCTTTCCTTTGTTACTGTTGTGTCTGAAACATAATTTATATTAAACTACTGCATATAAAAAATAGTAATTTGGCTGTTTACTTAGTTACAGAACTCAGGATTTTGAGCAAACATCCCTTGTCATTCACATGGGTGGAGCTTCCTGCCATGGCAGAAAATTCTTTGCATAGGGTGTTCACCCATATGAGCTCAGGGACATTATCCTGAAGGCAGAGGGCTCTGTTTCTGGAAATCACCTCCTTGGCTGGTGGAATCAGCAATCAGCAATTGTTGAAACTAATTACTCTATGCTGGTTTACATCAGGAAAGTGTCTAGCTAAGATCAGTTCTCTTTCACACCAGTTTTAAAATGGAGTTATTCCATTGAAACATATGGACCTAGAATCCTCACTGTCCATCAGCACTTATAGTCTTAACCTCAGTGAATTTCCAACAGCCTTAAGGAAATGTTATAAAGACAGTCAGGACTAAAATGGTCCCCAGTTTCCAAAGTAGAGTAGATTCTGATGGACAGGAAACCAGAGGTAGATTAGGACTGCAAGAGTGGCAGATGTAGCAAGTCTCCTCTTTCATGGTACAGTGGCTTCTTCCAGAAGTACAGTGATGAGGAAGTGCTTTAGGAAACTCTGCTGTAGTTTGGTTGGTCTCTGAATACAGTATAACAAATAGAGTAATTTATCTGCTTTCCAAGACCCCATAATTTTCTGAAACACAAATATTTATTTGGTTGCTCAAAGTTCTATCAGTTTTACAAATGGTAAATAGAAAACTCTTTAGAAGATTTGTAAATCAAAGAAGAATATAGCTTTAAACTGTTTGCATGCTCTTGTACCTACTAAAATGAAAAAGGTGAGCTCATCTTTTTTTTTCCTGTGATGTTGGCCTTGTGAAGCATGTTTCAAGAACAGCTTTAAATGGTAGAAATTTCAGAGTAAAGCTTTTGAATCTATTACACATTTTAGGACACTAATGCTGGGGTGATGATGATGATGATGATGGTTATCTTTTAATGAGTAGATATGGTTTAATTCTCAAGTCTCTGAACAGCTTTTATTCAGTTCTTAACTCAGTCAAAGTGTCTACTGATTTTCTTAGATTTTTTTCGAGTGAGAACTAAATACAGGCTTCCAGACTAACTTCTTGTGTGAGAAAACTAGAACTTTGCAAGGGCTGGATGGCCTTTTTCCATCGAGTGATTTACTGTCATCCAGCTTCAAGACGTGAATTCAGATATGTCTCATGTCATAAAAAAACTCTTCAGTATTCCCAAAAAGTTCTTGATAATTTGGCACTTCATTGCATGAGCTTTATGATTTAGAGGAGGAGACTTGGAGTAAGTCTTGGAGGAGACTGCTCTGAGGAGACTTGGAGTAAGTTTTCCATCCAGCTTGCAGTGGATGCAGATGTAAATCGGTTTACTTGCTTAAGCTTGTACCACTTATTTCTTTTTCACTTTTTTTTTTTTCTGCCATCCCTCAATTTTTAAGTGCTTATTTTTTGGTTCTTAGTATTAAAAAAAAAAAAAAATCTACCCATTACAATTTTCACATTTGTAGAAAATACAAGCAAAAAAGTAAAGGAACCATTCTGCTCATCATATAGATATGAGCAATATATCTATGTGGAAGTGGGCAGAACTGGCCCCCAGCTCAATTGGGCTGCCTTATAGTTAGGGTTAAATTCTGTTCAGGGTTGTACTGAGGTGTGTTTCAAATAATTCAGTGTTCTAGCAGTATAACTTGAGAGCAGATTTTCAGCTCTTGAGTTTGATACTGTGTTTATAAAGCTATGTATTATAAACACATACATTTCCTGAAAGAATTTTTCTACTCTTTAATTTTGTATTGTACAGTTGCTAGCTCACCCTTTACTGTTGAGTTGATCTTTGCTCAGTAGTTTTGTTCAAAGAAGATGTTGGGTGTCTTCTGCTTCACTGCTGCACCAGAGATGTGTTTGTTTATAGGTTCTGTAACTTCCATAACTTTCACTGTTGCCCTGTGTTAATAAGCATAGGGTCACAATACTTACTTCCCTCATCAGGCTTTATTGGCTATGTGTGTCACGTGTATTTTGAGGAATGCTGGTTGTTAATGAATCCTACTTTGTTTTAAAATGGTTTCATATATACTGGGATTTGATTTTTTTTTCTTGTTTTCATACTCTGCTGTTTTCTCTTACTCTCCTTGTCAAGTTCTTGCCATGCATGAAAATGTTCTTAAGTGTCCTACACCAGGCTGCACAGGCCGGGGCCACGTAAATAGCAACAGGAATTCCCACCGAAGGTAAGGATGCCATCGCTGGACACCAATCTAGAGGCAACAGTGCCTCCGAACTGCAGCCCTTCTAGCAGTCCATTGGCGGGGGGAGTGAGTGTGTGTGTCGTTGTTTTGTTCTGAAGATTGACAGATGGTGCTTCGTGTGCTTTATCCATTTTAAAGAGTAACATTTATTCATGTATTTTCTGAGAAGGACGAGTGTGCATTTGCTATAGTATGGGTGAATTGATCCACAGAAGACATTATAGGCATCCTTAGCTTTTTGAGTGGATTTTTTTTTTCTTTTTGTTTTGATATTTGCTGAACAGCAGTGGTACAAAACAAATGGTATGGCTCCTCCTGGGTGTGTTGCAGGAAGAAGGAAGAGTCTGTCAATGTCATCAGGAGTAGGGCATAGTTCTTATTCTCACACTTCACTCTCTTCAGGGATTATTTTACAGTGCATGAAAAAGTCCACTCTAATTCTAAAATGGTTTTTTTTGTAATATATGAGAAACGGCATTTTAAGTACACATACATTACAAGTGTTAGCTTTCTTACTGACCACAGTCTCAACCCTAAAGTCCTTAATCAGATAAAACTGATTGAGAATTTTGTCTGTTTACGAAACACCAGGCAAATGTAATAAGAAGCCAGAATTATTAGAAGTAAGTATTCCAGCCGAAAAAAAAGAAATCAAGGAAAAAAAACAACTTTCCTATAGTTTCCTAAGATTAGTATTATATTCTTAGTGAAAGGATGCTTGTGCCTATTAAATTTTGTCAAACAAATTAGACAATTATCAAAATGTTACTATAATTCTTCTCATGGCATAATTTTCTCACAGAACAATAATAAAATCTTGCCTATTTCTTTACGATGTAAAAAATCCAGGAAATGTGGGTAAGAGGGTAGAAGGAACTATGCAAGGTTCCTGTTATCCAATTCTTTTTTACTGTTAATTGTGGCATGAAGGCGTAAGGGACTACACGGGTACTGGACATTCACTCTTATCAAGCTCTGGGTTACTACAGCTCCTCGTATTAGCTGCATGTCTCCCAGAAGACTCTTGTGGGTACCAGCCTGTCTGCAATAAGCTCGGGTACCTCTTTCTTCTCTGCAGTGATGCTGCCAGTAGATGCAGCAAAAACCTCTGAGAAGGCTCTATGGGAATTACTGCTGCTTGAAGCAGCATTCACTTCTGGTTGAATATCTACTAGAATATTTGAGGTGTCTGAAGAAGAGTGTGTCAGTGAAGCGCAGCTGCCCTCTGGCATGACTCCAAAACACACAGAGCCCCCTCACCCTTCTGCAGAACTAGGGCAGTGAAGGCAGGCTGGGGGGAGCAGTCTGCAGTCTGTGCTCACCTCTTTCTGCAGCTTTTGGGGCATTTTTCTCTACTTCACTTTTTTTCTTCTTTTTTTTTTTTCCACTTATTTCCTGTAAAGAAGGGAACATCTGGGAATGCACTGATTTGCCTTTTATTTTAATTTATTTTCCTGTGGAGAGCACAGAGAGCTGCGGTCACATAAGCATGCAATAGACTATGGCAAAGAAAGGACCCCCTCCATTGTCAGGTCACAAGGTTTTACGGCTTCACTAAGAGCACCATCTGCTGGCATCAATATATTTATTTTTTCCTGTTCTAAATCTTTTCCACAAGAATCAGGCTTATTATTGCCACTTCAAGAATAGTTCAGCATTTGCAAATTAATTGAATTTCCAGTGCAGAAGTGCTTTTCGTGTTACATCATCTACTCTTAGAAAGCATACTTCAATGGCTGAAATTCATGAACAAACACCAAGTATAACATAGTTGACTGTAGATTTAGAGACCCAGGGCTAAATTTTGCACTCACTTATATATCTAGCAGAAAGATTGGCATTAGGGGAACTGAATTAACTGTGAAGCAGCACAAGATTTGGCCTATATGGTGTTGTCATTTAGTCATCTTCAGGAGCCATTTCATTGGCAACATTTGGAAATACATGAAGGTCACAAGTCTGCTAGCAGAGCTGCACAGTAGATTCCATTTTATATCCTCTTCTCCTACTGGTACGTTCACTGGCTGACACGGATGAATAATCTACCTGTGTACAGTCAGAGCAGAAGAGCAGATGTAAGATCTACCATGCAAATTTGAAAGCAGAAGAAAGGAAGTCTATTCTAGAGAAAATACACATGATCAAAATGCTTTTGGAAACCCTTTTCCTTCAGATTCTTCCTGATGCTGGCTAAGGAGGAGAAGGAGTAATTGGATCAGTGCTATGATGTGAAACTATGCAGGACAAGACAATTAAATTTCCTTTCTGTAATTGCAGCCTCTCTGGATGTCCTATTGCTGCAGCAGAGAAACTGGCTAAAGCTCAAGAGAAGCATCAGAACTGTGATGTGTCAAAATCAAACCAGGCATCAGATCGGGTTTTAAGGTATTAGAAATCACTATAATACTTATTATTATGCAGAATTCATCACACATTCACCTAATCTGAGAATTTATATTTATATACGTTGTATATACATATATATCTCCTTTAAAGAAGAGTTAGAATTAGGGCTTCTGGATCCAATTCTCACAGTGTATTTTTCCCACTCAATTTTCATGGGGGAGGGTTGGTAATTATTTTGGCAAATACATGTAAAGCTGAAAAGCTCATTTTTGTCTTAGGCATTGTTTGGTGTAAAGATGACTGCTGGAGTGCAAAGTCTAAGAACAATGTGAAAAAAGTTGGTATCTTTTGGGAATAAACTAATATTTACCGGTAAGTCTTGGTTTTTTCAGCAGGCTTTTACTAGTAAATATCAGTTTAAATTAAACCAGAAGCCCTATGTGCATTACCAAACTGGGAGTACACCTTTTGGCAGGACACTTGGAAAAATGCCAGGTATAGCTTAGATTCCAACATAATGTCAGGCTTAGCTCTTTGTCTCTGTTCCCCGCTCTCTGCCAAGAAGGACAGAAAGAGAGAAAAATTGTCCTAAATTTTCATATGGGAAGGACCTTGAACCATTTTTATATGATTACACTCCTTTTCTTCATCCATATGTGATTCTGCATTTACACAAAGCTGTACCCAGCTTTGTGTTATTGTCTCCTCTTTTGAGATATGTGGGTAGAAAAAAATATTATTTCTAAGGAGCTGAAGTGTGAAGGATACATGTGAAGGAACTGAACTTCCGCATGATTCTACCAGCCTTATGCTGATGATGCCCCAAGAGCTGCAGAATTTCTTCATGGATACTGCAATAACTGTGGGCTAGTATAGGTACATCCCTCTCCGCTGCCTCAAAGAGCGTGGAGGAAGTGCTGCAGCTTTAGTTCCCAAAATTTCCCATTTAGCCCGTAGATTTCATAGTATTTAGCTGTCTTCTAGATTTCAAAACTGATAGGGGTGTTTAAAAAGAAATTTTTCTACTATATTATCAACATCATTCTTTGAATATTATCTTAAAAGTTCATCTGATCTTGATGATCTTTTCAAAAACCAGTGGTTCCATAGAATTACAGTTCTACAGAAGACTTTCGTCATTCCTGTTGACTTTGCTTTCCTTCCTCAGATTGTTTTTGGTGGGCTTTATCTTAACTGCCCCTAATTCAGTTTTGTACAACTCAGCATTCAACATCCCAGACAGGTTTCTTGGAGAAAGGTTCTTCAAATCCCATTAATTAAAAAAAAACCCAAACCACTCTTTGAGGGAATAAAACGGTTTCTCACTTGATGGAAAAAGATCAAATATGCAGTGGCTTTTACCACGGCTCATTACAGGGAAGCCACTGAAGTTAGTTGCCATAGAAAGAAGACAACTACTCAAAAGCAGCATCCTGTTTGCTGGTAAGCTCCCTAGGAAGTTATTCTGCAATCTTAACTTTGCTTGTGAGCTGCCTTGTGTTTTAGGTTTTATAGACAACTCAAATAATGCTTTTCATCTTGTCTCCTGCTTCCCTTTTACCTTGAATTCATTGAAGTATTTAAGATGAAGAACTTGGCAGCTATTTATAATATTTGCATGCAGGCAATTGATGGGCAGACAGAGATGTTTTAAGATTTACTCTTGAATATTTGTCTTCATCCCAGTTTCCATCCCACGTGCATTTGAAAGTTCTTACTTAAAAAGAAATCACAGTCATAGGACTTCTGTTCCACTGAAATTTCGGATTTTCATTGACAGTACAGGATCTGAATTGCATGTCTTTTAGCTAAATGTAGATTATCTTGAGACAGGATCAAACTATTATTCATATCAGCTCATTGTATAAATAAGCCCACTGTATTTTATTTGGAAGAAGGGTCTAAAGGAATGAGCATACATAAATCAAAGGGAGTAGTATAACTAATATGATTTCTTGGGTGATCTTTACATAAATATCCCGGCTAAATTCTATGAAAATGAATTCATTCACAAAAAACATGATATAATATTCAAAACCTATTTCTTACTATTTATCACATTTCATTTTGTCAGTCAGGATGATGATACTTCTGGTCTCATCTGAATTTATGATCCTATGACTGTTATAAATGCAGTAAAGAAGAAAAAAAAATAAAAAAGACTTGATTATATGAAGCTTGATTCCAGCAGAAGCACCTGAGGTGTGCTGCTTATCATCCTCACCTCCTGCTAAATGCAGTAGGTAGACACGCAGCACTGTGTAGCAGTTACTTCCTATGACCCAGTCATGTAACATTTTCTTATATAGATAGGGTTTGCAGGATCTGACCTTCATTTGACTGCTTTGAGAGCTGATGACTTCTGTGTCCACATGCAGAAGAAGCGTGTCAGTTGAGTTCACTACAGCATTCTTTCACTGAGATTTCATGAGTTTCTCCAACTGTTGAATTACATTAGTCAGGGCTTTTCCTGACTGTCCTCCCTCATCCTAAATGAAAGAGATATTAAACTGAAGCAGTTTTATTCTGTATTCATTCTCAGGACCTTCCTTGAGGTGTGCATCTGTGTATCAGGAATCGCAGCTCCTACCAGAACCTTGCATTTAAGGGTGAGCAGGACCTGCAAGGCAGCAGCTCAGAGTCAACAGAGCTTGTGAGACTCTCCTGTGTATTTCTCAAGATGAACATGGATTTTATATTGAAGGATGAAACAGGACTAGTTCCTTTTGAAAGCACACAGGAAAACATCATACAACTCTGTTGAAAGTTGAAAGAAATTCAGAGGAAACCCCATTAATTAAGTGGAGCTTCCAGTTCTATTTTTTCTTGTTGACATTTAAAGGAATTTGTCCAAACTTCTTCTGTCAGTCTGCTTGCCCCTCTTTCATTTACCTCCCAAAAGAAAAAATGTTTTCTGTGTGATGCAATTACACGGGGAAAGGGAAACCCTGAAGTATTTTAAAACAGAATTTTAAAATACATTTAGCTGCAGGATACATTTAGTGATATTGGAATTAATTTTGTTTAGGCTTTGTTCAAGAAAATATATATTGTTTGTCTGCTGAAAATAACCAAACTAAGGAAATGCAATAATATATTGCTGTCTCTTGAGTACAAGAAATAACTAAGATTTTCTAATCTGAACTATAAATTATGCACAGACATAGTAAACTGAACTGCATCTAACAAACTGTACATATCTTTAATTTCTAGGCCCATGTGCTTTGTTAAGCAGTTGGAGATCCCTCAGTATGGCTACAGAAACAATGTCCCCACCACCACACCCCGCTCCAACTTGGCCAAGGAACTAGAGAAATACTCTAAGACTTCGTTTGAATATAACAGTTATGACAACCATGCCTATGGCAAGAGAGCCATAGCTCCCAAGGTGCAATCCAGGGATATATCCCCCAAAGGATATGATGGTAGGAGGTGCACACTCTTATACATGAGAGACAAGTTTGCAGTTGATCATGTTGTTGTATATGTAAACATCATACAAATAAGACATGTTTTCATGTTCATACAGTATTATGAGGAATGCTGTCATGTGTAAGTTATTTTAAAGGCCTTTTTGAAAAAGTGTTGTTTTATACGGTGCTTACTTCAGGATTGTTGCACTGGCAAAAGAACATCTCCAGCTATTAAGCTCCTGGGATGTATTGAGATGGCAATAAAAGCTAAGTAATAGAGATAGTCCTTATGTTGCTGTCTGGGAGTCCTGGCCTCAAGGGTCACATCAGGATTTTCGCCTCTGTACAGTAGTTCAGGTAACCCATAAAGATAACATACTTGCTCTGTGGGGATATGGAGGTAGAAAACCTGGGTCTCATTGCACTTGAGAAATCACTGCTACTTACTTAATGAGGCATTTCTGCTTATTTTGTCCTCATAAATACACCAGTTGGATTCACTGAAAACCTAACATAAGTAACATGTTTAGGAATAGGCTGAAATTTGCTTCAGTTCAGGAGATGGATGGGGTCGGTCAGGCAAGAGGATTTTTATTAGGGGAGAAAAATGAACAGCAGGATAAAGAAGGGGAATTTGGATTGTAGCTTTTGAGGACATCAGGAATTTTTCAAGCAATACATTTATATATGCATATATATTGTATATGTGTGTATATATATATGTAAACTGTGCCTTTATCTCTTTCTTTTTTTTTTTTGAATGCTAGCAATTTATTTTTTGGTTAAAATATTTGATAGTGCCATAAGAAATTTCAGGCAGCTGTCAAATTTTTTGTTTAGGAACACAAAAAAACATATACTATACACAACAATTTATGTTGTTGCCTGAACACAGACTCTGACATTAGTTAAGTGGAGAAGGGGAAAATTGCTACACCCATTGCCTTCATATGTCTGATATTTTGGATATTTTGCTTTCTTGTATAATCAACAGGTATGTTCTTGCACTATAGCAGAAAGGAGAAGGCTCATGAAAGGCAACCTACTAGTAAAAGTGCCTTTTTTTTCCTTCTCTCATACCTTCATCTTATATGTCTGTATCATAAGGGCCTGAATGGGATTAAAGGTATAGCACTGACTCAGACTGTGGTTAGGAAAGTAATGAGTGTACATTAATATAAGGTAAATGAGTTATTAAATGTTGTATATATATTCTATCTACTCTTGTAGAAAGGAAAGAATCAGAGTATTGTTAAGGATCCTGTGAAAAAGCTTATTTTTAGATCACATTACTGATGCTTAGGAAACTGATACATATTTTTGTCATTTAAGGCTTCTTTTTCAGCAAATAATAACGAACTCTACTTTCTTTTCAAAATCACCAGAATTTAAAAATACATGTAACATTAAGCAAAAGTTTAACAGTGGCCTTAAATAATAAAAACCTATGGGGATAGGGCTCACTGACTTTATTTATACACTTATCTTCCTTTGATATAAATAGAAATTTTACTTAGATATAAGACTGGGACGAGGTTGCTTCACTGCTCAGTAATGTGAGCCAGAGAGGACTGTGGGACACTGTATATATGTGATTCATATATACACTATACTTGCTGGTATAGCAAGTATAAGGGGCTCTTGTGTACTCAGAACAACTGAAGCCCATTTAAGCTGGAGCAGGTTGTTTGCCAAAGAAAGGCTAATTCCATATGGATTTGTTCCATATTCCTGGCTCTGCAGGAGGCAACACACACTGCATCTGGTTCCAAGTGATGTGTGTGCTGTTTGGCCAGACAGACCTGACAAAGTGGTCCCAGAGGTGGGGCCTAATTTTAGTTTTCTTTGCACGCTATAAGTGATTTTCATCAAATCTTTAGGATTCACATCTCTCCGAAATTTTGTAAGTACTCCATCATATTTGCCTTAAATTGGCTCAGGAAAATCAGTTGAATTCTTAGAATGATGAAGTGAAATCCTGAGCACACTGAAATTAGTCAAAGTTTTGACCCTGACTTTGAATGGATCAAGGATTTTGCTGACAGTTATTGTAAATAGCTGAATATGAAGGAGATTTCAGGAAGAAACTCTTCACTTAAAAGAACCACTATTTCTCAAGAAACTTTAAAGTATTTAGAGGTGATTTTATATTTGTGTATAAAAAAATAATCTTGGCTACTATAGCCATTATGGAGGTACAGAGTGCATACCTATTATGTATGTCAGCCAAACATGTTTAATTAGAGCAGATTTAGTTCTGAAAAACCTGAAAGTAAGCCTAAGGTTTTGCTGGAAATGTGCAGGTAAACAGTGCTTTAGTCCTGACTATGAGACAAAAAGTCCAAGAATATGAAAAATCAATAACTTCATATCTCAATGCTTTTTAAATTATCAGCTAGTACTGTATTTTCATCATCAGAGAAAGGGATTATATGTTCAGTAAGTGTACAGTGAGTGACATGAACATAAATAGCTCCTTTGGTTTATTTCCTTGTTATTTTTTTTCTAGTAAGCTTTACTAAAAAACAAACAGAAAATGTATACCCAACCAACTGTTGGTTGGGTGGGATGATCTGATCATTCTTGAGAAATCTTGTATTTGTGGGCTTGTTTTTCCTTTGAAACCAGTTTCATAGTGTATTGGATGTTGGGCTTATGGTATATGGTAATAAAGATAAGAACAGCTGGACACAGCAGGCAGAGGTGATGGCAACACCTTCAGTGTTGCTCAGTTAATGGCAGGAGTTCCTCTCATTCCACCAATAGTCCTGGGTCCTTCTGTCTCCGATTTAATTAATCTCCTTCTGCAGTGCTCAGAAGGAGGTGAATCATTTTTTTTTCCTATTTTTTTCCTCTGCCTATAGAGGAAGCCTATAATGAATAGGTCAGGAAAAAGTGTTGAAACTGTAATTAATTTACATAATACATTCAGTATTTAGACAATAATGGGGATGGAGGTGCTTGGGCAGAATTGAATTCCACTCCGAATACCTTCCTTTGGGCTTTTATGTGTTTGGGATCTCTCCCACTCCTCTGTTGTTAATTAGTAAAAGAAGCCTGTAGACTTTGAGAGGTTCTTTGTAATCAGCCCCCAGGGATGTCTGATGGAAGAGCAGTTTGGGTATGCAGCTGGTTAGACCTGTGTCTGATGGGAAAGGTGTTCTCCACATTTGGTTTCACTCCGAATCACAAATCATAGATGGACTGCAGAGCTTCCAAAACCTGGTGCCTCAGGGGTGGACGATGTATCAAGCAGAATTATCTGTTATTGAAACAATGCAGCTTTCCCTTTATTAGTGAGCAGCATGATTTAGTTAATTAGAAATTGATGGTCTTTGTTTCTCCTAAAAAACTAATGTGAAATGAACAGTCTGGGTTATGTGACTCATCTTCAAATGTACAACTACAGTAAAGTTAAAATAACCATGGCCTTTTCTCTCTAAGTTTTGCTTAAATTATTGGTCATCTGAAAGCTGATAATTGTGTAGCATGCTTATAGCACTTTACATCTTCAAAGTGTTTTGCAATTGAATCACAACACAACTAAATTTTAGAAGCAACTTTCTCTTTATAGGGAAAATGAATTTGAGGGATATTATGGTTTGACCAAGGCCACAGAGGAGTCCATATCAGAGCCTGCATGAGGTTTTGATGGTTAGTTCTACGTATAAAGCTGCCTCCTTCCCTCCCTTTCTTTAGCACACATTCTCATATAGATATATATAATTTCCCATTTAGTATGTCTCTTATGTCTGTCTAAATGTGACCTACTATAACAAGACTAACATTTTTTGCAAATGACAAAAGTCTTATTTGTCCGTATGTATTTTGAAAAATATTTCTAATTTGACAAGTTCTAATTTGACAAGTGGTACAGGGTGCTTGCTGTGTTAACACAGTAGAAACTGAATTACTCAGTTATTTCCTTCCTTAAGTATAGGAAAATTCTTGCGTCTTGGATACTATAACAAAGTAACAATGGATAAATGCTGATTTTTTACTCAAACCACCACTGACTACTATATTAATAATGAAACTCTTGAGAAACAGTTCACAAATTTATTATTAGTGGATGCCCTGCTACAGTAGTGCTACAATGTGTTCAAAACAAAGAAATGTGATGAATGTTTAGCATTCACTTCATTTTAAAAAAAAAATCACACCCTGTGCATTATGTGGCTTTCCTGAGAAAACTCCATCTGTTATGATTTAAGTGAAATACTATTTCCTTTGCAGTAAAAATAACGCCATGATTTTTTTTTCAGAGAAAGGAGAATGACATAAACTCTAGCAGAGATATTTTGCTTTCAGATTCTTCTTTTGAACCCTGCCTGCCTACCAAAGCAGCCTGTGGTTCACAAATGGGCTGTGCTCATGGGAGCACATTATTATATGTATGTCTGCTCCAACAAATACAACTGAAGAGTCTGGCATTTAAATGGAGCCCATCACAGAAGAGCTCTAGCTAAGGCCTGACCTTTTTTGTAAAGTTCTCTAATCAGCATGCTAGTTGGTTATTGTTACACTGTGCTATAAGATTTCATCTCTGCAGTATACATTTACATCTTAAGGGAAAATAGTTGCTGTAATATGCATGTATGTATCCTCTGACCTTGACTTTTATTTTTTTAATGAAAATACATAAACTTTTAGATTTTGGAGGTGAGCTCATACTTTCTTGCGTTTTTTATGAACACTTTTAAAACAGTTCATTTGGGAAGAGGGTTGGAGAAATAAGTGGGCTAATAGGGCTGTTTTCCGTTATTGCTATGATACCTGTGGCTGCAAAGAGCATTACTTAAAAGCAGCAACAGTGCTGCCTTGTATTTAGATAGGCTGGACATGAGCATTGTCAGTGCCTTGGCTCTCCTGTGACCTCCTGTGGCTTCTGTCGGTCAGAGTACAGCCGGGCATTGCTGCCCTCGGTGTGAGCAGGAAAGGGTGTCTTGATCCTGACTGTTTCTATGAAGAGTTGTAGGTGCTTGGGTTGTTTGAGGGGGGGCACATTTCACTTGTACCTGTTGCCATTTAAACAGCCACTGCTTCTGCCTTTGTGCAAGTCATGGTAAAACTCACATGTGACAATGACCTTTTCTTTTCTGTAGTGCTTCTTTCCTTTGTGATGACCACTACCATAAGACTTGCCTGTGACGTAGGAAGAAAAAAAGCTTTTAGAAAGCATGGGCTGTTTGTGGACATATGGGTGGCACTGTGGCCCAGAGGCCAAGCCCATCAGCCTTATGGTGGGCTTGATCTCCAATAGCTCTGGGGAGTCTAGGCCTTAAATTAACGGTTTGCTTATGTAAATAAGAAAAGATCCTGTAGTGTTACGTTGCCTGTCATTAATAAAAATGAATGAGCTGAGCAGATTGTACCTTATGTCTGACTATATATGTGGGGTAAAAGCAGTGTTTCTGTGTCTTTATTTTTTTTCTAAATCCAGCCTGTTTGTCAGAACGATTCATGATCACATCATGCAGATTTTTACAGGAGATTATTTCATACAAGTTCACACATGTAGCATAAAAAACTCACAGACAGAAATCAAGAAATACAGCCATCAGTCTTATTGCGGGCTTTTTTTTTTTCGCATTGGTTACTGTTCCTCATTATAAATTTCACCTCCAGCAGTTTGTTTTTCTCTTCACTTATACAGAATGCTCCTTCTATTGAGTCATCCTTGTCATATTTCTTCCCACAGCTAAACGCTACTGTAAGAATTCAAGTCCAACCAGCAGCACAACAAGCAGTTATGCCCCTAGCAGCAGCAGCAATATGAGTTGTGGTGGAGGCAGCAGTGCCAGCAGTACCTGCAGCAAGAGCAGCTTTGACTATACTCATGACATGGAGGCAGCGCACATGGCTGCTACTGCTATTCTGAATCTCTCCACTCGCTGCAGGGAGATGCCTCAGAACCTCTCCACTAAGCCTCAGGATCTCTGTGCGAGGGTAAAAATTAGTAATTCTGTTTGTTGATGAAGATTTCTCTTAACTGTACTTGCTCGGTGGCCCTGATAGAGAGAAGAATAGCTTTAGTACATCTTACCTTTTTTCCCTCCTCGAAATTAACATAATCTGGTGGCTCTGCTAAAGCAAGGAAAAAAAAAAAAGAAAGATATAAACTGCTCACAAGTATCCCAGGAAATCCCAGTGTTTTTATGAAAGGATGATACTAATAGCATGTACTCCTTTTTTTGATTTCTCTCTTACTATAATTATAAAAGATGTTTGGATTGCTCAAATAATATTGTTTGCACTACTGATTATTTTTTTTTGTTAAAATAGTTCAATTCATAGATTTTGTGAAAGGATTAAGATTTAACTCTGTATTTTCATTTAAAAGTCACAAAGGGGACCTAAGATTGTAAGATTTAGTACAAATTTCAGACATACTACTGTGTACTACAATTTCTTGCCTGTCTGTGATACCACAGTTCTTAATACGTTTGAAAGGAACAAATCTATGCAGGTGACTTTAAATGTGCTTAACAGTATTGCAGGGTCACTAATGTTCTGTATGTTCATAGAGCCTCAGTATATTATAAAATGGCTCTACAGATACAAATAAAAGCTTTTGTCACTAAGATTTCTGCATTAAGAAAAAACAGTGCTCTATTAACATTCATTAAATATTTGGGAGAAGATTATTTTTTTCATTATAAACTTCTAAGTTCTGGCTCTGATAGCTGTTCAGAAATAAGTATTTAACATGCATAAGCAAACAGTACAGTGCTGCCTAGAGGAGACCACTAGATGGCTGAGCAGACAGATGCAGTGCAGAGGAAACATTTTTATTGTGCTTGTAGAGAGCTTTTGAGCTGGCAGACATGTTCTGTTCTTCTACAGTTAGCAAAGGTTTGCTTCCCCTTATCGTGTAAAGCCCCTCGATCATTCATAACAAATTAAACCTGTAGCAGTAGGTATTAGTAATAATCATGATTTAAGCCAGAATGGCGAGCAACTTTGTTTTCAAATGCTGCTTTTTATATTAATTTATTTAGTACTCTTCAAGAGGGAAATCTCTCATATGTAAATAAATGCAATTGTTCTCTATATCAACATGATGGGAGAAGCTGGAATAAAATGCTAAAAATCTTCTGTGTCTAAACCAGAAAGGGCTTCTTTCCTAATGTCACTTTATATTGAGACTGAAGGAATGAATCTAAGAAGAAAAACAGGTATTTTCTAAATTAAATTGGCAGCAGCAATTAGATATAAGCTCTGACAAAAGGCAGTAATTCAGAAAGAGAGATTTGCATTCACAGTGCTTTCTTGCAGTTCTGTTATTACTAAAGAGGAGGGAAAGTCACCAGACATACAAGGAGTTGATCACATTCACGTTAGTTTTGAAACCAAATATCTCATGGAACATTTCATTTTCGGAAGGATGAGGGATTCTTTGTTGGTATTTTTGTTTTATCTGCCCTTAGTTTTTTTCATTTTGTGTTCATTTTAAGATTCTTATTTCTCCTCAGCTAGTATAAGAGACAACCCTTGTTCATTTCTACAAAAGAAAAAGTCAGAGCCTGTACTTACCCAATTTTTCACAGTACCTCAGTTGTCACAGAAATTGGTACAAACTATTATCAAGATAGATATATGAAATGTTAGTACGTGTTCATCTGCAGGGAAAGAGCTGTGAAATTTGAATGCATTTCCTCATTGGCAAATGGTGTCTAAAAGGACTTATATATACCCTACCTCCCTGTTTAATTTTCTGATGTTATCTATTCAAGCATTGACTGGTAATGTTAAATAAAGAAAGAAACAAAGATTATTTGATGCTAGCTGTTTTTTGTTACTCCAATCACCCAGACAGATGTCAGGACTTAGAACAAGAATTATGCAGATGTTACCTCATAGGTACCCACCTGTGACAGAATAAATCAAGAATATAAAGACAATGGCAAGAAAGTACCTTTACAGATTTCTCCTTTATGTAAGAGATTTTGCACCTATGTGCTGTTTGGCAGAAGGGGGACTGAAGACTCTCTCCTTTTCCCCAAAAACATCAGATTAGCCATTCAGGAAGAAATCTACTTTAACAGCATTAATGTTGTGTAACAGCATCATGCTATGTGTAGGAGGGGGCTCAATGCTTACAATCTATACAGGAATGGAAAAGCATTTTATCACTCTGCTAGGCAGTCAGATTGAAGAAGAGGTAGTGGTTTACTGAAGCCAAATTAACAATATTTTTCTTATTTTGACAGAATCCTGATATGGAAGTCGATGAAAATGGGACGTTGGATCTGAGCATGAACAAGCAGAGGCAGCGAGATGGTTGCTGTACCATTTTGACACCACTGGAGCCAATGTCCCCACAACGGCAAGCCGTGATGAATAACCGGTGTTACCAACTGAACGAGGGTGACTGCTGGGACTTGCCAGTGGACTACACTAAAATGAAGCCAAGTAGGATAGATGAAGATGATTCCAAAGAGATTAATGTATGTCTTTTTCATCTATTAGTTCTTGTTGCAGTCTAATTTTGGCAATTCATTAATTTTCTAAAATTTGGAGAGAAACAGGAAACAAAATTAATATGTGATAAAACTGGTGGTTTTCTACAAAAAGTACTTTCTGCTGGTTAATCTTTAGGACTGTATCATTCTGGCACACATCTGATCTGTGACTAAGTTCCATAAGACAACATTTGAACCATGAATGTGAATCATGTTTTCTAACAGCATCATCTTGTTAACAAATATTTTCTGCAGTAAAGACATTTTGCTATATCCAGATTACGTTACTCTGTATACTGGGATAATCGTCTCTGAAGACAAGATATTCTCCTGAATTTGAAAACTATAAATGATGTGCTGAGTATTTGAAGGCATGTGTTACTTAGAAATCAATTTAAACAAAAGCAGCAGAGTGTAATGTAAACTTTCAACTGTTTCAGTTAATCTTCTAAGTTTCTTACATGCTCTTCATAGCTCTAAGTGTAAGGGCCTGTAGTAATGAAATACATTCTTTCAAGAATACAGTGAAGGGATATTAGAAATCAGTGTTACTTTCCGATTCATAATACCAAGACAACAGCAAAACCCTTTAAACAGAAGAGGCAAATAGAGAAAATATGTTAGTGAATTAGTATTACTGTTCAAAACGTAGTATAGGTAGGACACTGAAGACGTCTGCTGACAAGGTTCAATGTCACTGCTTTTCTCCATCAGGTTTTAACCCTTAACCATTATGCATCTTAAAATCCTACACTCAATTCAATTTAGCTGTTTGAAGACTTCTATAGATTGATTTTTCTTGGCTTATAACAGAAAATTAGGCTAATCATTTGTGTGTAGCACATCTCTTGCCAATTTTAATTAAAATGTAAAACTGTTTTCAGTATCTTTGAAATATGGCATTTTCACTAGATACCCCGAATACATTCTAGCTTTGGTTATACTTATGGTTTTGCTACTCATTTCATTGGACTGGGCAGGAAATCTGTCACTGTCAAGGAAATGTGAGTTAAAGCAGCAGAATCTTTCAGAGCAGGCAGAACTGCCTTATTCTACTGTGGTGTTTATAGCACCATCTGCAGGAATCACTGAATCCCTGCATTCAGTCACTACATTCCTGAAATAGATGGGTTTGAATTTCTGAATACATCAGTAAAGTAAATTACAAACTATATAATTCTGTTTTGCCAGACAGATCCATTGAGATTTGTCCCAGATTGAGATTCTGTGTGTAAATGTTAAGATTGTTCCTCTTTCATTTTTGAGATTATCTAAATCCTTCAAAATGTTATTTAAGGTGGCTTTTTGATGCATAAGATACTGTATTTAGTCATCTTTTTTGCCTTTCCACTCCTTTGTGGCGACTTTAGGGAAAAAAGCAGTCTTTTAGAGCAAAATAATATGACAACTATAAAAAAAGCTGGGGTTTATCTTTATTTTTTCTTTTCTAGTTAAATGAAATATATAGTTCACATATTGTGAAGTCTTCATCAAAATATTCAAATATAATTCAAAAGTTTAATAGGTGAAAGAATATAAAATAATTTCATTATTTTTCTCTATCAGAATGGGATAAGAAGGAGATACCACCTGATGACTATTATTTTATCTAAGTTGTAACCTCATCTAGCTGAAATTAATGTGTATATATTTGCCTGTAGCCGGAAGATTTGGATCCTTTCCAAGAGGCACTTGAAGAAAGAAGGTATCCTGGTGAAGTTACAATCCCAAGTCCTAAACCCAAATATCCTCAATGCAAAGAGAGCAAAAAGGATTTAATAACGTAAGCATAATGTGAGGTGAAATTATTTTTCTCCTTTTAACCTTTTCTCTCTTTGTCTTTTTTTAAACCAACGAATACATATACGCCTTGCAGTATGAGCATGCAACATTTGCAGCATATAAATGTTTCAAACTGCCAGTTAAGTAAAGTGATAAGCTAATGTGTATTTGCTTGTTCTTAATGATGCTATATTGTATTGAGACGCCATTTTCATTTAAACCGGTTCATTTTGCAGCTTTTCGATTAGGATGCTTAAAACCCCTTGCAGTCATTGCAGCTAAACTGGAAACAATGAAACTTTTAAAAGTTTTTTTTTTAAACATACTTACTATTTTGGCTGTTTTTGTTTTTGTTTGGTGGCAGATGTCCAACACCAGGGTGTGATGGGAGTGGTCATGTGACTGGTAATTACGCCTCACATAGAAGGTGTGACTTCATTTTTTTCATGGTGGATTCTGTCTTTTCAATTTATTGTTTTCAGCTTACCTCAACAATGCTGTCAAAGTAAAACGTTGAACTATGTGTTAACCCTTTGAGTAATATATGTTGATCTTAAAAGCATGCTAATTTGTGTGTTGTATAAACGTCTTTTATTTTTAAATAGATTACTAAAATTTCCAAAGTATTCTTAAGCATTTAAGTAGTTAACCCAGGAATCTCAAATATTTTTGTTATATTTTACTAGTTCATAGAGAAACAAACAAACAAACAAGACCATTTACAGTATGTAATTTTGGAAGTAATGTTGATAACTAAATATATTCAGAGGGTTAACTATATTACAGAATTCAATATTACAGCACTTGCCCCATCGCTTTTCTGCATTACAAACTTTTACTTTTTAATTTTTATGTTGTGTTTGTTTGGGAGTGTTCAGCTAATGAGAAGGTTAACATACTTGTATGTCCTGCCATGTCTTACAGTTTATCTGGCTGTCCCTTGGCTGACAAAAGCATTCGAAGTATGCTGGCCACGAGCTCACAAGAACTCAAGTAAGATATAAAGAACAAATATTTTCTTTATAAATATTTATTTTACTGAAAATTGTGTATAGTTGTATCAGAAATTAGAAACACTGTCTGGAGAGCTGCTGCAGAAGAGGCTGATCCTGCTTGGAACATGCATTGAAGTCTCTTACAGAAATTCCATACAGGGGGGCTCTATACATAAATCTGTTGACGTAGCATTTCCTTTTGTGTATTCACTAGATACAGGGATAGAGAAAAGTCAGAACTTCTGGAATTCAGTTTTTTTCTGAACTTTGGTTTGCTAGTTAGAACAGAAAATTCTCATACAATTAGACTGATGAAACACTTCTGATTGCACAAGCAGTAAAGTGCTGTAGTTTCTCAGACACAGATTGGAGGGAAGAGAAAACAATTTGTTTTTCCCAAACGCATAATTTTCCCCAGGTTCGTATCATTGCTATCAGTCTAATGCATTTTCTCATTTAACTATGTTTTTCAGTGTTTACTTAGTTATTCCCCAACTTAAAATAAATTCTTTACAATTCCTTTCATTTCTTTGGACTAAAAATTGTGAACAATGGACGTTAGAGAATCGTGAGATTTAGCTTTGCTCTGTCTTCCTGCACCATATACTCTACTGCAACTCTCTGTGTGGAAGAGCTATAGCATTTCTTAGTGCTGTGAGATAGTGGTACTCCTGAGTTGGTACTTTGGTTAACATGGAAAGATGTTCACAAGAAATTAGGAAAATTGGTTAGAAAAAGTATGAATGGATAGCTTATGCTGCCACGCTAAGAAATATTCTGTCTTTACAATACATGAGTACCTTAAATAGCATTTCATGAGTTCAGTACATACCCTCATTAAAAAAAAAAACAATCTTGATGTAAACCATGGAAAAAATAAGAAAGCAAGCATAAGAAAACTGCTGGAATAAGATTGCTCTCTAGTCTTAGCTACCCTAGTTGCTAGATGTAAACAATAGGTGCAAAATTTAGATTCTTTTCCACACTGTCAAAAATAATGTTTTGAAATTATTAGCTTAGGTCATGCTGGTATATGCTGCCAGAAGGCTATGGGATATGCAAAAGGGGATGTAAATGAGATCAGGGAAAACATTTAAGTATAAGCAGAAAAAGATATGCACACCCCAGAGAAACTCAGATTCAGATCTGGATTTTGGGTTGTGATGGGTCAAGTGGTAGAAATTGGAGGAAATGTAAATGCATAAGCAAAACACAGATAAGACTCTTGAGGCAGCGTGACTCTTGAGGCAGCACATACTTTGCTGCTTTAACCCTTTATAAAGTTTCTACTTGTCTTTTTAAATTACCACATCTCCTCTGCCTTTCTCAAACATCAAACCTATCTACTAGAGACCAGGAAGAAAAAAAAAAACACATTTGAGACCTCACTTTTGTCTCATGCCATTCTCTCTACCTATTTCAAGTTTTGCCTAAGCAAAGAGAACAAAATAATTTGAAGTTATATTTCTAGGTTTAGTATCTATTCTTTATTAGCATTTAGCATAAATTATTAATTTAGCAGGTATCGTTATACCTACTGAACACATAAAACTCTGTTAAATTTGAAAATGCCAGAATTTTAAGCAGGCTTACTTAACTCAGTTCACTTTTGCATTTGCATTATATGGCAAGCCTTCATTTTCTGATCATGTATTTTTCCACAGGATAACAGTAAATCATTGCACAGGGCAGACAGTAATCACTGCCTAAGCAACTAATGAATTTCTTCTCTTTTCCTCATTATCCCATGTGAGGCCCTGTCTGTTATTCACTGCAGTTTTCTCAAACTGCACTCTGAAGATGTAGCTACTAATTCACTCACACATTTGCCACTACCATTGCATCTGAGTGTTTCCTAATTAATTTATCTCAGTTCTGAAAGAATTAATTTATTTTCATCTTCAGTTATACTCTGACATAAGTCAGTGTTGATATTATCCCCATTTTAAAGCCAGAAAAATTAGACATATAATTTCAGTTGCTCAGTTGGATACTTTCAGGGCTCAATTTGTCAGAGTTCTTCACATTATATAGAACTGTATAGTCTCAAAGCCAAGTACCCTTGAATTTGCTTGGAGCTGTGGGAATTTAGCAGATCTACATGATGAGTGATTGACCCTTTGTGAAAAGGGATGAACTCTGAAAAGTGGGACAGAGTTCAGTGTTTCGGAACAGCCAGACATCCGTTCTCCTACCCCGAAAGTCCCAGCTTCCACTTGGCCCATTTGCTCTGTCCTGTTTTTCATCATTTTTTCTACATTATTCCCTGTCTCAAGTTCCTTGTCCGATCAGCCCATCTCCAGCCTCCATCACATTTATATTTTTATTGTCCTCTGTCTCTACATCCAGTGAAGTCGGTACAGAGACAGAAATAAAGTATTTTAGCATTTCTCACATATATTTCAAAGCAGGGAAGTAGGAGTCCTATGGAAGGCAGCATCCTTTATACTCATTTAGCTCTCATTTATGCTCTTGTTCTCTGCTTAAGAGGGAAGAAGATGTGATCATGTAAATGTAACGAGTATGCACAAAGCAGCTAAACCAAAGCTATATAAGCGAATTTGATTTTGAAATTTTTGAACTGTGAAGTACTTCGTTTACATCTGTTATATTTCTATGTGTGAGGTCTGGGAGTATAATTTCCTTATTTCTAAAATGAGCAAGCTGATAAGAAGCCATTCCATAATATGGGATACTACTGACTCTGTCAGGCCACCAGCCACCATGGGAACTTTTGGTATCTGCTATACAGGTGACCTGGACTGCTGTCATAACAAATAGCAGTAGAAGGTTTAGTGGTCTGCATGGGCTGGCACCAGGAGGAGGTGGGGAACATTGCTGGTATATTTTGTACATGTTTTCTGACAGCAGAAGGGTAGTGAGGATCAGTAACCTTGGCTCCTGCCCCAGGCTGTAGAGGGAAATGTACACACATTTTTTGCCTATATCCCAAGCTGAGATCCCTTCTGTCCTGTCCCTACCAATCTGTACTCTTCTCATCTCTTCATCTTCTATTTCTTGTTCATGTTTTCAGTGTAGTTGTTTCCAGTCCTCCATAAAGATTTCAACCTCTGTAAGATTTCTGGCAAATACTTGCTTAATGTGTGGGGTACAGAGAACAGTTGATAGTGCAGTAGAAGAATTGATAGTGCAGCGTAGGGATCATATTTCTGGACTGCGTAGTTTGGAAGGATTTAATACTTCTGTGGCTTTGCCATGTGGCAAATATCACATGTATGCTGGTAAAGCCTTTATATCACATTTTACCGATACATAATCTCCTTGTGTATTGTTCAACACACACAAATATTGTATAATGCAGCGTCCTAACTGGAATTTTGCTAGCACACTGGTTCTTTTTGTGCCCCAACTAAAATATAAAATATCAGACATTTCAAATAATATTAATAAATAATATCAGTCAAGTAATATAAGAATCCAGAAAGGTTAGATGAAAGTTTATTTTGCTTAACAGTTATGCTTACTGTATTGCCTTTTGGTAGTTGTGGCTCCAGGATTCCGTCACCCACATATCCTGGCTCCCAGAATACTAATGTTACAGTTTTCAGTTAAATTGTTCCAAAGTCAGCATAATTATTCCTTACCACCCATGCTTCTCATCTGTAAGGGTTCTTGCTCAGGTTTACCATGCAGATTGCCCGATTTTCCACTTTCATCCGAAGCTCAGGTGGAAACACGAGAATCTTTGTGCATAGTTTATCAGCAGAGCAAAGCAGTTACACAGCGTGGTCAGTGATCTCCAAATAATAAAAGAATTTCTTCTGCTTTAATTTTCAGTTACTGCTGCTGACAAAAAAAACCCAAACCAAACCAAAACAGGTCAACAGCTTTAAGGCTCTCTACAGAAGTGAGTGTCTGGCAAAGATCCAAACTTTTCCAGTATTAAGATTTTTGGTTTATAGTACTTGTGAAAAGTAACTAATTTTTAAAGGACCTAGGGATACTATACTGATGACTAAGCTTAACTATGATGGGAAGGCAATTAACAGCCCACCCAGTGACAGCTACCAATATTAAAATATTCATAACTTAATTCCAGTTTAATCTTACCCAGGGGCTTTTTCCTATCAGTTTTCCTTATTTATTCCTTATCATAGCAGCTTTTTCTAACAGTTACAATTACTTCAAAACTGTAATTCCATTGTGGAATTATAAATACTATTAAAAAGCAACATTTTGAAGCACTTTAAATATTATTCAAAACAAAATTTAAAAAACCAAACCTAACAAAACAATAACAACAGCTCAAGGCTAAAATTAATTATTGTTTTTAAAAGGACACATTTTGATCATCAGAAATCAATCCCAGACAAAATGTAGCATACTGGCTGAGAACATTTCTACTCAGTGTCCTGCCAATGTGAGAACCAGAGAACCCAGTACCAGAGACTCACAGAAAATTACAACCTTACTTCTACTTAGTGCTACTTTGATGTAAAAATAATCAGTTTTTCAAAGACCATGGAAAACTAAGCATTAGCTTGGTCTGCCATGGAACTGAATATCATATTGTCAACATTTACTCTCATTTCTTTGGGTCAGTTTTCTTCCGGAAAATCCCATTAGTGCTTATATTAAAGAATCTGAACCTCAGAAAGGTTTGCAGTTCGAGTAGGTGCCTATAAGTTTGGATAATTCTCTAATACTGTTGTAATAAGCCCGATTCTTCAGTTCCAAAGCACCTGTGTGGATTTTTCGTGTCATTGTTTTCTGTGGTGCATGTCTTTTGGTATTTCCCTATGGCACTTACAGGGAGGAGTACAGACTCCTTTCCCTCACTGCAATGAAAGCTTTTTGATTTCCACATCTCTTCTTAACTCAAAGTGAGGAGCTCAGTCTATTTTTCCATGTTCTCAACAAGGAAGTGAGTTGGAATTTCTGTGCCTCCATCTTTTTTCCGTGTCACTCTGCCTTAATTTCCATATTCTTGCTGATCATCTGGTACTCTTTCTCTTAATTTCCTTTCATCTTTGTGTCCCTGTTCCCAGATGTGTCATCCTAGTGGTGTTCAGATGGAAAAGTAAACTTCTCTGAAACTCTCCCTCTTAGCCACAACTCTTCTAGGAAAAACTACTCCATGAAATACAGGTTTTTTCTGGATAGAAATGATATCCTTACCTCATGCTTCTAGGAGATGCTCTTCCATATTACTGTAATCCCTATTATTGATTCTTATTGATGTGATTTTACTGCAGTTTGCTAGACAAGAACTAGGAAGAAGAGATACCCTCTCAGAAATGGAGAAGCTTCTGTTGTTTTTATTCTTAAGAATACATAAAATAAAATATTACTGAAAAAATAATACTATCTTCTTCCTTGCTTTAGACATCTGGCAAAAATTAGGCCTTCTAAAAGAAAAATTTAAAATCCAGAAACAAAAATTAGTAAGATATATTAGTAAAACACCATAGAAACATTTCCCTTGTTAGATAGGTAACCACTTTATTCTTGGACATTGATCAGTACTTATACTCTTTTAAACCTTGATAGCTCTCCCAATATACAGTTCTTTATCTAATAAAACCAGTTATTTCTGCAGATATCTGCTTAGCTGCTGAAGTGATTTCTCTACCTACATTCTGTGTTTTCCAGTTGAGGTGTTTCTGATGTTCAGTTCCTGGGTGTACATTTGTTGCTTCATCTGCACAGAAGTATTATCCCTTGCCTTGCCTTGCCTTGCCTTGCCTTGCCTTGCCTTCCCTTTTCTACCCTTCCCTTCCATTTTCCTGCTGAGATTACATTTGTCGTCCTATAAGAATGCAGCAAGACTGAGACCCATTATATAGTTTTCAGTCACTTTTATCTTATAAAATTACTCTTTGTTGCAAGAGAAAGAACCATTTCCATTCTTATTATCACTTTTTTACCCCTGTTGTTTATGTCTTTTTTTCCTACATGGGAAACTTAATTGAAGTTGTCATTACAGTTTTTCTTGAATACTGAGATTGTTGAGCCTAGTAAGTAACCTTGTGTTATGTTGAAATACTCCTTTGATGCTAAGTACGTATCCTTTGAATCTGTAGACACTTTCTGAAATTCCTTGATGCTTTAGCTAACTTTTGTATAGAAAATGTAATTGCAAAGACCAGATGCGATGTATTTGGAGAAATGTTAAAAGTTGCTAGAGTGAGCCATTTGTAAATTACAGTGTTTTATTAACTTATCTGCAATGTTGTGGTAAAAGAAACTGAACAAACTGTAGTGTTTAATGTTTTTTTTCAATTGCAAGTTAGTGTGCAAGTCTAATTTAAATTATTAAAAACAAAACCAAGGAACATAGGTCCCTAATTATTAGTTCACCTATAAGGAATAATCTTTCCCATTTTGTTCAACTAGATCCTTGGGCCAAGTGAAATTAGGAATCTCATGTGGTTTCAGTGGGTTTTTTTTGCATTTTTGTTTCCTGTATTTATTGCAGATTTCCACTTGGATACCTTATCTTTGATGGCAGCATGCATGCCTGGCCAGAACAGAACACCTTGGGCTCTGTTCCTGCACTTCTCAATACTCAAATGGGCACTGTAGGTTATACCTAGCATTTCCAACCTCATGTTGTGTGGTGTTATGATAATGTCCTTTGTATAGAAACCCATCATCTGCAGCAACCTCATCTCTGTAGTCGCAATAAGTTTTACATATGGAAGTGGCTGGGCTTTTTCTCTGTTAGAATAACTCATTCAGGCTCTGGTAAGGTTGAGTCATTCCATTTTTCTCACTTAAGTTTGTCAACTTTTGTCTCCAAAGTGGAAAACACTTGAATTTTGTTTACATAAGATTCTTCATCGTTGTTTTCATTACTAAGAGGTAGTCTTAAAAGCATGTACTCTCTAAAAAGCTCCTTAAAAGCCATCTGCATATCACTACCTCTGATGCTGCGAAATGTTCCATGCAGGCACGAAATAGCTTGCATGAAGCACCTTGCAGAATCAGGGCCTTAGTTGTCAGTACTATGAAATGCTCTGAAATTAGAGGCTTTGTTTGCATAGTGGTATCTACAATAGCCAAATAGTTTATGGCCTCCTTCTTTATGGACTTAATTATTTAAAACAAAAGATAATAATAGCTCTACTTTTTTACTGTTTGGATTTTAATCAGTATTTAAAACCATTTGCTACTCAGTTATTACCCAAAATAGTCTCAATTCAGATGAACATTCACTGAATTAGAGTAATTTTTACAGAGCAGCCTGTATGACTTAAGTCTAAACTTTGTTTTTAGGAGGAATGTAAGTGCTGGGTATCCACATCCCTGCAACTTCTACGTGCTTAACTTTGAAAGTGAAATTCAGCGTCTGCAATAACAACTTAGGCAGTTTTGAAGATACAATCCCTAGTTCCTAGCTCTTCTCTAATCACCAAGTATTTCAGAGTGAATGTTTATTTCACAGTTTATTTTAATTTTCAATACTTTTCTCTTGTCAGTCATTCCAGTGCCATTCTGTGCAGTTTCTAAGCAACTATTCTGAGAGTTGTGTTTAATTATCAATTAATTTGCTTAGCTATGTTAATATGCCCAATGAATCTCTCCAAGGCCTTCTTGTCTTGGAGTTTTTCCATTTGTACAGTTGCCTCTGTCTTCCTTGGGTTTGGTCACACTTCTCTGTCATCGACCGTGTCCTACATAATTGATCTCATTCAGCCTGGCATTTGCTTGTAATCAATTCAAGGGTCTTTTCTTTGGCACAGTTTGGTTATTGTGCAAACTCCCATTGTGATGTTGATCATTTTTGCTTCAAATCAACAGATCATAACCAATTGCTCATTCCATCCAGATCCGCAAAGATCTGCAACATGATGCTGTGGTATATCCCAAGTGCTGAGGCAATCCCCATGGGAAGTTGCATAAACTATACAGTTGCTAAAAGGGGAATTAAAAATACAGTGTTTTGCACTTTCTGTGTTTGGTCAGACTTGCCAAAACCCTTTAATATGTATGCCAAAATAAAAGTAATTTTGTCACTTGAAGTCCTAAATGTGATTGTCCGGATCCTCAGTTGGTGTAAATTAGCATAGCTCCATTGCCTTCGGTGGAGTTACGCTAAGATACTACAGTGATGATCTGGGCAGATGCCCTCAGCTGCTCTCTTGGGTTAGCATTCATGTTTGATTGCCTTCTTTAAATATTTTGAAGTTATAAAATTCCTTGCATTGTTTGTTTTCTTAAAATGGCCAGTTGCTAACTCAATTACGTGGTGTCTGTATCTGCACAGTAACATCTGATTTTGCCATGCAGTTAAGTTCATCCCTTTACTTTTATCTCAGTGCAATTGGGAATTTATGTGGCACAATTTTTTGCAGTACCGTAGTATCTCTATCAATGTTCTATATCTCTAAAATATCCCATGTCCCTCATAAACACCTCATCATAATCTTCTTTTACAATATTTTTGTATTCCCAGTAAGTGGAATTTACATTTGCTCATCTGCATGTAAGAACTACTCTTCTACCCTAACACACAAAATTTCCACTGCTTCAAAGTCTGCTGATTTCTCTTCTTCCACAGATAACGACACTGCTTTTTCAGCATGGGCTCATTTGGTGTACACTGTCTGAAACAACCTTAGATTTTGAGGAGTACTTAAACACTGGCCATCATTAATTATTTTTGTATGCTTGACTGTGCTTATACTGCAGTCAGCTTCAGCAGTATGTGAGGAGGACTGAGGTATAAGCACATTACTATTGTCAGGTATTATTTTTGGACTGTGGTAAAAAAGGAAAAAACCCCAGACCTTTCATAAAAATTAAATCTGAATAACATATTTAAGGCGCAGTTTCCAGAGTTATACTATTTACATAGTTTCATTCAAATGATGAGCTGAAAAGTAGTCAAGCAGAGTGATATTTAAAATGCCATCTTCAGGCTTCGGAGTTAACAGTACGCTGACATGAATGGGAGGTAGTTTCCAAATTTTCAGACTGCAAATTAATGGGGACATCATTATGAAAGCCTATGATCAGCTAAAAGAACTATAAATATAATTTATTCAAAGAAGATTAGATGCTGAAGCACTTTTCTTCTATATTGAGTAGGAAAGGAATCAAAACATACACATGCAGTTTATAAGAAAAACAAGTCATAGACTTTCTTTTCTTTTTTACAGGTAGAGAACTATATTTTCCAGGTCAGTCAGTCTGGCACTTTTCTTGAACACATAATGCACACAAAAAGTATTCTGAAGAAGGCCTACAAAATTACAACTTACTCATTTTGCCTGTAAAACTGTAAGCTTAGGGATTTTTTGTTTTCTTGTATAAACTGATGATAGCTAAAAGAAATTAAATGATCCTGCATTAAATGCAGTCTACTGAATGCTGAATTCAGAGTTTAATAGGTAAAAAAAATTTGCTTTTGACTTTATGACCTGAATCTCTATTTCTGCCATGAATCAGACATTATGTCAGACAATAGGTATAAAAATATGTTCGTTATTTCTCACAAATATTTGTATATTTTTCTTTTAAATACCAGAGTTCTTCTTTAAAGGGGAGTGAATTCAGTAACTGCTGGGAATTTTATAAATAAGTTTTAATTTAAAAGCTGTAAATGTTTGTTATGTTGGACACTGCAGAGATAATTCACTGGTTTTGTTCCCCATGAACAGAGTTGTAAACAAATTACAGAAAAAAAACAAACCAGAGAAATCATAACAATTTATCTGAAAATAACTGAATAATTTTTCAAAATGATAGATTATGGGTTTCTCCTCAAGGCTTCTCCAGGAACCATTGTAGGTGGTGATTTGTTTGATGCACTAATCGAGAAACATCTGTCAGGAAAGCGTAAGTATTTTTCATAAGTATAGGTATAATGAAGAAGGGGCTTCTTGAATAACACCAATAAAATTTTTGTGACTTAAGTGTGAAGAATCTGAAAGAATGAAATTAAGGAATTTTTTCTTTTCTTTTTTAAACCACATAAGGTTTAATCCTCAACACTCACATTCACAGCAAAAGTCTTTCATTGGTTCAAATTCTTTACTGAAGCTGGATCCAAAGTCCTTTTAAGTCATAGAATCGTAGAATCGCAGAAAGGTTTGGGTTGGAAGGGACCTTAAAGATCATCTAGTTCCAAACTCCTGCTGTGGGCAGGGACACCTTCCACTAGATCAGATTGCTCAAAGCCCCATCCAACCTGGCCTTGAACACTTCCAGGGATGGGGCATTCACAACTGCTCTGGGCAACCACATCAATGGAAAACCTCCCACTGTCTTTAGCAGACTTTGGATCCAAGATTACATTCTGTAACTGTGAAAAGGTTTTCCTGAGCAGCATGTTTTTAATGGAGTGAGAGGCCAAATTCCATGCAGAGTTTTCACTTCTTACACTTGAAAAAAACAGTTTCAGGTTGATACTGTTGTAGACAGAGTCCTATCATAATTTGTTTTAGAAGTTTAATTAGTCAAGTATTGGTAAGGAAGTACTTTAACTTCTGTTCGAATTCTATTTGATCCAATAAACATCTGTAAATTAAAAATTATTAATTTTGAATGCATATGAGAGGTAATTTTCTACCAGTTTATATGCAAAATTTGTATCCAGGATACTATGTTTAATAATAGTTTACCTGACTTTAATTCCGTTTTTACAAATTTTGACATTAACTCTACCAAACCCAGAGTAAATGCTATAAATGCTGCTGATTCACAAATGGTAATAAGTAAACACGTCAGGACCACATATCACCAATTTCTGTATTTTTGTGAATGTTAACGTACCACAGACCAGGTATGTTTTATATCTTCATATAAATTCTTATATAATCAAGCACAATCTCAAAAATAATTTTTTTCCATCTTAAAGTTTAAATACCATTGTTTCAAGGTTGTGGCCTTGTCTTTAAGACTAAGAAAAGGAGGTTTTTTTGTCTGTTCATGGTGATGTAGATACTTCCCATTCAAAGGTAAAGTAAATGTAATGCATATTTATCCAAAGGGTACTTTTTCTTAAAATTTCCCTCACCATAAAAAGGGGAACTTGGCAGTTTCTAAAGACACTGCCAATGGATTACATTCTGTGCAAGAGATACAGTTGACAACAATAAGTACTGGGAAGTGGCAACCTATGGGAGACATTTTTGTAAGATGCAGTTTGCTGGGTAATTCATACCACAGCGTTCAGTTGAACTTCTTTTGATTCTATATTCCTCTTGAAATTAGTGGTTTTCCTACGGCTGAAGGAGTGCTGAGTAGAATTATGCCTATCCCTACTTCATGACAGAAGGTTAATAAGATGCTCTTCTTCCATACCATGTATAGCTGAGCATCCCAAACTCTGAGCTAATCAGAGTAATCAAAACAGAGAATTCGTGTTGCAGCAATATTCCTGCCCCATGTAATATTCTTCCAAATCCTTGTCGGGGACTTTTAATTTGAAGGAATGTTTGTAAGAATAGTGATTTTTTTAAAAAATATTTTGCCAGTGTTTGAATTGAAGATGTAAACATTCACTCCGAAAATAGAAAGTTATGGTTCTTCTTCACCAGCCTAGAAAAAGAAAAATATTAATCAAAGTTTAGACAAGTTCTGTATCAACACTAACCAAGTCAATTAGACATCAGAGTAAGGAGCAGTAAATAGATGCTCAGGGTTATTTGACTAGAAGCACACTAAAACAGGAAGTGGTTTTGGAAAAGAAGTGTATTGCTTTAAAAAATCAGACAGAAACCTTCTTCTTGTAAAAATCACGTAAGGCAAAGTTAGCCTCTCACTCCAAGCTGCTTTTCTGATTCTGCAGTGCATGGGAGCTAGGAGCCCTAAGGTACAGTAGAGCTTGAGCCATTGTGCTGCACAGCTGTTTATCCCTGGTTGTATCCAACCTCCCTGGCACTCTGCACAGCTGTTTAAGAAACTATTCCTGCAGCAATTAGACTCTGAACTCAAAGTAACTCTTTTGTGAGATGTTTACAGTATAAACCAAACTTGCACTGCCTTATCATATGGGAGTTGCAGAAGGGGAAATCATACAAAACTGTGGGCTTTCTCCCTTTGTTGACTTTAAAGAGAAAGTAAGGAGGGCCAAAGTAAGAAAAGACACCACAGCACATCCCATGGCAATAAAAAGCACAATTCATTCTCAAGTGCTCTACGTAATGATACCTTTGAACATTCTTATGAAGCTGGAATTATTACTTAAAGTGCTGTTCAATACAGCTGCAGATTCCAACAGAAAAAAGAATAGTTTGTCTTGGAACAGTTTTAATAGTCTTATCAGTGCTTCCTGTCCTCACTGAAGGGATGCCTCCTTTGTTCACGTAATGTGCAAACTGCCTCATCCAGTCTGACAGGTTAGGGTGAAATGACACCAATTTCAGGTTATTGAATACTGTACTAAAAGCTCTGTTGTTTCTTTTACTACTACCCAGACAGCTGCAACATCCTTTCAGGGTAGACAGAAAACTCCTAAGTAGAGACAGGTGCGTGCCCTGAGTAGAAACTGGAAGTATTATCTCAGGTGCAGTCCCTCTCACTGATCAGGATGTTTGGTGTGATCAACTTCGTCTACCTCACTGAGAATTTCTGAGCATTCATTAACTCTGCAAGCTAGACTTCAAAATCATCATTTTCAATTGCTGAAAAGAATATATAAAAATACAGAGAAATACACAAATATTTTGAATATGTACAACTATACAGATAAATTGGATGATGGTTGAACTTGAACTATCCAGAAGGAACTGAAATCAAGTAGAATGGTAGTGCGTGATCTTTCTAGAACAGTCTGTAAGGAAGGGCTGCATCTGTACTGCCACTAGGAGGCCAAACAGTATGCTCTCTGATACTGCTTTTAAGATATATTACAGAATTATAAAATTATATAGTCAGGGATATGTAAATGTTATCTAGTCTAACCTCCTGCTCAAAACAAGTCCAGTTGGAACAGGTTGCTCAGGACCTTGTCCAGTCAAATTGTTAGTCTTATGAAGATTAGAGTTCCCACAACTATTCCAGCTTTTGACCAGACTGACAGTAATTTTTTTTTCATTTATAAAAAATTGGCTTTTCCATGCTGACCTTTATCCCCTTACTGCCTCTCCTTCAGCTGCTCAGCTCTGAGAAAACTTTTATTGTGCCTTCACCACACCATCCTGTTAGGTATTTGTAGACATCAGTGAGAGTTCCTTACACTTTTCTTCATAAGAATGAGCAAGCTAGCTTTCTCAGCCTCGGCTATTGAGGGCTTCAGGCCCATAAACATCCAGCAACATCTTGCAGCAATACAAACTTGCAGCTTAGTGTTGGTGCTGGGAAGAGTACAAAAAATATTGCACCCTCCTAGGCGTGACTTCATTATATCTGATTTATCTGCCTAGTGTCTACTACCGAACTCTACCTCGAGGCAGTAGGATGGAGTACTTGTAGGGGTGGGCATAGCTGTGGTAATGCCCAACCTGCCCTCCTTGCAAATAGGTTTATACGTACGCTCTCACTAAAGGTTTTTCCCTTCACTATGAATTAAGTCATGCTTAACATTGCATACATGAAGTAAATCAAGGCTCAACAGTGAGGTTATACTAAAAAGTCAGTGTAGGTGGAGCATGAGTCTTAAGTGAATCGCATGAAAAATTAGAGCAAGTCTTGAGAAGGTTTCAGAAATTAGTATAAAGTCCCACAGAAAATTGGTAACAAAATGTGATTTCCCTTAGCTGCACTGTTCATTAGCCTTCTTACTAGACTAGACTGCTTCCGACAGTCTGATATAATTCACACTCAGTATTTTCACGTTTCCTCACTTAGACTTTGGGCCTTGAGGGAAAAAGCTGCTTGTTTTCCTGAAATGAAAATGGGAGTATTTTACTCTTTTGCTGTAGATTCTTCACCCCAAAATAGAAAGTAGTATCTGCTTTATCTGTCTGGGAAAGCGAAACCCTTGAGAGTTTGCTTCCTTTATCCAAATGTTAACCTCTCCCTGTTATTGGATGGCACGTGTTTTCCGATAAAAGAAGATGCAGATGAGATGTAAAAGTCCATCCAGTATAAGGAACTTCGTGCCACAACAGCATTTCTCAAGGTTACTAATGAACACAGTGCAGTGACTGCATGTGGAGCAAAAGATATCTCTGAGCCTTAAGATGCAATTAATCACCTAAACACATTTTACACCAAATGATTACGTTTTCCTTATCTTACCTTTCTAAACGTGCACTGAAAATCATCTTTTTAATTGCTCTTTTGGAACAAGAGAGTAAGAAACAAGTTGTTAATAGTGAAGAAAATTCTGGCCCATTACATTTTCTGTCACTTGGATTATTTTAATGGGCTTGGGGGTTTTTGGTTTTTTTGCAAATCTCTTAGCCCTCATGCTGCCCATGATATATTTGCCAGATAAGTCACAACAGTTTACAGTCCTATTCATTTATGGCTTTGCCATATAGCTAGGCTAAGGGAACTCTCATTAGAGGCAGGACTTCTGCTTCTTTCTTAATTATATAGGCCTAGAAATATTTTGTACACTTGGTCTTTCATTCCAATATTAGATACACTATTTTGAAGAAGGACATATAAATTGGATTTTCTTCATGTTCTTCATTCCATCCTTCCCACTCTACCTTTTCTTTCCCCCATGCATTTGATCCAATTGTCTCCTTTCCTGTGATCCTCTAAAGTCCCTCTCTTAAGTGTTTGTGCATGCACAAGTTGAACAGTTCTGTTCAAACAAGAAGCAGATAAACTAATAGCTAAGGAACGGCTCATGCTGGCTTATGCTGATCTCTTACCAACAACTTTAATGATGTTTAATGGCCTTAACTTAACTCTGGTTAAGGCCACAGACTACATGGAAGTTGTTATGCTTTTGTTCCTCTGCTTTTAGCAATCCTAATCTGATAGTTTTTCTCAGCATTTCTTGACCTTTTTTAATATTACAGACTCGTAGATGTTAAAGTCATTCCAAACCTCTAGGAAACTTTCAGGAAGTGATAGATTCAAGGTCATACAGCTGTGCCCACCAGACCCTTTGGTAATTGCTTCACCTAGGAAAAGATATACAAAGTACGAAAGAGCAGAGCGTGGGAGAAGCAGCAGCAGAGAGATGACAATTCAAGAATTATGCTATTGATAGTTTTATGGTGTTCAAGGTAGCCAGCGGACTACTGGCCATAGTGTACATATCAGGGGAAAAGTCACCTAGTTCAAAGTGTGCATTTTCAAAGTACTTAGTATTCAGCCTAATTTTAATTCAATTTTTAGCTAAAACTTCCATTTACATGATAAACAGAAAAGTTGTACAAGCTTTTGAAGACACCTTTTAAGGTGCTATACCTGTGTTACTGTCTTCAAGTGCTTCTCTTGGACCCATTCTCACATACAGGGATCTGGAGAAGTCATGTCACTGTTTGTTCTGCAAACCTGGACCAATCTTGCTGTGCAGTGACTGAGTAGCAGATATTCTCAAGAGGCTTAGTGGTTCCCATATTAATAGACCAAGCAGGAATAGGACATTCTTCTTCAGAAACAAATGTGTCTACACAAATTAACTGAAAGAAGCCCATGTGGTTTTTTTGTTTGTTTTTTTTGTTTTTTTTTTTCAGCACGGGCTTACAGCAATGCTATTAGGAGACAGAATTTGCATGGCTTTGTTCCTAGTTTAGGGCATGTTCTCTTAAGGCTATCTTCTTCTGCATTTTTCTCTGTGCCTCAATCATTTTATATTACTCCTTCACATAGAAACTAAGCTTTTTTTTCCAAAGGCTGAGCTGTTTGGAAATGAATATTTGAATTTGCATATGTTGGAACTGATTCATCCCTAGTGCCAGGAAGTGCTCTCTGCTGCAGGGAGGGGGTCTGCAGCTGGCCAGTGCTGCCTCCAAGGCAGGCAATGTTGGCAGGAGAGGAAGTGTGGGCAAGGTGCCCAGGGAGAGAACTGATTCACAGCTTCCCCCTGGCAGCTTCTGAGCATGGAGCACCCCCTGGGTTGTGCAGAGAAGCTATTTCACATTAGGCACATGCCCTGCCTTTGGCAACTGGCATGTTAGGCGGTATGTGCTGGTGCTAGGTGTGAGAACAGCGGGCAGCACGTCATGGCACTTGCTGCTGGGAAGTCCTGACTGCTAGCAGAACAGGCAGCATGCAGAGGTGGTAATGGAAGGCACAGGGATGTTTTTTCTCAAGCAGTATAATTAATTTAAACTCATCATAGGTATCTGTGCATTCGAGCGCACAGCAATATTTAAATGCTAGCATGATGCATTTTAGACTGCTTATAGGAAAATGGATTTCAATGTTATTAAAAAACATATCATGTTCTTTCTCACCCACACACAGTTCAAAAAATGCAGGAATGCAATACAGATAATAGCAGCAGCTAAGGACAGAAAAATTGTACATGCAGAAAATCAGGGAATTAATTTTTACCTGAGGAGAAGAGTATGCAATCAGCCATTCCCAGTTCAGAACCATTCTATTGCTGGAGATTTCTAGAGGCAAGGAGAGAGAGGGACAGAGCAATCTCTCTGCAGAGATAGAAGAGACTGAAGTTACTTCATGAAGCCTCTGAGCCAAAATTATTTTAGTCTCATGCCTGGACTAGCTCCACAGGCCTGGCATCATTCCCTCACGGTAGAAAGACTGTATAGTGAAAGTGGCAACAAGTCTTTCCATTCTACACTTCTTTCCAATCTCCAATCTGCCCTTCTCCCGGTGTCTTCTGAAGGGGCTCAGTAATGCCCCACTAGGAGGGATCCTTGTCTGGATCCCCTGATCTCCTGTTCATTCCTACTGGTACTGCGTTGTATCCAATGCCAAAAAGCAACTAAGACAGGAAAAGATTTTTCGAAATTCACTAATTTACTCTTCCACCATGTTTTTTTGTTTTTGCTGGCTTTTGTTATTTCCTGAAATCCTCTTCCTTTATATCTGCTGTGAGTTTGGGTTTTAAATTTTCCTTTCACCTTCAGTGAAGCCTGTCTTGTCAGTAGCATTCTGCTAAGTAAGAAATGTTAGCAGTATTTACATATGAAAAAGTAACATTTAGCACTTTTGCTAAAACAAAATTTATGTGATTAAATATTCCTTCTAGGCAGAATGAATACAGGGAAATAATTAACATATGGATCTAAATTTAACTTCTTTTTTTATTTTTGGCTTACAAAGCATCTTTATGAAACTTTGATATTTATAAGGGTCTGACTTCTCATGCTTTTGTAGGTGTATTTGTGAGGATTAGAATGTACGTTTAGCCTTGAACATGAAACCATAGACATAAGATCCACTGAAATATTCATTATCTGCCTGCCTGTCCCACAGAGTTTATGTTGCCTCTTGAACCAATTCAAATGAGCTCAGATGAGCTCTGAATGCAATTTTCAGAAGTGCCCAGTTCTTATTAGCCTGGTTCTGCTCCTTTTGAAGCCAGTGGTAAAGCTTACAACGACCTTAATGAAAATAAAGAGTGCAAGATATTTAAAATGATTCATTGAGTCTTCGCAGCCAATAAATTCTGTGTTGAGATTTCACAACACACAGCACTTTCTCCCCTGTTACAAGGGCACAATGTGTAATCCAATCATCTCAGCAATGTGAGAGGACCACAAGCAATGCAGACTGTGGGAATGATAAAATCGGCTGGGAGAAAAGAGCAGGAGGACAACAAGAGTGATGAAAGAAAAGATAATGGAAAAAAAACAAAAAAGAGGAGGAAAGAAGAAAGAACTGTCAACTTCAAGGTTATTAGAGATCATGAAAGGAAGAAGGGATAAGGGAGGAACAGAGATTGAAGACATCAGCCAAATGGGACAGAGAAAAAAAAGAAGCAAAAGGGAGAGAGAGAAAATTTTGAAGTGGCAAGAGGAGACAATGAGGAAGAAAAGGGATTTGGAAAAGGAAGGAGTAGAGTGTGGAAGAGAAACACTAAAGAGGAATATGGATGGAAAGCAAATCATGGAGCAAAAACAAATGGAGGGTCTTCCTTCACTGCAGCAAAATAGGGTGAAAAAGGCAGTAGGAAAGAAAATGGAAGGAGTAAAATGAAGAGTGAAGTATGTTGATGTGGAGCTTCACTGAAGGAAATTAGGGGAAAATAAATTCATCTTAATGAAACAGTCTTTCATTGCAAATTTGTGGATAGGTTGTGTAGGTGGGAGGTTTTCGTCTAGGCATCAAAAGAAAGTATCATCACAGGAATTCAGAAATCAAATGCTATGGTAAAAAATAGACAATAAAAGACAACAGAATCAAAGTGGAAAATCATCTGTTTTCCTACTGGAATTAGAACAGAAAATGGCTTTTCTGTGTTTTCAAGAGGAAAAGAATCAGCAGCGTTCCCACTTCACATACTTAATTAGAGTTTGAAAATCTACCAAAATACCTGGGACTGAAAATAAGATTTTAGAGATTTACACATTCAGATTGGTTTCAAAGAACTGGCTAAAAAGTGATGGCTGGGAGGCATTGCTCTGACTACTCAGAAACAAAAGACAAAATGAGTTGCTGATTTCTGTCCAGTTCCTGCTAAATAGGTGTTTTCATAACCACAACAGTGCCTCTTAGTGACACACCTGTGGCCAAAAAGCTCTACTGAGGACCACACAGCTCTGTTCGTGATCTTGTTTCTCGCCCTGGAGTGCTCCCTGCAGGTTTGCAGTGGTTGGCGTGGGAAAGAATGGAGGAACACTTGTTCTCTCTTTTGGCCTATTAACTAATTAAAAAGAGGACTTGTTTGTGAAGAACTTCAAGCCCGTTGTTTTTGACAAGCCCTCAAATTCATAGAGAGATAGACAAACAATAAACTTACTATACCTTACAAAAAATTCCAGGTTTTAATTTGACAAAGCTTCTTCTCATTCCTTCCCATTCTTGCCCTCTCCCCTTTTTTCCTCCTTTCTCACATATTCAATTCAGGGAACTGCAAACACAATATCTTTACAGTTTTCTTTTGTAACCTTTTGTTTCAGAACTACCTCACTAGGAAAAAAAACCAAAAACCCCACAATATTTGGTTTATGAATTTACGCATAGTGACAGAATACATATGGCTTTATAGCTGCAAACAGAGCAGTGAATAGGAATCTGTACTTCTAGGCTGTTTCCTTCTTCTGTGTAAAGTCATTTAGCCTCTTTATGCCCAAATTTTCCTCTGCCAAATTCTTTCCTTTTAAAAGGAGTTTTGTGAGATTTTATCTCTTAATGTTTGTAAAATACACTCAGATCTTCAGATGAAAGACAGAAATGCAAGTATTATTGTGTCAGTCTTCCAGCCTCCCAACCTATGAATTCCATTCCTGGTGATTCAGTCAAATAAAACAGAATCTCAAATAGATGGAAATCACCAGACAATAAAAAATTCTATGTTCTGCTATGAAGAAGTCCCACAGGAAACAATTATATTTCTCTAGCCTTTCTGATCCTTCAACAGAAAATCACACCTCTACTTCAGAGATGGACAGTATGGTCAAAATAAGACTATGGGAAAGATAATTTGCTGTTAAATCCCAGTTCTTTTGCATGTGGAATATTCTGAAGAACCATTCTGAATTTTTCCACAATGTCCTGTTTTATTCCTCTTTTCAATTCAATATGATTTTTCTATTGGGTTGCTAGCTACATCTGTTTTAAATATTTAATTAGTAATTGATATTCTCTGCGGTAGACTATATTATTGATATGTGTGTTAACCTACTTCTCAAGGAAAGACTGGAAGCACAATGTAGTAGGTACTAAGTGTTGTAAACTAAACAGTAAAGTTAACATCAGTCTTTAGTGCTGATACACCATCTTACTTATGACAGGTCATGAGAGGTATTTTGAAAGAACTCATTAAAATTGGCCAGTGTGAGAGAAATTAATGGTTTTGTTCTTTTCTGTGGGAGCAGATATCCTCAGCACAAAAATAAAATGTTGAAGCACTTTCTATATCTTTGTTTTACTGGTATGTTTTAGAGGTAATTTATGTTTTAAAATAATTTCAAAAGTAAGTCAACCAAAGTAGTGCACAATAATGACAAAACTACCGCAGTTCTGTCTTACCACCTTTGTGTAAAATCCTATTTGCTCTTATGCTAGTTGAGCTATAAATCTAAATATGTAATCTACATGTAAGTTTATCTCACTCCTGTATACCTAGATAAAAGCCTAGGAGTATAGGTTTAAATATGGGTCATATTTGTAGTGCACTACACTGATGAGAGCTGGGGGGTTTTGTGAGCTGAAGTTTCAACAAGGCTTTTAACCACTGGAAAAACCCTCCCAGAGCCCATTTGGGCATTGCATTAATTTCCTCCCTAGTCTCAAGAACCTCCCTGAGTTCTTCAAGCTGCTAGAAGTCTGTTTTAATTGCTGCACACCTTCAGTCCTTTCCATGCAGAAGGATCAGTAGCAGGGCTTAAGTGTATTTTTCTCAGTTTGAATTTCACCTTTTTTTCATTCTGGCTGTTGAACCTAAGCTCGATATTGAATCCGGCTGCCACAGCTGATGCTGTTCTGCTGTCTGCCCTGCTTTCTGCTTATGTCCCCAGAAATACTTCTCTGGGATGATCTGCGAAATGAATGGGACATCAAGGCAGTGCTAGCTGCATTCCCCTTCACTGACAATGTCTTTCATTTAGTGGATGCCCTGAACTTGTTTTCAAGTGCTAGTGTTTTATGTCTTGAACTTCACTCTTCACAGGGTCAGTTTCTTTTGTCACCTCCCTTGTTACAGTACTAAATATTTCCTTTGCTGCAATAAGCTTTTATGTAGAGTCTACAAATTAAGTTTCTGATCCTGCCAAATTGCATCCACTTTGACTAAGTGATGAAAACTGTATATCTCTTTTTCCACATACTCTGATGCTCATTTTCAAAGGGTTTCACATCACCTGCCTCTTACAAGCACGCATACATACATATTTCTGGCATTGTTGCAGGTAGATATGATTAAGACAAATATGTATAGGTAGTAGTTGATAGTAAAGTAGCAAGGTATGTACAAGTCCTACGTATAGTCAGACATTCTGAAAGTACAGACTCCCAATTCCAATAGCACAAGGGCTTGTGATTGTCTCCTTATCTATTCTGCTTAGGATAGCAAATAAATATTGTAATAACTCATAGTTGAAACAGACTGCTGCATATCTGCATCCTATGTTTCACAGTGTTAGAAGCACTTCCCATAGAATGGAAACAGCAAGAAATATAAATGTAACAGGGTTTTAAAATGTTCTTACCAACTGCATTAAACTGTCATTTCATCTGTTACATTTAGGTAAAGATAAGCTTATGAGATTTGAAAACAAATATTATAGCGTCAAAATCAAAATCTGAAAGGTCTTTCTGAAATCCTTGCCTACATAAAGATCTCTTCTAGTTTAATCAAAAGTATGATTTTAAACTGATGTGAACTGTGCAGAGCCCTTTGTGAAGATACCCAGTTCAACTTACACCTGGATGATTTCTTCTTGACTTCAGTTGCTTAACTTTTAAATGACATATAAATAAGCTCGTTTTTAAATTGTGTAAGACTGTCCAAATGCTTGAAGTGTAATGGTCTTATTTTAAGACTTGTTGACGGGATATACTGTGCATCTTATAAATCCCGTTTGTTAAAACACTATTAATTATGCTGCCTGTAACAGAAATCTTGGAAAAGATGAGAAAAAATATTGTTCAGTTTTGCTAATAACTTATTCTCAAAAGGGTTGAAAAGTCTGGAGAGGAAAATGATGGCTTCAAATTATGGGTTCATAAAAAAGGACTCCTTGTAGTACTCCATACAGACTGCAGAGGAACCTGATTCTCCTTTATTCATTTAAATGCCATGGACATTTAAAGCCAAAGTTTAGTCGATTCCTTTAATTAATTTTTATTCCTATATCTTTTGATTCAACATCTTAGAAGCTTTAGTCAGGCTCTTCAGAGATGCAGCTAGTCTTGATGGAACTAGGAAATAGGCAGACCACTGAAGCTACCTAGCATCAAAAAAACAAATGAAGCAAGAGATTGTCTCTCCGTAGATATCAATACACTTGCCTAAAAATGAAAAAAAAAATAATGAGAACATCTACATATTTAGAGATTGAATATTTAAACTATAAGACCCTCCATATAAGATGCCCTGACCACTTATTTTTTAAGTTAAAGGAATAGCCAAAGTTTATGCTAGCCATGTGCAACCACAGCAATGAATAAAGTGTAAAAGCCATATGGACTCAGCTATGACTCCTTTATCAAGGGTCATATTTTTACCTAATTTGTATCAGAAGAATCTATGCAGAAATTATTGGGCTTATCTTTCTATAAACAGATAGATTGATGTGTGATGTCAACATGTATGTTGGTCTTTAAGATATTAAGTGCCACAGTAACAGACCTTCTATTCAAGATCATGGTAATATATTTGGTCGTGTGCAAAGACAGAAAACAAGAGAGAAGGAGAATTGCCATTAAGGATGCTGTTTAAACTTTTCCAAAGTGCACAGACTGATATATAGAAGGGAAACTTCAGTGATGTAGTGAACCCCAGGAGTTTTACCAGTTCACATCCTGGAATTGCTACCATATTTTAGTGTTTTCTATAGAATAACTGAACTGATCCAGATGAAGATCATATGAGAACTCCATTTAATACATTCCAATTTAATTTATGTCTTTTAAGGTAGCATTAATCATGTTTGCAGTTTGGCCCTGCTAAGCTCCTCGAAGTACATGATGTTTACTAACTTAAAAAGAGCTAAAATTCGGCTTAATGGAATGTGACAACCCCACTGCACTGAATTCTGGATTGCTTAATTCCCGATTTTAAGAAATGTTCAAGTCTCTGCAGAAACCTTTATGAAATGAAAGTTTACCAGTACAGACCTCCTTTGAGGAAAGCATACAAAAGCATACATGTAACTAAAGGGTGAAAGCCAAAGTCTGCATGAACTCTGGATTCAAATAGTGGAAAAATTCAATGTCATGGAAATCTGATGTTTCAGAACGCAACATCTGAATTTGTGTGGAAGCTTTTTTGAATTTGAATGATTTCTTCAAATGAAGCTTTAAAAAACATGGCTAAAATTCAAAACTCAGGCTCAAGAAAAGTGACTTTTTGGAATTCTTGCAGCATTTGTCTGTTCAGTAAAATGAATATAAATTAATTCTTCCTTTGTCTTTTCTTTGATTTAGTGTAGCAGTTCAAATACCAGCTAATGATTTTACTTAGCATTATAATGTAGCTTTTTCTGTGATGATTGCAATCATCTTTGCAATGTAGGAAAAAATATCCGTTTTCTTTGATGACTCTAATGTCGTTCTACTTTAAGAAATTCCACTGAAGGCTGTACCATCAGTGACTTCTCTGTCTGTTTGGTGTTTGGGAGGGTTACCATTTCTCTGCAAGAGGCCAGCATTTGTCTATATATTTCCTTTTTCTTAGGTATTTCCTTCACTTCATGGGGAGTGAAGGGGTCTCTCCATGGTGTGACCCCATGACACTGTGCGAGGAGTTTAGAGCAATAGCTCCAGTGGAAAACAAAATGACTTGCTGCAGTGTTAACCATTACCTAAGCATACACCATGGGGGTATTCCATTTGCTGTCAACCCTACTCATTCCTGGTGCTGTAGGGATGGTGGGCTGCTGCTGGAAATCTCCACTGATCTGCCAGTACTTGAGATATCCAGAAAGCATTTAAGTGGGCAGCTGAGGAGTAACAAACAAAACATTTTGTGAATGAAAAAGTATGTTTGTCCCTGGTGTGGAATTAAGCTCAGGTTTAGCAATGTTTAGAGATTCCCAGGGCTGGCACCTGAGGAAACAAAGATTGAGCCAATGGATATTTTATAATGGGCAGTTTTATCTTTCCTGCCAGTAACTGTATCTCTTCCATTATTATTGTAGGTGTCCCACCCCTGGGTGTGATGGCTCTGGGCATATTACTGGAAATTATGCTTCACATCGAAGGTATGTAAAGAGAAGGTTTTGTTATTTAAATCAAATAACTGAAGGGCTAGAAGGGACCTCAATCCTACCTCACTTCCCTCTCTAAATACTGAGGTAGGATTGAGTGCTGCATGTTGAGCATGCTGCTGAGGCGTTGGTATAACTCATTCTATTTATCACCAATGGATAGCATTTCTCAGCTTCAGCATGGCTCACTACTCAAATAGGTAGGAAGATTTTTGCTAGTATCTAGCAAAATCTTCATACAAAATAAATTCAGTTTTTCTACCATCTCTGTTAGCCCAAGGAGGCAATTCAACATTCATAAGTTTCTGTTGCTTTACATTCTGAATGACTTAACTCTTCTCTTCACAGTCTGGACTCAAATCCTAGTCCTGCATCTTTTTCCCACAAATTGTATTTCTTGATTGTTCCTGTCAGTCTCTTCTAGACTCCCTCCATATTCCTTGAAATGCAAAATTGGACCCTGTTCTTTATCTCCTGTCCCAGCTGAAGCCTTACCAACTTTAATCATAGGGGAAAAGTATCTCTTTCATCTAATACACACCAGCCTTGTTAGTACATTTCAGAATAAAGCTTGGCTTGTCCTTAAATTGCAACACATTGTCAAGACAGAAGAATGGAAAGAGAAATTTATGGATGAAAGCTGTTACCTTAACTGCCTAACTAAAACTGTGATCCTTACTGAGGGCCAAAGAAAGCTTCCCATTTACTAATTAGGGTATTGATCAATTATGGTGATACCACTGTAGAGGTAATGGTACAAATGGTGTGTAATCAGCTATTCCCCTGTGGCTATTTGAGAACTATAAATCAGTAGAGAAGAGCTGTGCCATATTTTGTAAATATCTATCTTCTGTTTAATCAAAAAATAATAGTGTATTCCACCTCTCTTTTGTTAGTAAAGGCTCTTTACTCCCATGCAGACTATTACTGTTGAGTCTGGATATTTGCTTGCTTCACCAAGTCCCTGTAGTTTTACAATTGACTATAGCTAGTCAGTATACAAATTCCCAGTTTAAATGTATTCCCAGTAAAAGCAACAAACAGTTCAAAGTCAAAACATAAATAACAGAGATTGGGAATGTGCCATACCTTTACATGCTGTAAAAATGAAAGATCCCAGTATCAATTTCTGTAATGCAGTGTTAAACATTGAAAGTACAAATAAGATTATAAAGGGGAAGATATAAGCATTTTAAAAGCACTTGCATGATATAGGAGATTAAATCACACTTTCAAAGGGATTTAAGGTCAAATTTAGAACTACATTTAACTACATGGGGATTTATCAGCTCACACTCTACCAACATTATGCTTGGTACAGTTCTGCCCCAACTTTGCTGTTTCAGGAAGCTATTTATATGTTTATATCTATTTAACCAGAAGCAGATAGGAGAGTGAAGATGCAGGTGAAAAGTGTTACTGACAAGAAACCTAAAAGCTAGCAAGATTGGCAGGGGAGAATCACTGAATGTTGACATTTTTTAAACCCCTTCCTTGAGCATTGTCTCCTGGCCACTGTAGGACCAGATTCTGACCTGAGTGGTGTTATCTACTTCTGTCTGTAAATTCTTATGGTCTTGCATTTTTGCAGATGGACCAAGTTTTCATTTGATTCTGCAGCATACTTAAGTACACATAAAGATATAAAAAGTAATTCTGCAAAACTAATGGATCTGGAATTTGTCCAGTCCATTGGGATTTAACACATTCAACCTTTTGAAATGCCACCATGTCTATATTGACCACATAACTCTTTCATTTCTCTTCCAGAAAGGCCTCTGGCAGCCCCAGGTCTTTGGCTGCCTGCGGGCACAGGAGCACTGACACTGAAGAAGTAATGTCTTCTTTGCTTAAAACCATCCATGTCCCCAGGAGACCTGTCACATTTACACAGAGCCAGCCTTACACTGTTCAGGTCATGATATCTGTCAAGGCCATTTCTGAGGTGGTGAGGCTGGCAAAATGAATGCTCTTTTAAAGGGCATGAACCAGTAGCCTAAATCTGGAGCTGTTGAGTATTAAGGACCCCACAGCACGTTCTCAGATGAGCTTTCTAATTACCACATTGAAAATTAGCATTTAGCTCTGCTTGCATCTGAGTTAACATTTTGTTTGCATTTGATACAAACAGTTACAACCCTCTCTGTTTCAGAAGGGAAAGAATGACAGACTTCTCTCCTAAATGGCTGCTGATATGCCTGGGTATCATCTGTATTTAAAATGGCTGCTCAACAGCAAGCACACATGAAGACAGATTTAACTCTGCCATAACTCTGCATCCATTCAGTCTATGCCAGAAGTTGTATCAGCATGTGCTGGTGTTGAATTTCCCGTGTTGTTTTTTATCTTCATATATGAGAAATTAAACTGATATAAAAATGAAGTAATATGCTTACCTTGTAATAACTTTTGGTTATTATAGGATAAAAAAAATTAAAGCAAAGGCTGATCCTAGAGATATGTTTTCTCAATGAATCCACTATCAGAGGAAAAATTAATTAATCATAACCTCAGAAGCTGTCTATTGGAAATGTCTGTTTAGAGGACTTGAAAGGTCTTAAAATTTTCTAATAAATCATAGTGCCAGAATAGAAAGATCTATTACAGAGAGATGATGCACCAAAATACCAATAAGTATGTGATAATTAAATTGATGTAACACGTAGAAAGCTTTAAATCATTAGTCAAGGCAGAAATTCTTTGTTCAGATTTTGTTATGAAAATGTCATCATACCCATCTGTACATCTACTAAAAAAAGTATTCCTCTTTCTGAGGAATTTCTATTAACTGTTTAGTTTTCAGATGCAAATCCTGGTTGTTCTCACACAGTGGGTACAACTAGTCTCAGAGATAAACTAGGGGTATCTTTAACTGCTGTCCCTTCACTCTCTGCAGTCCAGGTTGTATGAGGGGCAGTGAATGAACCTGTTCCTGAACTGTTCCCTTGCCCCAGAGTCAGCTTTCTCTTATTCTAAATCTCTCAGACTCTCTTCCTCCTGCCTCTGTCTTCTTACAGATAATACTATTGTTTTTGAAGAAAACTATTCTTAATTGGCACAGACTTTCTGAGGTTTAGTTTGTACAGAGGGAACTATGGTGCTTTGGTGTCCACTATGCAAGCTAGAATAAAGAGAAGTTTGCTTTAAACAGCAAAATGGTCGGCTACATCTAAACTAGAAGTGAAATGGGATGAGAGCACAGGTCCACGCATCAGAGCACAAATGCCTACACTGTTAAATTGCTAACATGACCCCTGGTACAGTATTGACCCTGTGCCACTGAAACTCTCCCAGGCAATTCTAAGAGTGGGTCCAGATCATTCTCTACAAGCAATATGGGTGTAGCTGTCCTGCTTTACAGAGATAGAGAGCTTAGCTGAACAAAAGTGAGCTTGCTGGTCTTCTATCAAAGCAACAGTTCTAGGTCCCTTCTGTTTACCACTATAGATGTAGCCATGCCATCTCACTAAAAGTTTCTAGGTAATACACTATGTTCAATATCTTGTGCCAGCATTCCTCCCTTTCTTTAATTGACTTATTTATGACTTTGTAGCATGTAAACTCTGTTTTTCTCTATTTTCCACTTACTAACACAGAATTCTGTTTGTGATTGCATCACCTTTTTCTCTGCTGCTTCTTCTCAGTCCTCACTGGTTTTGACAAGACAAAATAACTGAAAATTTTGCTACCATTGTTTCTATCTCTTGTTCCTGAAAACAGGACCTACTACATAACACTGAAGTACCTTTTCTCATGCTGAAACAAAAAATTTAATCTTCTACTTTGTTCGTTTCTCCATGGAAATTTTTCTTTGGTGACACTTCTTTGTCTCTCATGTCAACACATTTGAAGGTGTTCTACTGATGGATTTCTTTTTTTAATGTTGATAGTTAAGATGAAAATAACATTTAAATAGTGGGCAAAGCATGATTTTATTGATAGACATATTCATATCCTCAGATATCAGCTACTTAAAAAAATCTTAAAATATCTGTTAAAGTCATTGTCAAATCTACTGAATGGTTTCTATAAGGAATTCTTTGTATGCAAAGGAAAGTTGAGCTTGTGAAGTTAGAACTACATTCTCAGTGTCTACTTAAATGTAAGATTGGTTAGCCTAACATATAACTTTGTCTCTACCAAATATTTTTGTCTGCGTGAGTTCTGAGCACTCAAACACCTTTTCTAGAAAACACTGAAAGATCTGAGCTCTGCTATGTTTTTATTCAACCATTCTATAAGATTGTTATGTGATGTTTGAGAACTTTGATAGTGTTTCTAATGTGTTTTCAGGAGAAATCTTTAGTTCTACAAAGAGATACTCCTGTTTTTTTCTATTCTTCCATCCCTCTTAGCCATAGAGGACATCATGTCTCTCAGCCCTGAAACACTGGCTTCTATTTATTTTAAGGATGCCACTGTCACTGCTGAGTTAGCTGGAGGGATTGTTAGGCAGAGTGTTTAACAGCTACTTTCTCTGGCACCTCGGGGACTGCCTGTGCGTGTGGTCTGCACAGTGCCAGCAGTCCTGTCCAGAGTCACAAACCCAGATGCACAGATTCCCCCTCGTGGTGGCTGCTGCAGCTGCCCGCGTATAACTCGCTTGAGCTTTAATTTTTGGAAAACTGGACAGGATTGCCTATTCTGCCAGTTTCTAAGACAGAAAGTATATTCCTGGTAAAGTGTACCCACGAATCAGAAATTGCATTTTAAAATGTTTTCTTTCACACAGTCTTTCAGGCTGTCCACGAGCAAAGAAAAGTGGAATCAGGATAGCACAAAGCAAGGAAGATAAAGAAGACCAAGAGCCAATTAGGTGAGAACAAATACTGTCAAAGGGTGTGTTTGTGTTTCCTAAGGTCATGTATATCTTCAGGTTTTTATTAAGGCAAAAATGTGATTATGTGATAGTCATCCAAGAACAGATGACCACATAGATTATGAGCAAATCTGGGATCTGTGCTGATTTATTCAGCAAAGGATACAGTATTAGCCAAGGATACAACCTTCTATAACTTAGTTTAAAATTCTTCATTTTCACATGAAATTAAAAAATTACTTAGATCTTTATCTCCTAAAAGCCCCTTAAACGTGTTTGCATACTAGAGACAAACCCTACGTGCTAAATAAAGTAGTTGTGGGAATAGAGAATTGAGTGTTTATATGAGACTGCTGCAATGAATCTCACTGTTCATTCAGTTTGCAAGAGAAACAAATGCCTGCCTAGGTCTTGGTTTCTTCTTGCAAGGTGCTCTGATATCAGTGGCCATTGAACTTGGTGGATTTAGTGACTGCTTAGACCATGCAGGACTGGACCCTCAGTGGAGAGTTGCAGCAATATTTTAGTGTAGGACAAGGAGTGAAGTAACTGGCCTTGTTTAGACATGTGTTATGTAGCAACATACTGAAAAAACACCCCATAATTTTCTTTTAACATTTCACTTGAAGATTCTAACCTGTTCCTTCTAACCCTGGTTATTTGTTTTTTAGCAGTATACAGAGCAAACATATGGGGGATTCCCAAGTAAGGAAAACCATCAAATGAACACAGAACTGCCTTCACTGATCTCTCTAGGCTGTAGCACATAGTTTGATATAATCACTCCTATTCAGAGAGTGGTTAAAGGTGCTCAGCATTTCTGATGAGGTGCTCTGATCACTTCATAACTAACTCTATACACCTGACATTTTCATGACTTCAGACAAGTCTTCTTTGGGTTCCATACACATAAATAAAATGTACCAAGGATTATACTAAGTAGGATTTTATGCTTATAGGGGTTTTTTGGGCAATTTCTCTGCTGAGCAGAGTTCAGTTGCCGACATTTCAATTCCACGGTGATATTTACAGTAATGAACACCTGCAATTCAAATATATAGCTCAGTCCTTTTTTTGCAATTGCATAATACCAACAGCTGTGACTGCACCTACTGGCTAGCCTTCTTAGAATTTATCAAAGAACATTCTCTTTTTCAAATTATTGAAGTTCTGCCTATAATTTTAACTACTACAGGGTATCCTGACTAATTTTGAGATTACAGCGCAGGATTATTCTTTTCATGTCGGGTTTATTTGGACTTTGTTGTAGACGCTACCAGGTATATGATGGCAAGACAATAAAGTTTATCTCATCTCTTTGCTATCAGATGTCCAGTTCCTGGTTGTGATGGTCAGGGTCATATAACCGGAAAATACGCATCTCATCGCAGTGCATCAGGGTGTCCTCTAGCTGCCAAAAGGCAAAAGGATGGGTACCTAAATGGCTCACAGTTCTCTTGGAAGTCAGTGAAGACGGAAGGAATGTCATGTCCAACGCCAGGATGTGATGGCTCAGGACATGTCAGTGGTAGTTTTCTTACTCATCGTAGGTGAGTAACTGTGACTTATATTTTTCACTTATGCTTATTATGTAAATCAGATTAGCAAGATTTGAAACACAACTTTTTTGTCGTGGCATTTCTCTGTTCCTTTCAAATTTCATTATTACTTTGAAAAATAATTTGCTTACATGTATTCGTAGGTAACTGGAAATGCAGACACACCATTTTTTTTATGCAAGCCCTTGCAGATAGAGACCAGAATTTGAATTTAAAATACACAGAAAATTTCATGGGAAAAAACATGCATGACAGTACTGTAAATCTCCTATTGCTTTCTTGAATAATTCTGGACAAATTACTTTGAGACAGACTTTGTAATACATATCTGAGTCCCCCTGATTTTCAGAGATGTCAAACACATTCTTGGTTCTCAAACATCAGGGCATGGAACTGAAGAATTTAAGGAACACGTTCCATAAAAACAAAGTACTTTTATTCATTTGGTAATGAAAATGTTTGTTTAAAAGAATAAACAAAGAATACAGAACATTATTTAAAACTAATGGAATACAAATATTTGACAAAGTAAATACAAAGCCTAATTTTTCATAAACTTAACAAAAATAAGAGAAATTCAGTGATGACATTTTTCATAGCTTTGAAAAGGAAGGGAAAGCAGCCAGTCTATTAGGGATCAAACTTGCTGCCATTTTAGATATGAGATTATGAAGAAGCAAGGGTGTTTTTGGAGCTCTGGGTGGGAAGCTCAGCCTGAACATGACTATAATGTCAGAGCAAATTTCTTATTATATAATCGCTAATATAAAACTCTATTACTTCAAATATATCAAGCCAATGTCCCTAATTTGTCACTCTCTGCAGGCAGACCTTGGTTGAACTTCTGTACCTTTTAGTTAGCTAAGCCAACTTGATCTTGTTTTGTAGATAGTTCTAGATAGGGAGGTGAAAAGTGTACTTCTTCTTCATTCTCTTGCCTATTTCCTTTGATTCTTTCCTTGACAATTCTTTAGAGCTTCACTCAGAAGCCATACCCTTAATTTCAACCCTCCAGACTTTGTGCACATAGTTTCTATTTATTGTTTAGGCTCAGAGCTGTTTTTCTACTCAGTATTTGTATGTATCTACAATGAAGGGATTCTGGTCCATGACCTGAGGTGCTACCTGAGTGATCAAATGTATTACACAGCCTGTGGCTCCCATAGGCTTTAGGGAGTAGCAGATACAAAAACCCCAACTATTTGTGCAGGTACCAGATGGGGATTTAAGTTTCCAATTTTCAGTAAAATATCAGTATCGGTGTTCATATTTCAGTTTAGCTTTCTTCATAATGATGTAACATTTATTTAACTCATAGAGATCAGTCATTAAAATTTTGAAATTATTTTACTTTTAGTTGAAAGGTACAAGATAATTACTGGAAGATTGCTTGCAAGGCGTATACACATAAAAGTCTTGCAACAATAATAACTAACTTCTAAAAGAGACATACTGATACTAAATATAACAATTTAAAGGGCAAATTGTGCCAGAGATTTTTTTAAAGAAGTGTTTTCATGAAAAAAAACTGAGAATGACATTTAATTTTGTTTGTTTGTTTGTTTGTTTGTTTGTTTGCTTGCAATGGAGAAACCTAAATCTGACATTTAGCTACACAGCAGCCACATGTATCTTAAATAGAAACTGAGACATGTAAAAGGCTTACTGTGTAAGACCAGGTTTTGGCCAAAAAGTTCCATTGTTAGAGGGGGGCACCACAAGATGAAAGGTTGTTTAAAAAGATTGATGGAAGTAAACTGATCCTACTTAATTGTCTTGATGTAACAAAGGGCCAATATTCTAAGTTGCAGGTGAATTTAACAACTTCTTGAAGCTTCCATAAGCAATGGCAATATTAATAACAAGCCATATTATCTTAAAAGTATTAATAATTCTTGTAGAATTCTTGAGATGCTGTTAAAAATGCGTGGTTCATTTTATCACACAAAGAAAAGCGCATGGAGCCATTTTAGATACCTTAGGGTAATTTACATGGCCTCCAATTGCTGCTCAGAAAGGTGGATCCAGTGTAATATTTGTCAGCCTTAGTGATATATCTTCTCAAATGGCATTTCATGCCTCTAGATATAGACAGCTGAATCAAACTCTGCAAGTAGGATTGAACTTCAGAACAATTCACCTACTTTAAGAATCTGCCTGTAGGTGATGTAGGATGCATTTACTCCTCTTCCAGTTAGTGGAATCAATGGATCCTGGAGAGCTGTTCATTTCACTCAGTGAAGTAGACACTTGCCTTTAATCAGAGTTGTACCCTAAATGTCATTGAGTGTGTCAACAGGGAGTGGGTTTCCCCTGCCTACAGTTAGGTACGTTATGCCATTTCAGGTATACTTACTGCATGCAATATGGCAATACTGGGTTGGCCAGTCCAAAAGGACTGAAGATTTGTGAGACACTGTTCTTTGATCATGACAGCTGAGAGCTGAATGTGCCTCACAGAGGATCTGAAAGGATGTTAGTCTTGTTAAATGAATGGGCCCCAGAGCTCCATGACAGCTTGGACACATAGTTCCCATGCACACATTTAAGTCTAGGTGCTGTAATCTGGAGCTCCCACCTAAATTACAGACTATACGTTTTCTTGCATAAGGATGAAATATCCTCTCACTTTTAGTGTATCCATTTTAACAGGCTGTGATCTCATCTTCTACCTCTAACGACATTTTGCTCTACAGCTATGGCTGTAAATCTCAAATTCTCACCTTCTGAATGGAAGCAATGCTATGCCAGTGAGGCCAGGCTTATGGACAGTCTTTTGCAGGTAGAGCTGTGTTCAGCATGTGTGGGGAGAAAGCCATTAACTGAGTCAGTAAAAGCTCCTCAGGCAGGAGTGGTTAATGTCTTCATTTTTGCCAGTACAGCTTGCTGCTCTCCTAATAGGTGATTTTTCTTTCCCAGTGCAAATATTTTTCTATCAGCAGACTTATCTAAGCATATATATATTAATTGCATGTGTAGTTGTCCTTTATGTGTTCTTTGAGATTTTTATATTCTGCGGTTTGTAGACGGCTGTTAGTATGCTACTACCCAAGCAGCTGTAACACTCTGAAAATGAATAGCTGACTGGCTTGTGAAAATTATGCCAATTGTTGAATTAATTAAATATATATTAGGAGAAATGTTTTTGAGGTAAAGATTTCTTAGAGCTGCTGTTGACACTGTACACATGGTGTCATTCCATTCCATGGACCCTGGAGATGATCCACAAGTACTGATTTTACTGGTAAATCAGTAAAAAGCTGCTCCAACTGGTATCATGGAGTCTGAAATTTAAAGATGTGCATATTCTTACCTTCATGCTTCTGAAACAGAAATAAGTAGCCAATGGAAAAATTCATCAATTTCAGTAAATTTTGAATCCTACCATATGAACAAAGGCACCAACAAAGGTTTCTGCTTTTTAACGTTTGCTTGCCTGTTTGCGGAAATTCCTATGAATAGTTTCATTTTGTCAAGCAGTTTGCATTAGGAAGGAATGGCAACAGAGGGTTATCAGGAGGATTAAGAATGCTATGCTTCAAAAAGGAGCCTCTGCTAGCAAGAGAGGCCAGTGTGAAATTAGGTGATCTATCAGCAATATGAAAATGAATTGGAAGGCATGTAAGCATGGAGTCAGTAGATAGGTAAATTAAATAGGTTATAATGAAATGTAATTTGCTTATCATACTGTAGCTTGGTTCTTGAACAGGCCCTTACATCCTTATATTTGATTTAAGAAGATTTTTCTGGATGATATAATTTCTAGTGCTGTGATCAGTGGGGACTTTGTCAGAATATACTTGGATTTAACAACCCTGCTCCTTTGCACAGAAGAGGAAATGTGCTTGTGCTGACTTCACTGGAAATTACATGCAGAAATGCCTTTTCAGATCTAAAACAATGTTCTTACTCCTATCTCCTGCCCACTTCTGTTTACATCAGTGTTCACCCATTTCGAACACAGTAATGTAGCTTTTAAATTCCCTTTACTATGGAAAACTGTTGTGTTTAACACCAGTAGGGGCCTCGGCCCCACACAGTTTCTTGCTCACTTCCAGCAGGATGGGGAGAGAATCTGAAGGGTGAAAGTGAGAAAACTCATGGGTTGGATTAGTAGGTAAAGCAAAAGCCACACTCAAAAGCAGAGCTAAGCATGTTCAGCCATCCCTAGGAAAGCAGGACTCCATTATGTATAACAGTGATTTGGGAAGACAAATGCCATCACTCCTAATGTCACCCCATTCTTTCTTCTTCCCCCAGCTTTATATGCTGAGCATGACACTGTATAGTCTGGGATATCCCATGAGTCAGTTGGGATCAGCTGTCCTGTCTGTGTCCCTTCCCAGCTCCCAGTTTGTGCACCCCCAGCCCACTCACTGGTGGAGGGGGGTGAGAAGCAGAAAAGGCCTTGACTGTGTGAACGCTCCTCATCAGTGAGGAAAACATCCCTGAATTATCCACATTGTTTCCAGCACAAATCCAAAACACAGCCTCATACCAGCTACTCTGAAGAAAATGAACTCTGTCCCAGCCAAAGCCAGTACAAAAACATATGATAGTAGAACTGTAATATATAAGAGGTAATCAAATTATAAGTATATTCCCCATTTACAAGCTAATGCTAAATTGAGATGAAAGTGTGAAGAAGAGTAATTTTCTGTAGTGGACCTGTATCCTTGTTGAGGACACTTTTAAGCCTGGGAAGGTTTAGTTAATGGTAAGGCTGTCAGAAAGCCCACAGGAAGCAGTTCATTCAGTTCAGTCATTGCCACACATGCATGTCCTGAGGTGAAGGAGCACTGCCAGTGTTGTTTCCTCCAAAAATCCAATCGAAAAGGTTGGCCACAACTCTGAGTTGCACAGCTGCATTGCTAAGCCTGCAAACAGACAGATTAGGAAAAGAGGAAAAGATTAAAAAAAAAACTAAAAAAACAAAACAAAACAAAACAAACAAAAAAAACAAACAAAACAAACAAAAAACCCAAACAAAACCAAACAAAATCCAAAAAACTCAAGACAGAAGCTGCCCTCTGCAGCTGCTTGCTGGAAGCTGGCCGATACCAACACTCACACAAATCCTCAGAGGGCCTCTAAGTTCCCAAACACTCTAAGCATTCAGAAGATGACAAATGTTAGGGAAGAAGAGTGGAGATATAGATTTTCATATGCAAATCCTTTTTCTCATGAAATATGCTTCACTAGAAATAGGTACTGTATCAAAAACCTCTGTTATAAATCTCAGCTCCTAAAGGGAAGGTTTGCGAGTACCACCCACAGTCAAACCTCCTGGTGCTCAGGGCTGCAGCCTGTCCATAGAACAGCATCTGATCCCTGGGTTTATCTGGAGTGGGTGTTAACACAATCATAGAATCATAGAATCATAGAATCAGCTGGGTTGGAAGGGACCTCAGAGATCATCAAGTCCAACCCTTGATCCACTACCTCTACGGTTACTAGGCCATGGCACTAAGTGCCACATCCAGTCTCTTTTTAAAAATCTCCAGGGACGGAGAATCCACCACTTCCCTGGGCAGCCCATTCCAATGTCTGATTACCCTCTCTGTAAAGAAATTCTTTCTAATATCTAACCTAAACCTCCCCTGGCACAACTTGAGACTATGTCCTCTTGTCTTGCTGATAGTTGCCTGGGAGAACAGACCAACCCCCACCTGGCTACAACCTCCTTTCAGGGAGTTGTAGAGAGTGATGAGGTCTCCCCTGAGCCTTCTCTTCTCCAGGCTGAACAGCCCCAGCTCCCTCAGCCTCTCCTCATAGGACTTGTGCTCCAGTCCCTTCACCAGCCTAGCTGCCCTCCTCTGGACCTGCTCCAGGACCAATGTGATGGGTTAACCTTGGCTGGCCACCAAGCTGGTCTATCACTCCCCTTCCCAGCTGGACAGGGGAGAGGGAATAAGATGGAAAATTACTCATGCTGTGAAATAAGGCATTTTACTAAAGCAAAAATGAAAATTTGCGTGCGCACAAGCGAAGAGGAATATAACAAGTTTTATTCTCTATTTCCCATAAGTAACTGGTGTCTGGCCCCTTCCCAGGAAGCAGGGCTTCAGCACACGTAGTGATTGCTCAGAAGGTAAACATTGTAAATAAAAATGCCCCCCTTTCCTCCTCCTTTTCTTAGCTTTTATATCTGAGCTGACATCATATGATATGGAATATCCCTTTGGTTAGTTTGGGTCACCTGGCCTACTTGTGTCCCCTCCCAGGATCTTGCCCACCCTTGATGGGGTGGGAAATATTGAGAGACAGTGCTGATGCACTGCTCAGCAGTAGCCAAAACACTGGAGTGTTATCAACACCTTTCTAGCTACCAATGCAAAGCACAGCACTGTGAGGGCTGTTATGGGGAAATGAACTCCATCTAAGCCAAACCCAATACACACACATAGTGCCAAAGGGGCAGTAGCTGTATAATCCAGATGCTTTGCATTTGCAAACACAGGCTATTGGCTGTAAATTTGCTCTTAAATTGTTGTAGAGCTTTCAGTATTTGCCTGAAGTCACATCCTGTCTTTACAGCGGCATTTCTCAGCTTCAACATTTAAAAACAAAAGTACTTAGCATTAGGTCAGTCATGGCTCTCCATCACTGTATTGTTCACATATCTTTTCATAGCACGAACCTAAACTGAACACAGTGTTCCAGGTGTGGCCTGACAAGCACTGAGAAGAGTGGGACAATGACTTCTGTGTCTCTGCTGGTCATGCCCTTGTTGTTGCAACCCGGCATGCCGTTGGCGCTCCTTGCCACAGCAGCAGCACACCACTCACTCATACTGAGCTTGTCCACTAAGACCCCCAGGTCACTTTCCACAGAGCTGCTCCACAGCCAGGTAGATCCTAGCCTGTGCTGCATTCCTGGATTATGTTTTCCAAGGTGCAAAACATTACACTTGTCTTTGTTGAATTTCATAAGATTCTTTTCAGACCACTCTTGTAGCCTATCCAAGTCTTCCTGCAGGGTGGCTTTCCCTTCCAAAGTGTTCATTTCCCCACTCAGGTTGGTATTATTGGCGAACTTCATCAGGGTATACTTGGTCTCATCGTCCAGATCACTTATGAAGATGTTAAACAGCACTGAGCCCAGTACTGATCCCTGGGAGACCCCACTTGTGGCAGGTTGCCAGTGTGAAAAGGAGCTGTTTACCACCACCCTCTGTGTGCAGCCTCTCAGCCAGTTCCCCACCCACTACACAGACCACTTGTCCAGGCCGTAACACATCTGTTTCTCTAGAAGGAGACATGGGAAACCATATCAAAAGCCTTGGAGAAATCCAGGTAGACAATGTCACTGCTCGCCCCCCATCAACTAAGCAGGTTACTTTGTCTCAAAAAGCAATCGGTTTTGTCCAGTATGGTTGTCCCTTGGTGGATCTGTGCTGGTTTTTCCCAATCACACGCTGCATCTGACTGGTGATAGCCCCCCAGGAGATCATTCTGTAACTTTCTCAGGGACTGAAATAAGGCTGATGGGCCTGTAATTTCCTAGATCGTCCTTCAAGCCCTTCTTGTAGATGGGGTTGTCATTATCTTTCTTCCAGTCTAATGGGATATCCCCTGATCTCCAAAACTTCTCAAAGATTATAGAGAGCCTCGCAACAACATCAGCAAACGTTCCTAACACCCTTGGGTGGACACTGTCAGGACTCATCGATTTGCAAAGTCAAGCTCCTGTAACACTTCACATGCTAACTCTTCCATCACTGACAGTCAGTGTGTGTTTGCATCAACCTGGAATTTTGTTCTCAAGGCTTGGGCCCAACAGTGCTGATAAAGACAGAGGTGAAGAAAGCATTGAGAACCTCTGCCTTTTCTGAATTGTTGGTGACTAATTTACCTCTCCCATTTAACAATGGGCCAGCATTTTCCTTCTGTTTCCACTTGCTTTCTATGTGCCTGAAGAACCATTTCTTGTAGTTTTTTGCATCTCTGGCCATTTTCAATTTGAGCTGAGCTTTTGCTTTTCTAACTGCATCTCTGTGCAGTAAGTTGACAGAGTGCTGCATTTGTGTCAAACAATTCCTTCTTAGTTCTCATTATTTCACTTTTTCTCCGGTAGGTTTAGGGTGTTGGTTTGGTTTTAATCTGCCTGTCCCCTCCCTGCTATTGATTTATTTTGCTGTTTTCCACCTCTTACTTTTTCCTAGAGGCTGTACATTGCAATTCAACAGGAGAACATCGTATGTTATTAAGAGTATAGAAGAACAAGCCAAACTCACTGCATTTAACAGTAAATATAACTGACAATGATGTGTCATCATGATGACACGATTAAAAGGTGATATGCATGCAAATGTATTGACATTTCCAGGAAGGCAAGGAAAGAAATGTGGCAATTAAATGTATTAATAATATACATAAATAAGAAAAATATTAAACTAAAATTTGTGAGGTGGATCCTGCAGTACAAAGGATTTTTTTACTTAAAATTTTTTGTTGACCCATGAGCTTAAAGGAAAAGGGTCTTCCTAAATTGCTTTTCAACACCTTCCTCTTCCCATCCTCCTCCTCATCTACTGTACTGTGCTGACCCTCCTTCTTTCTCTGTCCCTGCAACTCCTGTTCAGGCTTTCTTCTTACTTCTGTGTTTCTTAGTCCCCAGCATTTGAAGTAGCTGGTCCTCAAATAGCTCTCCTGAGCACTGGCAGAAGAGGACAGGCAGTCTCTTCCAGCAAGCAGCCTTCTGCTCCAGGCCCAGCAGCCCTGAATGGGGCTGGTGGCAAGGAAGGCTCTCCCAGTTCTTATACAAACAAAGTGCAGTGGCTGGCAGCCAAACACTAACCCACATCCACTGAGCATGCCCAAGTGACAGTCTGTCAGAGGCTTATAGCTCTGCCAAATCTACATTTGTTTTCATGAGGACAGCAGAATGCATCTCTTAAACTCAGAGCAACATCCCATGAAATGTCATTTCTTGCTCCAATTCACGGACAATTAGAGTTATTCACTGAATTATTTGGACTTTTTTGTTCCCCTCAGTAGGAACAAAACAAGGTATAGGGACAAAACAAGGGTATAGAAGTATATTCTGAGAAATAGAAATTTTTGTCCTATGAATTTGAAAAAAAAATTTAGCCTGGCCAGACAGTTACCATAGAAGATTTCAGTCAGATCAGTTAAAATTTGGCAAAAGTCAGAAGTGACTAAATGCAGAACCTGGTTATTGAAAAAGTTAGGCCTTTTGAAGTGGTTGTGCCAGCTCTTCATTATGAGCTGGAAGAAGGATGGAATAGTATTTTAATCACATGTACTGGAAAGCTCTTAACAGTGATCCAATGTAAAAGGACTTGAGGTTTACTTACCTTGGGAAAGTTACAGAGAAAATAATATGAAATTATATTAGAAAAAGCAGACTGCACAATATAAACAAGAAAAATCATTTTGCTGAGCAGACCTGACAAATTACAGCAGACAGCCATTGCACAGGCACTTGCAATGTGACATCTCCTTGATTTCAGGCACTTAGCAGGAGATCCCTGCTTATAAGCCTACTTGTCCTCATTCTAGACATAGCCCATAAAAGAGCAGAAAATAGGGGATGGCTTTTTAGATTTTAGGAAGGATGAATTTTCCTCTTGAATTACGTTTTTCTCTTTGCTGTTTCTACAAGTGTCTAGAGAAATTGTGCTTCATTTTAAGTGCCTAAGTCAGCTGGACTTGGTCACTTAATAGATTGGTTGAACTTTTGAGCTTAAGAGCAGCAATCAGAGGTATGAAGCTAAAGATACATCTTACCTATTTATACACAGGAAAGTCTCAACCTGTTTTCTCCTTCACAATACGTGCCCTATTCAAAGGACCAGTAAATCCAGTGGTCTTCAGGTCATCTGTCCATTTGTGTGCAGTGCCTGCACAAGAGAGGCTGATAAACTTTGCAGTAGCCAACCTCCAGCTCCTGGGGCACTCGGTGGCCCATTCAGTGCAGACTTCTTCCCCATAACTTAGCGCTGGGCCCACCTGTAAATCATGCAACGTGCTGTAGTGCTTCCTCACTCACCAAAGAATAAAGGAGAGACTTCTTCAACACTTGTCACATCCTTGGGAAAGAGCCAAACCTCTTTCCCTGTTCAGGGATGATACAGGATGATACAGCTCATTAGCACATGTGATAAGCCCACCCACAGAGCCTCTTTGCTGACTAAGCAGCTTCAGTTAACTAAATATGATGCAAATTTGCTACTGGACTACTGCACGGAGATGAAGGGCAACTTCGGCAGCGCTCTTAACAGTTCCAGCATTTTGAGATTCATTATCCCTTTTCTGGTGTATATTTATGCCCCAGGGGGATTCCTTTCAAACTGAGTCTGCTTTCAGAGCCTTTTCTCTCAGTTTGGCCATGTTAACAATTCTACATAATTTCTATTCTGATGCCTCCTTTGTTCTTTTGTTATGAGGAATAACATAATTAAGCTATAACACTATCTTACCTTTTAAATCTCCACTAAAAACACAAATACCTTCTCTTCTTTTGGGCATCATGGCCATTTACTCTATGTTGTTGACCATTTGATGCTCAACTGATCAGATTTTAATGCTAATTCAACCCTCCCTCTCTAAAATAAGGAAGTAGTTCTTTCCAGAAAGTCTTTATAAAACAATGATCAGATATCATTAAAATAATTTTGAAAAGTTTGCATTTTGTTTTAATCACAATGGCTATATTGTTTTATGGCCACTTGGGTAGTGGTTTGATTTTTCTTAGTTTTGAAACCAATGCAAAAATTTATTTAAACAGAGTAAAATCTCAGCTTCTTTCCTCAGAAGCTTTGGAAAGCAGCTTTAATTAGGAGTTGCCACTTCCATCAAGCTTTACACATTACATCAAGCTTTTAGTCTTTTTAACTTAGATTTCACTCCTGATTGAAAATTTATGTTAAAGTTCTTCATCACAACCATTCAGGTGTGAGTTGTAAATGCACCAAAAAAAAAAAAAAAAAAAGGAAAAAGAAAAGCTTTAGCCAGGAAATAAGACCTAAAAAGGGCCACTTTAATCAGAATCATTCTTTTCCAGTGAAGAATTCTGAAATTGAGCTGAACAGGTGATTTTTTTTTCCAACACCACACAAAGGCAGTGGGGAGGAAAAGAGATTCCTCTGTGAGTCACAGAAATCTCCATGTAAACAAAACTAACTTGTTTGCAAAACCTCTCTCCTGGACCCCCTCTACTTCACAGCTCAGTAAGAAGCTAGGGGGAAAGCCAGTCACCCTTTAATGTAAATAAAAATGAGTGCTGGGTTAGAGAGAGTTCCTTTTATCTCTGCTGGAGTTGTGCATAGAGTATTTCATCCTTTAAGGTGTGTAGCAGAATTCACTCACGGGAATAAGGAAATCGCTATAGCTGGTACCCTTCAACATAAAAAAAAAGAGAGTGGTTCATGGATTTAATATTAAACCAAGGAAAGGGCTACTTTGATCACCGAGTTTGATCTCTTAACTTGAACTTGAAACATTATCAAATAGTTCAGGAGCTTAGCCATAAAAGTAAGGTTTCAGCCATTAAAAAAATAAAACAGTAATTCTCAGTGTGATCTGTATTTTCCTGAATTTCAAAAGGATTTACATCTGGGGCTTGTTTTGAATATATCTCTAGTTAAAAGAGGTGCCTTGGAAGTGACTTTTTCCTTCCTCTAGTCTATAGACAATGTTAGTTTTAATAAACAGGAAAAATGTTTCTTTTTCTTTTTGAAAAATCATTGTGGTAGTGAATCTATAACATCTTACTTACTTATGAAGTTGGTCCTCATGATGCTTTTTGGGTACTCCAGGTTGAGGCTCTGGTTTCTTTACACCCTGTTATTTCTTTACACTGTGTTATTTCTTTCTTTCTAAACTTTAGCACTTGACATACCAAATATAAAAGTTGCGTTTTATTTGACCTTTCCCTTCTCCTTTCCCACATCCCTACTTCTCTGTTTGGAAAATGTGTTCTTCACTTGACAAGCCAAGTGCAATTCCTTCAACTTCAAGAGGTACCAAACCACATCTGTCTACTGAGGCAAAAAATGTATTTAACAGAGCACAGCTGGAACCCAGAAAACTAAAATCAGTCACCCAGACAATCGCTCCGCTTGATCAATGATCCTCCACTATGGTAGCCTCTCTTGTTTGCATCCCTGAAGACAGTACAATCACATTCTTGAAACAGTTCAGGATTTTAACCCACATTTATTTATTTTTAAACTAAATTTCTTGCTAAATGTGCCCTAAACACTACCTAGATACCCCTTCCAAAATTTTTTCACCGCTAATTTTCCTTTTATTTTGAAACTAATTTCATCCTCTTTTCTAAACCATGAATATATGGCAAGGCATTGGTTGCAGTGATGCAACCACAGTGCTAAACCAGAAAGAAAATTCGTTCTTCACATTATGTTCAACTATAACAGATACAATCACAATACAGTGCTAATTTGTGCATATCTAGTCTTCTTGCACACCTTCTAGCTGATTGGCTTTCCACTAGTCATGACTCTTCAGGGCAGGTAGGGTAAAATGTGGGTGTATGGATGGATGGGCCTTACATTGTAGATTTTATACAGCTGCTAGCACATTACCTCTGCAAGACTCCATTTATAAAATCTTGCTGTTAAAACAAGCCTGATTAATGCATGTTGAAATTGGATGGTGTAAAATCCAGTCACTCCTTTTGTCTGTCAGTCCTGCAGGTGTAGAGATGGCTGTTGCACGGACAGTTCCATGCCCTGCAAAGCAAAGCTGCATGCCAGGTCCCAGCCATGCACTGCTCCTTTAGCACCCATCCCCAGCAACAGCCTGTTTCCAACATAAATGATGTGTTATGATGTCAGAAGTCTCTAGCCAACCATCAAAAATCGAGACTGTCTCAAAATTTAGCACATGCCTAACAGAAGGATCTTGCAAGATCTGACCCTAGGTCACTTTAATCTAACAATTTAGTTAGTTTTTCTTAGTATTCTGAAAGTTATGGCAGAGGGTGGCTTTCAAGGATGATGTACCAGACAGCACTTTTCTTTCCCAAATTGGAGATTAAGCCCAACAATACAAATTCAGTGAGAGCCAAGACACTGCACCCCAACAAGATAGGGCGCTGATGATCATCTGGTTTTTGATACCCTGTCCCTGTGGCAGCAGCAGCTCACAGGTCCTGCTGAATCAGAAACATAGAGGGAGCCAGGAGTTGTGTGTTGGTGCTTCTCACAGCTCCATCAAAATGCTGTAGCTTCAAGCCCTGTGACATCCACGGTCTGACAGGGATAAATGATGGCTTGGTATGTTTATACTGTTAGAGCAGTACCCCCAGCAATGTTGTTAGAAAGCCTTACTCACTTTTATTATGGAAAGAATACTCAATTGTGTTATATTTTCTTTACATGATTTCTCATGTGTATGAGAATAATCGCAGGAGCAAGTGAGATAACTGTGATTAATCTTACTAGTTCTTTGCTGGAATGAACAAGGTGCAGATTTCCATGTTTGTGTAAAAGTCATTGTAAAGTTTGAAAACCTGTGACAGGCATCAACTGTAAAGACTTCAAATTTAATCATAGGATGACAGAATATCCTGAGTTGGAAGAGACTCTCAAGGATCATCAAAGTGTAGCTCCTGGCCCTGCACAAGACAGCCCCAAGAATCACACCATGTGCCTGAGACTATTGTCCAAATGCTTCTTGAACTCTTGTCAGGCTTGGTGCTGTGACCACTTCTCTGGGGAGCCTGTCCCAGTGCCCAGTGACCCTCCAGGTGAAGAAACTTTTCCTGATATCTACCCTAAACCTTCCCTGACACAGTTTCATACCATACTTAATGTGAGGATAAGTATTATCCTTAACAAAACTACTAGCTAGATGATTCCCAAAGTCTTTCTTCATTTTTGAGATATTAAAAGCATGTTTTGCTTAACCCTTAAAGCGCTGAAATAGCTTTCGGTTGTACTCTTTTGTTTGCCAGTCAGGGGAAGACAAATAAAATCATATCTACTCCTTTCTGTCTTCTGTCTCCCTAGTCTTCTAGAAATCTCAAGCAACTCTCAAGTCTCACTGGGTTCTCAATTCAAGCTTTTTTGTTAACTTTACACCTTCATGGGGTTCAGCCTTTGTACAATAGCCCACTTTTGGTGCAATATTGACTTGGCTTTGTTTTTCGTCTTACCGTCCCATATATCCTGACTTCTTTTGGTTGTTTTCAAATCAGAGAAAGAGTAGTTGCCCTCAGTAGAAGTAAACATAGTCAATAAGATAGGATGGAAGACGGAGAATATCCTTGCAGAATAGAAGCTTATCTAAAAGACCTAATTTACTTTTTTAATTATTTAAAGCACTTTTAGATAATTAAGAACAGAGCTGGGCAAAGAGGATGCATATTGCTATCTTTGTCTTATTCATTTCTGAAGAATTTAGCCAAGTTAAAGAAACTGTAGTAGAACTCAATACTCTAATTTAGGTTACTGACTCGGTGTCTGCTTCATTGAAATTGAAAGTGCCTGGCTCAGGAAAGTGAGCTAATCTACTTACAGTACAATATACGATTACTGAGGAGACAGATTTGCCAATAAAGATCTGCAGAGAAAGTCGATGGCATGGTCTGGGTTTGGCATCCTCCTCTGTGGTGAGGAGGGTACCTTTGGGAGTTTTGAATGCTTTCTTAAATAGCATAAAGCCACTGGAAATGTTAGGTTAGGACCCTTTGTTCATGCATGACCTCTTCTAAGGACAGACATGTAACAAGCTAAAGGCAGTTATAGAGGTAGATGATGCCTGTGTTAAAGGCACACGTGTAATGTTTAGGAAAACAAAAAGAGGAAGCTTGTTGTTTAGGCATACAGTTGCATGGAAGAAACTCATTTTGGTCGAAGCCCTCCTCTGTGTGCATATTTTATTAGAGCACCGGTGGGTAAGAACAAAACTAATCTGGCTACAGGATGTGGAAGCATTCTGTGTCCTCACTAGTATGCCCAAAAATAGGCAGCCCTCTGTCTTTCCCCTCACTTAACTCATGATTCATCTGGGTGCCTCCAGAAGAAGGTAGATAATCTGTGCAGAACAACTCTCTAACAGTTCCTGCAGTAAGGATAGAGCACAGGGCCCAGCTCTCTGTGTTTCAGTTCAGGCAGAGGGCATCTGGTGCCAGGGTGCCTGAACTGCAGCAGAACTGTAGGTGTTACATATGTGCCTACCCTGGCAATAGATCTCTCTCCAATGGAGATAGCATGGGCCAGGGACAGTTGCTTTTTGGCAGCTAGAATGTGACCACCCTATTTTGTGGAATAGGAAAGCTTTAGTATTGGAAATATGGGACATTGTACCTGGGGCCCCAGGGGAAGAGTGTGACTTGGAGCATACTGGGTATACCAGGAGAGAGGTAACCTTCCAGACGAGCTATCTACAGGATTAGGCAGTCCTGAAAACTAGGTGTACATAACCATGGCCTGAGAATAAGTTTTGGTCTTTGACACCAAAATTTGGGGTTAGGCACATCGAATCTCACAATAGATCTCTAATACTTGTGAACATTCTGGGGTTTTTGTTTCGTTATTCTTCTGCGCTTTCAGGTGCACTGTTCTAGCATCCAGGTTTCTTGCTGGTCTGTTTAAGGTTTGAATGCTGTACTTATGGGCTGTTTGAGGGCTGATTTGATTTTGAGGAATTCCCTAGGTTGTCATCAGTCAAGACTTTTAGAGAGGAAAAGGCTACAGACCAAGATGAGAGTAAACTAAACCAATTGCTATAATGCCCAGCAATGCTAACTTCTGAAAAACTGTGAGGACAAAATATGAGTAAATTCATTAAATCAATTGAAAATATACAAAAACAAAGTCAGTTAAATAATGCAGAAATTTGCATATATCGTTATCTCATTTCTTTCTTTCTGCCAACATTTTTTTTCCCAAAATGGCAAATTCTCTCCTCCTTAATCATCTTCAAGGCTCCCTTTGACACTTCAAGAGGACAGTTGTTTACAGTCACACAGTGAGTCCATAGTAGAGCTTGGAATGGTAATTTAGCATCCCATCACCTAGGCTACAGTCAGAGCCTACTAGGTCATGCTATTTCTTGATACTACTAGTACTGTTTTATTATACGTCTTCTCAGTCACAAAGCTGTATCAAATGCTGAACACTGATTCTTTTGCTGAGAAAGTAAATTTTTTTATACATTTTTCTGGGAAAAACCCTTTTTTGTATGGCTGTGCTTGATAACAGTAGTCCAGGCTTTTCAGAGAAACATTTACAATAATCAAAAACTATACTTAAATTAGAGGATTTTATTTAGTAGACAGTTGTGTCTTTACTTAAATAAATGTTTTTAATCAAAGATACGACATTCCTCAGAAACTTTTTCCACATTAGAGAGCAATTATTTGAGTTTTAGCTTGAATCTGATTTACACAATTAAAAATTGTACAAAAAAGGTCTTCTGTTGGATCTGAAGAGAAAATATAAATGTGCAATGAGAAGTATGTGACGTTACTTAATTTCCATGCTATGAACCCTCAAATGCTGAGACAACGGAATTGTTTAGCAAAGTTTCAAATTCCCTTCACTGCTAAAGCTTCATCAGAATAAGACTATGGATTCCAATTGTTAAATTAGATTGAACATGTATTTTCTTTTACCTCTGATAATGCAACTGTATTAAAGATGTGATTTTGAAAAAAGGGGGTAGTTTGCTGTATACCATTATTTGTGAAATAGTGAGCACTGTCTTATCATTATTTTTATTTTCACGATAAAACCCGCTAAGACCGCATTTGCCTTGAAACTGTTTTGTACAATGTAATTAAAAAGCTTAATATTTTGGCAACATGAGAGAGAAGAGAGAACTTGAGAGTACATTCATAAATGTAACAAATACGCATTATAAGACATATATATTCCCCATCGAGACAAGGTCATTTTTATGGGAATGACTTTCCTTGGGCTCCAGGAAAGGCAACATATAGTTACTGCCATTTTAAGAAACAATTTAGAAAAGGGCAATTTCGCCACCTCAGTAGGTGATATCCACAAAGAAAAGCACTGTTTGTAAGAGCTACTTATTTGGATGTGAGAGGTAGCTCATGTCCCCTTCTCTAATCATTCAGTTCCATGTTCGAACATTTGAATCAAAAAGGGTGGAAGTTCAGAGCAAGGACATGTAAATTCAAATGGGAGTATTTACGCAGTAACTGCTTTTAAAATAAAACATTTTATTAAAAGTATTGTGTCTTCAGAAAATTGGACTGTATATCTGACTTTTATATTACCTGCCTATACAAAAAGAATCTGGAAGAAAGAACAAAACCATGAAATCACTTCTGGTAAGTCCTTTTTTTTAACACACTCTTTCAGTGCTGGGTAGCGAAGATAAACTATGTTTCTGATACTGTTTTTATTGCAGATTTGGATTACAGATTTATTTTCAATGACCTATTAAAATTAACAGGCTCTTTACTGTTCACAGTTTATCAGGATGCCCCAGAGCTACTTCAGCAATGAAGAAAGCAAAGCTGTCTGGAGAACAAATGCTAACAATAAAGCAGCGGGCCAGTAATGGTAAATTTTTAATCATTACTTTCTTAAATACTAATTCTCTGTAAACTGAAGTTATTGTTACTCTATTGGCTTTTTTTCTACACATATAAATCCACTTTGTATAAATTGTAAATTCACTGTCAGTAGAAGTGAAACCAGGTTTTATGCTCTGGAAACCTGAGCCAGGAGTGGAGCAGTCAGACTGGCCTGAGTTATGTCTACATAAATCTGAAACTCTAAAATATTTCAAAGTAGAATGTACCATTATAATTTTCTGGTTCACATTTCATTCATCAAAGGTGATTAGCTGGTTCAGAAGAGAAACAAGGTTTATTTCCAGAGTGTCAATTCCTCATGAGCTCCATGGTTTTCATTTGGAGCTGTGGTTCTATAACTTCTGGGAGATGGAGATGGCCTTGTGCCATTTAAGCTCAAATAATTTTCAGAGGGAAGTGACATCCTGTTGGGGATATTCAAATTTCAGAGTTGACAAAAAGACAATAATGTCCTCAGAATCAGAGTTGAAGAAATTGTGGATGTCCCTGCCCTGGAAGTGTTCCAGACCTGGTTGGATGAGGCTCTGAGTAACCTGGTCTAGTGAAAGGTGTCCTTGCCCACATCACAGGGGTTAGAACTAGATAATCTTTAAGGTCCCTTCCAACCCAGGCCATTGTATGATTCCATGGCATCCTTCCTATGAGAGTTAGACACTGTGGAGAAGGGTGTACAAGAGTCACAGTACTGTAAGAACAAGAGAGTGAGAATGCCAGCTCTAGCCATTCTCTAGCTTTATGTGTTCAGATTTTGACTTGATAAAAAACAGATTTATCTCTTCCCAGGACTATTTTATATTTTGTTATAGTAATTAAAAGGATAAATAAATTAAACCCTTTCAGTTTATTCCTGTCTGAATTCTTAGAAATACAGATACCTTTAAAATTCTGTTATTTTAATGTTTATGCCACAGAATATGAGAAATCACTTCCATCTTTGAAATTATTCTATATATAATTATTTAATAACACCCTTCTGAAATATGAACCATTTTGAGACTTCATCAACCATTAAAAACAACTGCAGAACAAAACAGTATATCCCAGTTCATCAACAAAATTTCACTTCTGAATTAGTTACAGATTCTTTTGACAATGCTGTAATATGAAGAGATTAGCATAAGTTAAGGTTTTTTATTTTGTCTCAGAAGATCTGTAAGTGGACACAGTCTTTAAATAAGTTACATATGACAGTAGAGTGTAATTTGTTGCTGCAGGTGCATTTCTTATAACATAAAGTTAAATCAATGCATATCAAGTTAAAGGTCTTACTGATTCTCTAGGCATTTTCAACATTTTTACTAGAGAATTACTGCAATTTTAAAAGGAAAAGTAGTGGAAAATACTTTTTTTTTAACTTCAGAATAAAAGTTTGAAGAATGCTTCCTTTTTCTTTTTTACTTGAAATAAATTTATTTACAAATATGGAAGTAATTAATTCACTGAAGTCTGATTTAAACCTTAATTATTTTAACACCCCTTTTATTTTTATGTCACACAGGTATAGAAAATGATGAAGAAATTAAACAATTAGATGAAGAAATCAAAGAACTAAATGAATCCAACTCCCAGATGGAAGCTGATATGATTAAACTCAGAACTCAGGTAACAGTTTTATGAAGCCCTAAATTCAGCTGCTTTTTCTACATGACTGATTAAAAGAAATACAGGAAATATATTGTTCCCTTTTATGTTTCTTATATATTAAGATACCTATCTGTGATTTGCTCTTTATAAAATCAGAAAACAATGTTCATTTTGCAAGTTCCAGATCAGTTACCAACAGTAAAAAAAAAAGGACTTGGCAAAATACATTCTTTAAAATAATGGCAACAGCATGACCTGTTATGGTCAGCTTTGTATTTCTCCTTGATAAGGAGAAATAGTAGTTAAAATATTGTGTGACATCATGGTCATTAACATAAGTTACAAAGTGAAAGAGTCCAGGTGAACAATATGGCTTTTGCCAGGTCTTACAGGGGAAATTTAAATAGGGAAGTGAATACCTGTTACGCTTTGTCATGTGATACACAAAGTGCAGCCCTTGGCAGCAGTAGTGGTTCCAGAGATCCAGCTTAATTCATTTTATGTTCCACATAAATTTGTCGGGTGGGGGGAGAAAAAGGAAAGCATAACATTAGCCTATTATTTAAAATCCCATTATTCAGCAGCCCGAAAACTGAATGGAAAAAGGAAAGGAAGGAAATTAATTTAATTATTTCCCTAGCATTTTCCAGTGTCCAACATAGCTTCTGGTGCTTTTACCTTCACATGATTTGAGCACAGACACCAACAGTTAAATTCATCATAGTCTTTATCAATCTTTAGTCCCATGATTATAGTCATCTCCAATTGATCTTGATGGAAACAGAGTAAACCATTCCTTGTTACTTGTCTGCTGCTTGTGGAGAATGCCATGTCCATTCTCCTCCTCCTCCTTCTCCTCTTGTATACTCATAAATAGAAGGCAGGATCTACCTCTCCAACTTGGTTTTTCTTTGACTTCTAAACTTTAGCCAAATTGATACTGAAACCTCATTTCTACTTTATGCCTGTATTCAGGGTTCTGTTGTCTTTATGCAGCCTTTATAGGATTTGACTTACAGTTTTATGAGTTTTTCTGATGTGACCAAATGCAGCTACAGGGTAATGAGGACAAAATCTGCAAGAATGTAAAGCAAGAAGAATAATCAATGGCAGAAAAATTACTCTGGAGAAATTTGGTCATAAGTTTTAAAACTGGCAGCCTTCAATTGCCTTATGTTTTCATTTGCTTAATACACTGTAGATGCTATTCACATACAGACTAATGTAGCTTTTAGTTCAAGCAGGGCACCATGCAAGGTCAGAGCTAAGGTGTCTGGTCACCTGGGAACACAGCAGAGCACAGTTGTCTTCACCTGTACATGTAGTTATGCCACAGGGCTATGTGCAAATATTTTTCAGTTGCTTCAGTTTTACAAATCATTGTATGTATTGAAAACATTTATGAATTTGCACATGCAATGCAATAACATGCAGCTGTTCAACTTTCGAAAGCAGCCCTGTGAATTTGCACAGAATCAAAGTATACTTACAAAGAGCTAAACACTGGTACCAAAGAGCTGTGCAAGCTTAATTAATTATATATATCTGAAAAGATAAGAAAAGCATGACTTACTGCAGAATGTCCCTAAGATTGGCTCCTAGGAGTTTAACTGCATGGGTGAACTTGCAGAACTAAGATCCTTCTTAAAGCCTTTCAATTGTACAAAAAAAGCTCTAAAGGAGTGGATTCAAATCCAAGTTAATTCGCTCACTATTACCAGTATTAAAAGACAAGCTGTTAAAGTTATGCAACACAGAGTTGGAACAACGAGCCTTAACAGCGATAAGAATTGCAGACTCAAGCAGAACTTTTCTAAGCATGAATGGACGTTTTCTCCTTGCCTGGTATTTCTGTTATCTCTCCCTTCAGAGAGTGCATGCTTTATCCTGGCTTGCCTTATATTACATTGTACACAAATTTGTCCATTTTAGATTACCACAATGGAGAGCAACCTGAAGACAATAGAAGAGGAGAACAAAGTAATTGAACAACAAAATGAGTCTCTTCTTCATGAATTGGCCAATTTAAGCCAGTCTTTAATTCATAGTCTAGCTAATATCCAGCTGCCACATATGGTAAGTGATTGAGAGCACAAGTTAAGGAATTTGGAGATCTTCAGTTCACTTCATACAATAGATACCTTTTTTTATGTTTATGTTTCATCAACCAGTTGGATATTTGTGGTAACAGCACTGAAACCATAGAGATACATTTAACTGCTAAGAGACATGGAGGGCCTGTTCCAGTGTGTCCTGTAAAATTAAGTAAGAACTAAATAGGCATTTTAAATATTATAAAAATTGGTGGCAATATGCCTTGCTGATATGTTATGCTTAAATGAATATACGATTAAGAAAATAAAAGTTGTATATGAACTACTATTTAATATCTCGTAGGAACCAATCAATGAACAAAATTTTGATGCTTACGTGACCACTTTGACGGACATGTATACAAATCAAGATCGTTATCAGAGTCCAGAAAATAAAGCCCTACTGGAAAATATAAAGCAGGCTGTGAGAGGAATTCAGGTCTGAACAGCTGCTATAGTGATGAAAATCTTGCTTAAAAAAAGGATGCCTCTTGTTTTTTGCTGCTGTAATTTACCAGAAAGTGTTATATATTTATTTCTGTTTGAAACAGTGTTATGCTTACAAGACTTCATAATGATTTTATGTCTTGCTTTAAAGATAGTAACTGCAGAATAGTTTTTTGAATACATTCACATTTTGTACGTTTTCATATAAGCTGACATAGTGTGATATGCCATGTAATGTTTATAGCTGCTAATGTATGCACATTTTTGGGGTATATATATTTCTGAAGAGGTAAGCTGATCAAAATAAATAGAGTGTAAATTCTTTTTAATGCTTTAGTGATTAAATGTTTTAGTATTTTGAACTGAAATGGACAAAAAAAAAAAACAGCTTTGAATGACAATGTTGCGGTCTGCGGCCACTTTTTAAACACTATCATTTTGCCTCATGTTGGAGGATTTTATGGGATTTAAGAAATACATTTTGTGTGCATATTGTTTCATAGCAAGAATTGGTTGCAAAAATGCTTTATTTTTGAACAATGCTTGAAAATATTATGTGACTTTTGTTTTTGAAGGATGGTGTGTGGTGGGGGCAATAAAATGAGGTTTTTTGAATTCCAAGAAAATGGCATGGATTAGATGTAAGATAAAAAATGGGTAATTTATTGTAAGACAACATCAAGCCATGGAAACTTGACAGAAGATTCAAAGCAGCTTAAACAGCACTTTTTAATTAACTTCTAAGCATTACATGGTATGAATATGGGAACTTCCATTATGAAAAGAACTATATCAGAGGTGGACAACGTGAAGATTTCAGCTTTTGTTTTCAAATAAGCTTTGGAGCCAACATTCTCTTATCTCTGCTGGACTGCTAGTGCCCCTCTGAACTATCTGTTATAGCGATGTAGTTCATCATTCAGAAATTCTGTGTTTTCAATTCAAGAGGGAGGACAATATTTAAAAGTTAATATTGCCTTTTCACATCTTTAATTTTGGGATAAACACAAATGATCTGTGTCTCTTAGAGTTACTGAACTGCATTCATTGCTATCTGTGGTAGGAATGCAGTTCAGTAAAGATTTTTCCTTTTCCTTTGCCAAGCATTCAATCCAATTTTTAACATTTTAACATTTATGTTTTGTTTTTTGTTGAAGAACAATCAT